>NW_004443949.1:10221072-10235891 GCF_000243295.1 Trichechus manatus latirostris | reverse complement strand
TGTGGGGTTGTTAACCAATGTCATAAAACAGCATGTGTGTTACTGTTACATGAGAAACTATCTGTTCTGTAAGCCTTCACCTGAAGTACAATAAAATATTTAAAAAAAAAAAAAATGACCACCAGATCCTGGAATGGCAGCCTAATGCTGTAAACAGATGAAGCTTTTAGTGTGTCATGGGGAAGGTGTACATATATTTTTGCATGCAGAAGAAAAGTGAGTATTTGTGTAAAAGAGCGTAGACCATAATAGAGTAGATTGTTGTTGTTGTTAGGTGCCGTTGAGTTGGTTCCGACTCATAGCAACTCTTTGTACAACAGAACGAAACACTGCCCTCATTGTTCAGTAAATAGTCATTCATCTCCCATTTAACATACAGTATATTTTCCTGATTAAAAAAAAAGAAAAGCTTTACTTGACCATGTAATTTGATTTTTCCAGTGGAAGAGGTATGCCAGCAATATGAGCAGAGGTCTAAAATGAAGCTTGCAGTTGGATCAGTTGGATTTGATGTCTTGTCCTTCATTCATGTACCACAAAAAGTGCATAGCAAAAGTAGTTTTGCACAGTTAAGCCAGAACACACTTAGAGAAGACATCAATCCAACCCATAACCTAGATCCAGGTAACTGGAGCCAAGCCCAGTCAATCCAGACCAAGCCCAGGTAACTGGAGCCAAGCCAATGCAATCCAGACCAAACCCAGGCTTGAAGTACAGCTGCTCCAAGGAATCTGAAAACAGGAGAACAAGAAAAATAAATGTTTTCTATATACACCACTAGGGTTTGAGGTGGATTGTTACACAGAATAATTGTGGCAATAACTGATTTAGCACAAAAAAGTTGCTTTGCTTTTTTTCCCCCTCCATGCAGTGTAATATATTTAATGGTAAAACTAACGTAATAACTGGAGAACTTCTGACTTTTTTGATATGTCCCACTGTCCTCAGTTATCAATAAAAGACTCATTTTTGTGGGTATAATGTCTCCCTTGAAGAATGTATTGTGATGAAAACCTTATTGTTCTTTTAATTTTAATGGATTAATTCATTAGTCATTTCATCTAAACAAGTTATAACATCATTATGCTATATAAAATGATATATAAATATAAAAACTGATATAAGTTTGTGGAACAGAGTAAAGTTATATTAGAACATGTACTTAATGCAGCTTTTTTATGATACAGAAGTATGGATCCTACCATTTAACAGAGCGTTGTAACAGATGGAGACCCTGGTACATTATTTTTAGAAATGGATTACAGTGTTCATTTTAGAAAATATTAAATACTGTTATGACTTCCATCTGCAAAAAAAATAAAAATTACCTAAATGGAAATTATTTATTTCTTATGGAGATAAGTCCTAATGTATTTTATGCAAAATAGTCAATTAGCACAGTATTCTCATTTATACTGTACCTAAATTTTGCATTGACTAAAATTACATCACATATCTAAAATATCTTAAAATTAAATCTGAAATAAATAAGTTCTCTTCTTGAAGTATAAGTTGAAACAAGGCTCAACAGGTAGTGATACTAAGCTGAGATTTCTTGCTGCAGTTAGGATTAACTGTGGTAGAATGCCACCTTTCCCGGGGGAAGGATATCCGTAGACTAAGCTTAATAGTGTAAGCACCAAATGGTGGCTTGGAAAGTCTTAGCAGCCCCATTCCCCCATGCCTATACCTACCATAATGTTTGTTGATATGGAACACTGATAGCTTCTCATTCTTACATGCAATATAAAAATTATCTTTGAAAACACTGCTATTTTTGCCAACTCATCTTTAAATAGGTGGTCTTTTTATATAACTAGATCTATAACACTAGGTCCCTTTCATAAAGAGATTCTGGAGTCTCTAATTAGTGTAAAGATTGGAGAAACAAAAACAGAAAACAGAAGTAGTGAATAACATTGCATTCCAGTAGAGCTGGAGTTAAATTCTGCCTGGGAAGAACTAAATAATATGGGCTGCGGCTATATTCTGGAGATACATACTAAATAATATAGCTTTATTGGCATAAAAAGCACATTTAAGACCCTTGCAGGGGAATAAAATCATTAGAGTTATATACTGCATAATTGTATATTGTAGAATCTATTTACTATGTATTTTATGACAAAGTGAACAATACATTTGAGAGTAAAACCTGCGTGTAAGAGGACCAGGTAGGAAATGAACTCCATACAAGAGCAACCAAAGAAGGCTTAGTGGAATTAGCAGTGCAAAAGAGGAATAACATAAATGATGTTATTTGGTTTATTCAACAGAACTTGGAATCAGGAGTGGAGGAGAGAAGAAAGATTTTAGGATAAAATTGGGCTTCTCAAGTGGCTTACTTGACTGAGGCAACGAAAGTTTGGGATGTGACTGCAAAAGAATGTTGCCGAATAATTATTTGTATGTCTCTCACATATCTATAATACAAGTTAATAATATTGTCAAAAATTATGCAGCTTCTTATTTAAAGTATTTAATTGACATTTGTCATGCATCCAAAGCAATCTATTGTATAAATGAGAATGTAAGCTATATTGTAATTAATAACAATTTATGATAAGATGAAGTATTCATATACTGATTATTTTACATTTTACTTTAAATTAATGTAGAGTAAAAATAACTTTCCTTATTCTGACTTCACACCTAAATTATATACCTCCATCTCTAACTAGATAGTAGACAAGGATCAACTTCGGTGAAGGGAAGGACAACACACAACACAGCACAACCGGACCAAAGCAAAAGCTAAGAAGTTTCCTGGACACAGCCAAACACTTTGAGGGATAGGGTAGCTGGAGCTGGAGCCTGGGGATCATAGTTTCAGGGGACATCTAGGTCGATTGGCATAACAAAGTTTATTAGGAAAATGTTCTACATCCCACTTTGGTGAGTGGCGTCTGGGGTTTTAAAAGCTTGCGAACAGCCATCTAAGATACATCAATTGGTCCCATCCCACTTGGAGCAAAGGAAAATGAAGACAACCAAAGACACAAGGAAAATATTAGCCCAAAGGACTAAAGGACCACATGAACCAGAGACTCCACCAGCCTGAGACCAAAAGAACTAGATGGTGCCTGGCTACCACCAATGACCACCCTGACAGGGAACACAACAGAGAGTACCAGACAGAACAGGAAAAAAATACAGAACAGAGCTCAAATTCACATAAAAAGACCAGACTTAATGATCTGACAGAGACTGGAGGAAACCTCTGAAACTATGGCCCTTGGATGCACTGTTAACCCAGAACTGAAACCATTCCCAAAGCCCACTCTTCAGACAGACTAGACAGGACTATAAGACATAAAATAATACACGTGAGGAATGTGCTTCTTAGATATACGAGACAAAATGAGAAGGGAAGAAAGGACAGGAATTGGTCGAATGGACACGGGGAACCCGGGGTAGAAAGGGAGAGTGTGCTGTCACATTGTGGGGATTGCAACTAATGTCACAAAACAATAGGTGCATAAATTTTTGTAAGAGAAATTAACTTGAGCTGTAAACTTTCACCTAAAGCATCATAAAAATAAATTATACATCTCTAAATTGCATGATTAAAATAGAAAAAAAAAAACACTTTTCTTAAAAATTGAAAGCGTTAGGTAGAATCTGCTACATTAATATTATGTTTTAATTTGCTTAACTTTAATACTCTTGAATACATTTTAAAGATCAACATCTATGGGTGGAAGAAAGAAAGAGTGAGGAGGTGTAATAATTTTCTTCCCCATTCATGGCCACGTGAAACGCGATCTCCCTAGTAGCTGAAGACCTGCTTTAAATAATAAAGTGCATGGTTTCTTTTTGTTTTATGCAGGGACTTGTTTTTCATTGGGTGTATTTGTGTTTTGTTCTGTTGTATTTTTAACCGATAAATATTCTTTCTCTACTTAGTATGAATGTTACGTGAAAAATTATCTATTCATTGTTTCATGTTACCTTAATGTTCATCGGATCATTATTAAACATATGATAAAATATATAATAAAGCATAATCTGTAGCATTAGTGTTTTTAATTTTAAAAGAAAGAGAGATGACCCAGGGGAGATTGGATGGATAGATACACAGATAGAGATAGATAGAGATATCTCTCAGTGATATGTTTAAAATCAAGGAGCTACTTGTCTCCTTCTCATTATCAAAGCCTGCCATTGATTAGGATACCCAGAGTTGACCAGGCTTCTTTAAAATGAATAAATATGAATAAAATCACTAGCGAGTTATTTATGAACCCAAATGTCAATGTATTTTACTTTCCAGTAATGAGAATAATAGTACTTGTTAATGAGATCACACCCTCCAATTATCAAGGGAAACTAGTTTAATTTTCAGAGATGAGGATCATCAAACCAAAACAAAATTAACTTGATGAACTCTAGGAGTATAGCGAATATGACACTATATGAAGGGACCTCGTGGGTAATGATAAATTTTGATTTCTTTGCCAGGGAGGTTACAGGGGCATGTTTACTTTGAGAAAATGCATGGAAACCTACACTTCTAATCTGGGCATTTTTGTGTTTTTATGTTACACATCAATTAAAATTTTCCTTAAAAATCAATTTGATAATCTCAAGGCTTTTGGAGGGCCTGCTGAACCTATCTGCAATGATGATAGCTAATAGCTATATGGTAGTTACTATATGCAAGGCAGTATTCTTTGAACATTGCATGAAAATGTATTCAATTCTTAAAGCAATCTTACAAAGAAACTCCTGTTACTCCTCCATTTTATATGTGAGGAACCTGATGTACAGGCAGATAACTACCCTCAGATCATAGATACAGTGAGTAACATTTTGAACCCAGACTTTATAACTCCAGCGTCCACACTGAGTGACTCCTGTATATGTGCTGCCTCTCATGTAATGATAGCATATTCTTCTTTGCCAAGTATCTATGTCTTTCAGTTATAGGAAGTCTATTACAGTGAGTCTATTATAAGCCTAAAATACTACTAATATAGTAATGTTGAAAAATATTTGATCTCACAGGTATTGACTTCTAGCAGACTTCCTGTCTTATGTTGATACATTCATTTTTGAGGTAAGTTATATTTCAATTATTTGAGGTTTTAAATTTCAACCACATTTCAGTCATGCCTTTCTGAGACTATGCACTCTTCCTATTGATTGAATTCAATAAATAGCTTATTATTTGCAGATGTTTATGCTGATAATATTTCTTAGTTCCCAGAACAGAAAACTATATAATCCAACATTCATTCCCTTCAACTTACATTCTTCTATTTCAAGAAAAATCATGTAAAAACTTTTCCTCCTTGCTGGTCTTTCGCAGCACACGCCTCAGTTAATTACAACTTCCAGCAATCTCTTTCATATACATAAGTATCCTCTTTAACTTTATTTTTCCCTTCTTGACATATATCTCTTGCATTTTGCATGTAGAAAAAATGTTCTCTTTTTGTCGATGACAGTTATTAGAATTTTGACCTTTTCATCATCTCTTTTCCATTGCCAAAGACCTGTAGGTTAGGTATCGCCTATCCCGTATATCTACCATGAAAACTGGCATTATTATTGTTAAAATGGATACATTTTCCCTACATATGTCAAAGAATAATCTCTCCATTTTTGCTGCTATCTTACCAATTTAGAGATTTGGACCTGAAAATTCCATCTTCCCCTCCATTTTATTATCAATTCTTCCTTCTTAACTCTGTCATTCACATTAGTATTTAAAAATGACTTAATGTTTCTAAGAAAACTCACTTTTCCAGGGATCCTTCATTTCTCACTCTAGATCCACTCTAAAATCTTCTCCATCTACATCTAACCTGAGACGCTGACAAATGTGCACTAAATCACTGGACTCTCTTGCCCTTTTGTTTTCATGGTTTTGTAGCGTTTCAGTTTTGTCCAAGTCTCTACATTCTTCAATTACACTAAGTTTCTCAGTTTCATCTAGTTTCTCAGCAGCCTGAAAGTTATTTGAAATGGCATCCAGGATAACCAGAATAATTTTGATATTCTCTGCAGTTAAAATGTTCATCAACGGTTCTATTACGCCACAATGGAGGAGGTATACAATCTGTTCAACGGTTCTACAACTCTTATAGTTGGTCACAGCCCATACAGCTTCTTTTCGAGTCTTTCAGTCTTCCTTAGAGAGAATGTCAGTGAGGAATGGGACTAATCCAATATTCACTACTTGCTGTATCTGGTCCTGACAGCCAGCTGTGATGTTTGATATAGTGCCTGTAGCTTCCTTCTGAATATTCGTTTTGGGGTGAGTTAGCAGGCTGGGAAACACTGCAAGTGCTCCAGCATCTATTACAACCTGAGTCTGTTTATCTGTCTAAGTGACAATATTCCCTATGACAATTTCATAGTTCCTAGAAGCTTCACAAACTATGGTACAACTTTTCTTTTCACAACTGTAGGGTCTATAGATGGCTCTCATCACTCAAGTTTCAGTCCAATTATTACTTCATCAGTCAGGTGACTTTCCTCTTCTTTACTACGTCACATCACAATTTTCATTGCCCTGATACCAATTATCATTTTGGGGAATTTTTAATCTACATAAACATTAAGTAGATTATTTTCTTCTCTGTCATTTCCAAAGAAAAGGGGTGGTGGTTCCCTAATGTTTTGTGAGCCTCTAAAACAGTAACTTGCATAAAGTAAATCTAGTTGAATAAATCAATTAATGCCTAAAACCAGGCTTCCTTTGTCTTTTCTGAGAACCTAATCACTGCTTAAGTACTACACAACGACCACAGCAATGGATTCAAGTATTCCAATGATCATAAAGATGGCACAAAAACCAAACTGGTTGTCATCCAGTCAATTCTGACTCAGTGACACTACAGGACAGAGTAGAACTTCCCCACAGGGTTTCCAAAGAGCGAATCTTTTTTTAATTTTTTTTTTTTTTTTTTTAATTGTTGTACTTTAAGTAAACGTTTACAATTCAAGTTAGTCTCTCCTACAAAAATTATATACACATTGCTATGTGACCCTAGTTGCTCTCCCTGTACTGTGACAGCACACTCTTCCTTTCTACCTTAGATTTCCCGTGTCCATTCAGCCAGCTCCTGACCCTCTCTGCCTTCTCATCTTGCCTCTGGACAGGAGCTGCCCATTTAGTCTCATGTATCTACTTGAGCTAAGAAGCACACTCTTCACAAGTATCATTTTCTGTCCCGTAGTCCAGTCTAACCTTTGTCTGAAGAGTTGTGGACGTCCAACCTTTTGATTAGCAGCCTAGCTCTTAATGACTGTGGCACCGGGGCTCCAAAGATGGCACAGGATGGGTAACATTTTGTTATATTGTATGTGGGGTCAGCATGAATCAGAGCTGATCTGACAGCAACTAACAACAACAACAATCACTGTTTATAATATGGCTTCTGTGATGAAGCAACTAATAACAACAATAATAATCTCTGTTTATAATATGGCTTCTCTGACGAGGATCCCTGGTGGTGCAGAGTAAAGTGCACAGTTGCCAACCGAAAGGTCAACCATTGGAACCCACCAGCCACTCCTCAGAAGAAAAATGTGGCAGCCTCCTTCCATAAGGATTTACAGTCTTGGAAATCCTGTTCCTCTCTGTTGTACAGGATCTCTATGAGTCAGAATCGACTCTATGACAATGGATTTTTTTGGTTTAGGGGCAAGGAGTTGTGTCTTCCAATGTAGCAACTTACAAATATTAAAAATACGGTTACATCTTTGAGATAGATAGTATGCTACTGTGTATTTTTAAGTTAATTTTTATTTTGATTGTCAAAAATCTACATTTCACAAATATTGACCCAACAAGGTATTTTTGCCTAAAAACAATTTCTATAGAATGAAACAACGAACTCAAGCAATTTCAACTTCTTTATAAATTCATCTTTAACAAAAAGCACGACTTTAAACATCTTACATATTTGATATTGCAATTAGAATGGTACACACATTAAAACTACTTTCAAAAAGACTTTTATAAGACGGACTCTACAAACTACGTTGAGCTATAAAATGACTGCAATAGCCAATCCAACAGTCATTTTCAAATTATCTATCGAGAGATAAATTTCTATTGAGAGTAATAAAGAGCCTTATTAAAAAGGTTCCAGGTCATTTGTTAAGAATTCATTATTTAGAATAATACTTTTTAGAAGTAGGGTGAAATGACTACCTGCTCTTTACATCTAGTGCATATTAAATATTTCAGGAAATGACTTGAGAAATTTCATTTATAAAATACTGTGAGTGATTAAAAGTCAAAGTCACTGATAAATAAGCAATTTTCTTATCTATAATGTTTTTACTTGTACATATCTGGAATCACATCACTATTGTTTAGTTTAAAATAGCATCTTGAGAGTGAGTACATAAGAGTGGTTAAGAGCTGAATCAGGCTGACATTTACTAGTTGTGGGAACTTCAGCAGGATCTTACTTAGTCTTTCTGCACCCTAGTTTTCGCCTCTGTAAAACGGGAGTGATTATAATGTTTACCTCAAAGAGTTGTTTTGAGGATTAAATGAGTTTCATAAAGCACCAAGAGCAATATCTGTCACATGGTACCCACTGTATAAATGTTAGCTTCAGTAATAGTAGTAGCAGTAACAGTAGCAGTAGCAGTAGCAATAGCGGTAGTAGCAGTAGCAGTAGTAACAGTAACAGTAACAGTAGCATCAGCAGCAGTAGAAGTAGTAGCAGTAACAGTAGCAGTGGCAGCAGTAGCAATAAAAGTAGCAGTAGCAGTAATAGTAGCAGCAGCAGTAGTAGTAGCAGTAGTAGTAGTAGTAGCAGTAACAGTAGCAGTATCAGTAGTAGCAGTATCAGTATCAGTAGTAGTAGTAGCAGTAGCAGTAGTAGTAGCAGTAGCAGTAGTAGTAGCAGTAACAGTAGCAGTAGCAGTAGTAGCAGTAGCAGTAACAGCAGCAGTAGCAGTAGTAGTAGCAGTAGCAGTAACAGTAGCAGTATCAGTAGTAGCAGTAGCAGTAGCAGTAGTAGTAGCAGTAGCAGTAACAGTAGCAGTAGCAGTAGTAGCAGTAGCAGTAGCAGCAGCAGTGGTAAAGCACTGTCATCAGCCTTACAACTTGTCTGTAAAGGTTCTGTGTGCTTGGTATACAACCATTAAACAAATTGCACACAAAAATTTTGATTCATAGAGCTTGAATTGTAGTAAGGAGAGACACAATAAATAAATACTACATTAAACTCGTTGCTGTCGAGTCAATTCCAGCTCATAGCTGACCCTATGAGTAGAACTGCCCCATAGGGTTTCCAAGGAGTGGCTGGTGGATTCGAACTGTCAAGCTTTTGGTTAGCAGCTGTAGCTCACTGCAGCTCTTAACCACTGTGCCACCAGGGCTCCAAATTCTACATTAGATGGTAACAGATGCTATGGAGAAAAAAAAAGTAGAAGAAAATAGGGGATAGAGGATGCCAAATGGATGATATTTTATAAGACTTGTTCAATATTGTTTGATTATGAAGGCAGCATCATTTAAAAAAAAAAGATTTAGGGAGATTTCTATTGTAATTGAGATACAGATAAAATGAATAAAACAATATGTGCCAAAATCCTTTTAGGAAACATAATTTCTACAACAAAAATTTCAATTTAATTATGTATAATACATTTATTTATGATGAAGTACATATAATTTGTTATAATTTTATTTATAATAATTTTATACTAAAATTTATAGCATACAGATTTGTAACTGAATTCCAACTCTGCAAATTAATAGTTCTAGAATATCTAAATCCTTGACAACTTCAATCTTTTCTCTGTTTATCATGATGTTGCTTATTGGCCCAGTTGTGAGGATTTTTTGTTTTCTTTGTGTTGAGTTATAATCCATACTGAAAGCAGTAGTCTTTGATCTTCATCAGTAAGTTGTCAAGGATTCCATTTTACTTGAATCTACAATCAATGTCCATGGAAGCAGCAGTCAAAAAATCAAACAATGCATTGCATTGGGCAAATCTGCTGCAAAAGATCTTTCAGTGTTAAAAACCAAAGAAGTCACTTTAAAGACTAAGGTGCACCTGACTCAAGCCATGATGTTTTTAATCGCCTCATATGCACGTGAATGGTAGGCAATGAATAAGGAAGACCAAAGAAAAATTGATGTCTTTAAATTATGATGTTGGCAAAGAAAATTGACTATGCCAGGGACTGCCAAAAGAATGAATAAATCTGTCTTGGAAGAAGTACAGCCAGAATGCTCCTTAGAATCAAGGGTGGTGAGACCTCGTCTCATGTGCTTTGGACATGTTACTGGGAGGGATCAGTCTTTGGAGAAGGTCATCATGCTTGGTAAAGTAAAGAGATAGTGAAAAAGAGGGAGACCCTCCACAAGATGGACTGACACTTGTTGTGGCTGCAACAATGGGCTCAAGCCTGACAACGATCATGAGGATGGTGCAGGACTGGACAGTGTTTCGTTCTGTTGTACACAGGGTCACTATGAGTTGGAACCAACTCGACGGCACCTAACAACAACAACAATGGATACCTAATGTATGTAATATGAATCAAATATAAATTAAAATATCTTCCCTTCAGGGTTGTGTTAAGCTATAAATAGCTGTTGGTGATTGCTGTTATATTGATTCCAACTCATGGCAGAGTAAAGTTGCAGAGTAAAGTTGCTCCATAAGGTTTTCAAGGCTGCGATCTTTCAGAAGCAGATTGCCAGGCCAGTCTTCAGAGGCCTTTCTGGGTGGGTTTGAACCACCACCCTTTTGGCAAGTAGTTGACCAGTTAACGATTTGCACCAGCTACTCAACAAAAATTAGTTTCTTCTTCTCATTGTTAAACTTATTTAAGGTCATATATCACTACACTTCATAAATTTTGGATTTGTTTAGATACATGCACCTTTATGTTCACACATTTGGTTCACACAAACAAGCTCATCTTCACCTTGACAAATATGAACTCATTAACAGTAAAGAAAATTTTGATGATTTTTATGTACACAGACATTTAATTATTTAAATGTGTGTTTATGTATTTGCTTACATACTTGCTTAATATTTTGGCATGTTCAATTTCTTAAATATGGTATTGTAGCATATATGATTAATATTTTATAACAAACTTAAATGACAATTTTAATAATTCTACCTAGTTTTTATAATATTCTCAGAAACTAAATAAACCCTGTACTTAGGAGTTCCACTATTTGGTAAATTGCAGATATTTAAATATAAAACGTCCATCCAGTGACTGAAAAATGCATGTATGCCATCTCTAGACTTCTGCATTTTATTACATTTATTTTCTCAAATATTTGTAAATTCATGCATATACTAAGTTTTCCATTTTCAGCCCAGATATGAAGATTGAATGTTGATGTTATCAAGTGTAGAATAATTTTAATGCCAACACAATCATAATAAATATGTAGTAGGATGGAGAAATATGGTCCCTGGGTGGCTCAAATGGTTTGTACTCAACTACTAATTGAAAATTTGGTGGTTTGAATCCAACCAGCAGCACCATGGAAGAAAGGCCTGGCCATCTACTTCTGTAAAGATCACAGCCAAGAAAATTCTATGGAGCAGTTCTACTCTGTAACACATGGGATCATCATGAGTTGGAACTGACTCAACGGCAACAGTTTTCATTTTTGCTTTTATGTTTGTTTTAAACATTATCAGTACTATTATTTTCATCACAGTGCTGAAAATTAGATGACCTATGATAAAGACTAAAAATTTGCATGTGTTTTACAGTAAGTTTTTCATGCATGAACTAATATCTTAAGTAAGAATTGATAGTATTTTGAAAATAAGTGATGGACGATATGTAGCATTAAAGTAATACAAAGAGTTCAACACATTCTAGAAAATAGTCTAATCCTACTTTTTGATCAAACTAACAAAATAATGGAATTTATTCATATTGCTATAGTGTTGAGAAGAAATAGCTCAATACCATGAAAATAAAATTGTATGATTCTAATAGGAAACTCTAAAAAGACATAAAAGCATAAAAATATTCAAGAGAAACCAATTACCGTCTTATCCCATTATGGACTATTTAGTCTGCAGAGTTCCATTAGGAAGCATTTATTTCACTTGCTAATTTTACTTTAGAGCCTCTAAAATCTCATTTCTAACTTCAAAATCACATTAAACAGATATTTTAGCAGAATTTTAATTCAGCATGTTTCATATTTTTTCCCCAATGGGAAGAATTTGGAAGACTGTGAATATCCAAAAGGGGAAAAAGAAAAAAATAATAATTTTAACACACCCCAACTTGATACCTTTCTTGAGATATATTTTTTAACTTTCACTTTACATAGTTATTTGTCAAGTCTTTTTCTATTCTTCTATCACTAAAATAAGGAGCCCTGGTGAATCAATGGTTAAGTGCTCGGCTGCTAACAAAAAGGCTGACAGTTAGAATCCATCCAATGGCTCCTTGGGGGAAAAGTCCTGGCCATCTGCTCCTGTGAAGATTACATCCAGGAAAGCCTCTGGTGCAGTTCTGTTCTGGTATATAGGGTTGTTACGAATCTGAATTGACTTGGCAACAGACAACAATAACATCACTATATTACATACTATCATCATTTTGTGCATAGGTATCTAAAATTTTCCCATTGTTAGCTTATGTGACATTCCAATTTAACACATCCTGCATTATGTTTTTTAATTGTACCATCTCCTTCCTCAAAAGTTAATATTCCCTATATCATAGCAAGGAGACTTGGTGGCACAGTGGTTTTGTGCTCAAATGCTAGTGAAAAAGTCAGCAGTTGGAACCCACCAGCAGCTCTTTGGGGAAAGATATGGCAGTCTACTTTTGTAAAGATTTGTAGCGTTGGAAACCTTGTGGGGCAGTTCTACTCATTCCTATAGGGTCGCTATGAGTCATAATCGACTCAAGGGCAATGGGTTTGGGTTAGATTATAACACAGCAAGCTAAGTAGTTAAATACATATTCTTCTCAATGCTTGCTGACCTTTCCAAACTTTGTACCCATTCTACCTATATTTTATCAACTAAAATTTATTCCAAGAAGGCCATTTTTCATTCTAAGTCCCATTTTTAACAAATTCGTCCTACTTTTTTTTCATGTTATGAGCTGTATTTGAAATGTTCATGTTTTAGTATTTAAATAACGTTCTCATCCTTCTTAGGCTCTTTTTTTCCGAGACATTTTGATCATGGACAAGATTGTCCATTCCCTAACAGAATAGTAGACGAACAGAAAAGTAAATGGGCATTTTAACAACTTATCCATCTGAATGAAATCCACCAAAACTAATTGCAGAAGCTGAGTGAAACCATTAAAGATTTTACAATTATATTACCTTCACGAAAATCCACCAGGTTCCACTCAGCTTCATAGGTACAATCTATGATGCCCTCCTAATACTTTCAATCTTTTATTTAGTCATTTACTGTTTTAAACATTTATTTGTTTGTTTAATTATTTAATCATTCATTACTTTAGTGATGAATAATTGCTTACTTAGCTCTGTTATGTATTATGTACTATTTTATCTGTAAGTATGGATGTATAAAGATATATAAACAACGTAAATATAGTATATACAATTAAATGTAAATATACATAAGATGGGAACATATTACTTAATGCAATATTGTTTACTGAGGCAGAGCAAGACTTTGGGGCCCTGGTGTTTTAACTCTATTATGTAAATTTCCCCATTTGAGCTCAGTGACAGTCTGATGCTGTTGTTTTGATTCAGATAGGACTACGAAGAACAAGCCCACGTGGGGAAATATCCCAGAGTCCATTCATATGAAGTATAAAAATTTGTAAAATTAGTACTATATTGTTTGAGGGTTTACATATAGGTAGGAACAGCAACAAAATAATTAGCATAAAGATCAGGAGAGTGACTCTGGAAAGAAGAAAGGGAAATGTTGGGGCCTGACGGAGAGAAAAACTCTAAATTATTTTAACATTATATTTTTTTAATTGAGTGGTTTAATACCTTTTACTAATATTTTAACAAATAAATGTATATTAAATATATATATGACTCTTGCATGTGCACTACATTTCACAATATATATTAAAAGAAAAATTTTAAGAGTACGAGTGTATAATTTCTTATCCAAATTTCTTAAATGTAGTGAGTTTTAGTTAATACAGTTTAATATTTTACTCCTTTTGGAAGTAAATTAATATTCTATCACAATTTAGAAACGCCAGCTTTCCTCACTGTCACTACGTAATGGAATTTTGGAGTATATTATGTTATATCCTGGAGTATATTATAAACCACTTCCATAAAAGAAATACCTTTTTGACTAAATACCACAGTAAAATTATTATTTTTTGTTTATTGTTGCAGTTTAAATGAAGTTTACATTTCAAGTTAGTCTCCCAGACAAAAATTTATACATACGTTGTCATGTGACCCTAATTGCTCTCCTCACGCTGTGACAGCACACTCCTCCTTTGCACCCCTGATTTCCCATGTCCATTCAACCAGCTCCTAACCCTCTCCGCCTTCCCATCTCACCTCCAGACAGAAGCTGCCCGTTTAGTCTCTTGTAGCTCCTTGAGCTAAGAGTGCCACTCCTCAAGAGTGTCACTTTATGTCCCACAGTCCAGTCCAATCCCTGTCTGAAGGGTTGGCTTCGGAAATGGTTTTAGTTTTGGGCTGATAGAGAATCCAGGGGCCATGTTTCCGGGGTTCCCCCAGTCTCAGTCAGACCATTAAGTCTGGTCTTCTTACTAGAATTTGAGTTCTGCACCCCACCTTTCTCCTCCTCCATCTGGGACTCTCTGTTGTGTTTCCTGTCAAGGCAGTCATTGGTGGTAGCCAGGCACCATCT
>NW_004443949.1:10218193-10220233 GCF_000243295.1 Trichechus manatus latirostris | reverse complement strand
GATTTCCAAAGTGGTTGTACCATTTTACATTCCCACCAACAGTGTATAGTGTTCCAGTCTCTCCATAACCCCTCCAGCATTTATTATTTTGTGTTTTTTGGATTAATGCTAGCCTTGTTGGGGTGAGATGATATCTCATTGTAGTTTTGATCTATCTGTGTTTCTCTAATGGCTAATGATCATGAGCATTTCTTCATGTGCCTGTTAGCTGCCTGAATATCTTCTTTGGCAAAGTGCCTGTTTATATCCTTTGCCAATTTTTTAATTGGATTATTTGTGTTTTTCTTGTTGAGGTTTTGCAGTATCTTGTAGATTTTAGAGATTAGACACGGATCGGATTTGTCGTAGCCAAAAATTTTTTCCCAGTCTGTAGGTTGTCTTTTGACTCTTTTGGTGAAGTCTTCTGATGAGCATAAGTGTTTGATTATTTGGAGCTCCCAGTTATCTAGTCTCTCTTCTGGTGCTTATGCATTGTTACTTATGGTTCGTATTCTGCTTATGCCATGTATTAGGGGTCCTAGCATTGTCCCTATTTTTTCTTCCATGATCTTTATCATTTCCGCATTTATATTTAAGTCTTTGATCCATTTAGAGTTAGTTTTTGTGCATGGTGTGAGGTATGGGTCTTGTTTCATTTTTCTGCAGTTGGGTATCCAGTTATGCTGGCACCATTTGTTAAAGAGATTGTCTTTTCCCCAATTAACAGACTTTGAGCCTTTGTCAAATAACAGCTGCTCAATGTCTGGATTCTCAATTCTGTTCCATTGATCTATGTATCTGTTGTTGTACCAGTATCAGGCTGTTTTGACTACCATGGCGGTATAATAGGTACTAAAATCAGGTAGTGTGAGGTCTTCCACTTTGTTCTTCTTCCTGAGTAATGCTTTACTTATTTGGGGTCTCTTCCCTTTCCATATGAAGTTGGTGATTTGTTTCTCTATCTCATTAAAAATTGCCATCGGAATTGGATTGGGATTGC
This sequence comes from Trichechus manatus latirostris, assembly GCF_000243295.1. Classification (NCBI taxonomy): domain Eukaryota; kingdom Metazoa; phylum Chordata; class Mammalia; order Sirenia; family Trichechidae; genus Trichechus; species Trichechus manatus. Next base: position 10,219,254 of record NW_004443949.1, on the reverse strand, counting down.
ATTGTATCTGCAGATTGCTTTGGGTAGAACTGACATTTTCACAATGTTGAGTATTCCTATCCATGAGCAAGGTATGTTTTTCCATTTATGCAGGTCTCTTTTGGTTTCTTACAGTAGTGTCTTGTAGTTTTCATTGTACAGGTCTTTTACGTCTCTGGTTAGATTTATTCCTAAGTAATTTATCTTCTTGGGGGATATTGTAAATAGTATTGATTTGGTGGTTTCCTCTTTGAGGTTTTCTTTGTCTGTATAAAGGAATCCAACTGATTTTTGTATGCTTATCTTGTATCCTGAAATTTTGCTTAAATCTTCTATTAGTTCCAGCAGTTTTCTTGTGGATTCTTTGGGGTTTTCTGTGTATAAGATCATATCATCTGCAAATAGAGATACTTTGACTTCTTCCCTACCAATTTGGATGCACTTTCTTTTTCTAGCCTAATTTCTCTGGCTGGACCTCCAGCATAATGTTGAATAAGAGTGGTGATAAAGAGCATCCTTGTCTGGTTCCTGTTCTCAAGGGGAATGCCTTCAAAGTCTCTCCATTTAGGATGATATTGACTGTTGGCTTTGTATAAAAGCTCTTAATTATATTGAGGAATTTCCCTTCTATTCCTGTTTTATTGAGAGTTTTTTTTTTATCATGAATGGGTGTTGGACTTTGTCAAATGCCTTTTATGCATCAGTTGATAAGATCTTGTAATTCTTGTCTTTTATTTATGTGATGGATTACATTGATTGTTTTTCTAATGTTGAACCATCCCTGCACACCTGGTATAAATCCCACTTGATCATGGTGAATTATTTTTTTTGATATATTGCTGAATTCTATTGGCTAGAATTTTGTTGATGATTTTTGCGTCAATGTTCATGAGGGATATTGGTCAGTAATTTTCTTTTTTGTGGTGTCTTTACCTGGTTTTGGTAACAGGGTTATGCTAGCTTCATAGAATGAGTTTGGGAGTATTCCATCCTTTTCTATTCTCTGAAATACCTTTAGTAGTAGTGGTGTTAACTCTTCTCTGAAAGTTTGGTAGAATTCTCCAGTGAAGCCATCCGGGCCA
>NW_004443949.1:10215198-10216989 GCF_000243295.1 Trichechus manatus latirostris | reverse complement strand
TGGTGGATTTTACTTTAAAGTCTATTTTGTCAGAGATTAATATTGCCACTCCTGCTCTTTTTTGAGTGTTGTTTGCTTGATATATTTTTTTTCCATCCTTTGAGCTTTTTTAGTTTGTTTGTGTCTTTAAGTCTCAGGTGTGTCTCTTGTAGGTAGCATATAGTTGGATCATGTTTTTTTAATCCAATCTGCCACCCTCTGTCTCTTTATTGGTGGATTTAGTCCATTTACATTTGGCGTAATTATTGATAGGTATAAGTTTAGTGCTGTCATTTTGATGTCTTTTTTTGTGTGTTGTTCACAGTTTTTTTGTTCCACTTAATTTTCTGTGCTGAGTTGTTTTTGTTTATGTGCTTTCTTTTCATCTTTTTCATTGTTGTAGATTTTGTATTTGCTGAGTCTTTATATTTTTCAATTTTTTTATTTTGACCTCTAGGATTGTTAGTTTCCTTTGTGGTTACCTTAATATTTATCCCTATTTTTCTAAGTTTATACCAGTCTTTTATTTCTTTGTAGAGCCTTGATTTCCTCTCCATATGCAAAATCTGTGTCTATTTTTTTTAAGTCCCTCTTTTTTGTTTTAATGTTGTCATTGTTTACATATTGATGTCTGTTTCCCTATTTTCAGTGTTTTAGCTTTGGCTTATTTTTGTGACTTCCCTATCTGGGTTGATATCTGGTTGCTCTGTCCTGTGTTCTAATCTTGGGTTGTTATCTGATGTTATTGATTTTCTAACTGGGGGACTCCCTTAAGTATTTCTCGTAATTTTGGTTTGGTATTTGTAAATTCCCTAAACTTCTGTTTATCTGGAAATGCCCTAATTTTGTCATCATATATGAGAGACAGTGTTGCTGGATATATAATTCTTGGCTGGCAATTGTTTTCCTTCAATGCTTTATGTATGTCATCCCATTGCCTTCTTGCCTCATGGTTTCTGCTGAGGATTCAAAGCTTATTCTTATTGACTCTCCTGTGTAGATGACTTTTTGTTTATCCCTAGGCACTCTTAAAATTCTCTCTTTATCTTTGGTTTTTGCAAGTTTGATCATAATATGTCTTCATGACTTTCTTTTGGGATCTACCTTATGTGGGGTTCGATGAGCATCTTGGATAGATACCTTGTCATCTTTCACAATATCAGGGAAGTTTTCTGCCAACAAATCTTCAACAATTGTCTCTGTATTTTCTGTTATCCCCCCCGTTCTGGTACTCCAATCACTCATGGTTATTCCTCTTGATAGAGTCCCACATAATTCTTAGGGTTTCTTCATTTTTTTAAATTGTTTTATCTGATTTTTCCCCAAGCAAGTTGGTGTCAAGTTCTTTATCTTCAGTCTCACTAATTCTGTCTTCCATTACCTCACTTCTGTTCCTATGACTTTTTACTGAGTTTTCTAATTCTGAGATTTTATTGTTAATCTTCTTATTTCTGATTGCTCTCTGTCTACGGATTCTTGCAGCCTGTTAAATTTGTCATTATGGTCTTCTCTAATCTTTTTACTTTCCTCTATTGCGTGTTCTGCTTTTTGCTTAATTTCCTTCCTAATCTCTTGAATAGCTCTGTATATTAATCTTTTGTATTCTGCCTCCACTGTTCGAAGAAATTTTCCTCTTCTGGAAAATTCCTAAATTCTTTATTTTGGGAGATGGCTGAAGCCATCATGGACTGCCTGTTTATGTGATTTGATATTGACTGTTGTCTCCAAGCCATCAATAAGTTATTATATTTATTTATTTTATGTTTGCTTACTGTGTCCTAGCTTCTTGTTTTGTTTTGATATGCCCAAATA
>NW_004443949.1:10094267-10214561 GCF_000243295.1 Trichechus manatus latirostris | reverse complement strand
AGTCCATAGATCCCTTATGCCTGTGCCTAGGCAAATGATCTGTGCCTATCCTGAGTTCCTGGCTTAGGAGAACTGACATTTTTTTTCCCCCATGTTTGTTAATTTGTTCCCTCCCCAAGGCCAGTGTAATGGATTCTACTTCCGGCCCAGGGGACTCAGCAATTGTTGAAGCCAGTCCACCACTGTAAAATTTGATAACACCAGAATAAGGCTAATCTGTTGCTGTCAAATCAAATTCCAACTCATAGCAACCCTATAGGACAGAGTAGAACTGCCTCATGGGGTTTCCAAGGTTGTAATCTTTAGAGAAGCAGATCACTAGTTCTTTTTTCCCTCAGAGCAGCTGGTGGGTTCAAACGACCAACCTCTCAGTTAGCAGTCAAGCGCTTTAACCACTGCTCCATCAGCTCTCCTTAGAATAAAGTTAGCTGTATTTTGTTTAAAATAAATTAGGCGAAACCTACTTTGATAATGATAGATGATCACTCAGTTATCATTTTTAGTCCAAATCCCATTCTGTTGTTTAGGAAACTTGGTTAATTTAGCCAAAGTGGTTAAATAACTGATTAAGTTCAAATAACAACACATTAGAATATAAGGAATGAAAAAAAAATAGGTCTTTTGACAAATAGTTCACAACGGATTGGAGCAGAGTTGATAAGCAAAAAAACAACCTTATACTAAACACAGGCGTTAGAAGATATATTGAAAAAGCATCAGAGCCAAAAAGAAATCTCCAGTCATTACGTGATTTAGTATTTTTACATTTGTGAAACTGAAGTATTTCTCCAGCATTGCTAATTGACAAGCATAAGATGGGGCACAAATACTTTTTTATATATGTCATTTGATTCTTAAGCAGGGAATGTGAGATGAGAGGATTTTTATGCACACGGCATTCAAATTTTCTCCTGAAAGAGCTAATAAAAATGTTATAGGTTGTAGAAATTAATTTATGGATAGTTCTAAGGGCAGAAAAGCCCTAAATTAACCTTGCTTGAAGGAGAATTCAATGTTCTTATTCATTAAGGCTTCCAGCTTTGCTCAAGTAGAGTGTGGTAGAAGCTCCTCTTCTTTCCACTGTAGACTTACAGCGCAAATCTCTTTTTCAAAGGTCTTTTGTTTATTTCTTATTCTCTTTCTCAAAGGAAAACATGGAATGTGCAGTTGATGTTGAACATTTCTCTTGGTAACATTCAACTGATGACATTCAAAAATTTCCATCATGAGGCTTTAGTTATACCATGTTCCTCTAAATCTGTAGGACAATGTAGTACTGACAAAATTAAGGCAGCAGACTAAGATAGAATGCATCTGAGCTTTTTTATTCATTTTTGTAATTTAAATTTTGTCCTTGGTAGATTAGGGTAGCAACCTATTCTACCAAAAAACAAGTTTGTCAAAAAATGTCACTATTGAAAATAATGTTTTATATATTAGAAATTGGTATGAATTTCTACATTTGGGCTTCTATTATATGTGGATAATGAAATTCAGGTTCTGAATTAAAATATGTTCCATTTTTTGTGGTAAGATAAACATAAGGAAAAATCTCCTAGACCATAGCTAACAAGGTAGTAGGAATTTAAAAAGTTTTTCTGTGGAAAATTTTAAGCCTTTATCATAATTTCTTTTTCATTGACTGATTCAAAAATACATATAATTTAGAGTTTCATGTGCCAAGTACCGTGCTAGACACTGAGTACATAGCAACAAACAATAAATACATGGTCTCTGTCATTCCAAAGATTGTACTACAGTAAGTATGTCATAAACAAATATGATTTTTTAAATGTTTCATCTATGGGATAGAATTCAAAATATATGTAGACTGAGGCAGGACTCAATCTACAGGATTAGATTGCATTTTGAGTCAATCTCTTCTGAGATATGAAAGAGAGAATTGAGCAGAGAGGAGGGGGACCTCATACTACCAAGAAACAAGGGCCAAGAGAATAGAGCATCTTTTGAACCTGAGGTCCCTGCACTGAGAATCTCCTTGACCTGGGAAGATTGATGACAAACACCTTCCCCCAGAACCAACAGAAAGAGAAACCTTCCCCCTGGAGCTGGCACCCTGAATTTGGACTTCTAGCCTCCTAGACTATGAGAGAATAAATTTCTCTTCATTAAAACTATGCACTTGTGGTATTTCTATTATAGCAGAACTAGATAACTAAGACAGAATTTGATACCGAGAGAGTGGGGTGTTGGTCTAACAGATATCTACAATGTGGAAGCAGTCTTGAGACTGTGAATGGGTACAAGCTGGAAGAATTTTAAAGTGTCTAATAGTAAAAGCCTAGATTGCCTTGAAGAGACTGTTGGTGGAATTATGGACATGAAAGACAATTCTGGTGAAGACTTGGAAGTGAACTGTTAACACCAGAGACAGCACAGATGGCAAGAAGTAGCAGCAGAACCAGGAGACCAGTGTCAGATAGTGCTGGAGCCGACACACAGAGCAAGAGAGATGAGTGCCTTTGGCAGGAGACCTCCTGGCAGAGTGGGGCGCCTCTGAGCACTTATCAGTACAGCTGAAGAGCTTTGGAACACTTACCCCTGAAAGGCAGACTCAAGGTCTGAGGGGTCGAGAGGCCAAGGAATGAGGAAGCAGAAGCTGGAAAGGTAAGGAACACAGGAAGCAGAGCTGCCTCAGACTCAAAGGGTGGAGTTGCCACTCAGATGGACTTGGAGAATAGGGCAGCCCAAGTCCGAGGGAGCAGAGTTACGGTTCCAGTGGGTCTGGGAGGTGGACCTGAAACCCAGGTCCAGGGGACCTCCATGTAGAATTCTGAGTGTGGCCAATACCTAGAGTCCAGAGGGCAGGGCCATTGTGTAAATCTCGTCTCACAGAACACAGCATTGTTTTCAAGCCTTGAGGGCTAATGTAATGCTGACTTGCTTGGTGCCTGTTATCTTTCTCTCCCTTCAGTTTCTTCCATTTGTAATGCAAATGTCTACCTTGTGCCTGTTCCACTGTTGTACTTGGGAAGTAGATAACTTGTATTCTAGATTTCACAGATGAAGAGGAAGTTTTGGACTTTGGACTAGGAGTTGATTTAAGACTTTTGCTGTGATATGACGGGCTGAATGTTTTACATGTGGCAAGGGAGGCTAAAGGGTAGAATGTTATGGATTGAATTGTGTGTCCCAAAAATGTGTGTCAATTTGGCTAGGCCATGATTCCCAGTACTGTGTGGTTGTCCACCATTTTGTGATCTGATGTGATTTTCCTATGCATTGTAAATGTTAACCTCTATGATGTTAATGAGGCAGGATTAGAGGCAGTTACGTTAATGAGGCAGGACTCAATCTACAGGATTAGGTTGTATCTTGAGTCAATCTCTTTTGATATATGAAAGAGAGAATTGAACAGAGAGGAGGGGGACCTCACACCACCAAGAAATAAGAGTCCAGAGAATAGCACATCCTTTGGACCTGGGATCCCTGCACTGAGAATCTCCTCAACCAGGGAAGATTGATGACAAGGACCTTTCCTCAGAGCAGACAGAAAGAGAAAGGCTTCCCTTGGAGCTGGCACCTTGAACTTGGATTTCAATCCTGCTAACTGTGAGAGAATAACTTCTCTTTGTTGAAGCCATCTACTTGTGTTATTTCTGTTAGAGCAGCACTAGATAACTAGGACACAAGCCTATAAACAAAAATGAGGTTTACAGAAAATCATCACTATTGACAGGTAATTTAACCATTATTATACCAAAAAAGGAAGAAAGAAACAAAACAAATATTCTGCTAGATACAGGATATGAGCAAAGTGAATAGGATAAAGAGATGGAGAAAAGTTGGAGGGCAACAAATAAAGACTAAGAGATGGGATAAAGTATTTCTGAGGAAGAATTTTGAAACTGAATCTTAAAGGATGGAAGAAAACAGCCATGGAAGAATCTGGGAAAAGAAATACCTGGAAGAATCAACTACATGTGTGAAGGTCTTAAGACAGGGAAGCAATGGGTGTGTTTGAGAAAATGAAAGGTAGTCAAGACAGCTAGAGCTAAGCAGGCAGGGGAAGCATGTGAAACTGGTAGTTTCAAAGATTGGTAGCAGCTATAAGATTGTCTTAGTTATCTAGTGCTGCTGTAACAAAAATACAACAAGTGGGTGGCTTTAACAAACAGAAATTTATTTTTTTACAATTTAGAGGATAGGAAGAAGGATCTGGCAGCCTACTTCTGAAAAAATTGGCAAGTGAAAATCTAATGAATATGCGGGGAACATTGTTTGATATAGTGCCAGAAGATGAGCCCCTCAGGCTGGAAGGCACTCAAAATATGACTGAGGAAGAGTTGCTTCTTCAAAGGAGAGTCTACCTTGATGAAGCAGATGGAGTCAAGCTTTCGGGATCTTCATTTGCTGATGTGGCATGATTCAAAATGAGAAGAAACAGCTGCAAAAATCCATTAATAATTGGAACATGGAATGTACGAAGTATGAATCTAGGAAAATTGGAAGTTGTCAAAAATGAAATGGAAGGCAAAAAGATCAGTCTCCTAGGCTTAGTGAGCTGAAACAGACTGGTATTGGCCATTTTGAATCAGACAATCTTATAGTCTATTATGCTGGGAATGACAAATTGAAGAGGAATGGCATCACATTCATCATCAAAAAGAACATTCTAAGATTTATCGCAAAGTATAATCCTGTCACTGATAGGATAATATCTATACACCTACAAGAAAGACCAGTTAATTCAACTATTTTTCAAATTTACACTCAAACCACTAATGTCAAAGATGAAGAAATCGATGTTTTTATCAACATCTGTGGTCTGAAATAGATCAAACATGCAATCAACATGCATCAATAATTACTAGTGATTGGAATGTGAAAGTTGGAAACAAAGAAGAAGGATCAGTAGTTGGAAAATATGGCCTCAGTGATAGAAATGACACCAGAGACTGCATGACAGAATTTTTCAAGACCAATGACCTCTTCATCACAAATACCTTTTTTCAACAACATAAATGGTGACTATACATGTAGACCTCGCTGGATGGAATACACAGGAATCAAGTTGACTACATCTGTGGAAAGAGTTGTTGGAGAAGTTCAATATCATCAATCAGAACAAGGCCAGGGGCCAACTAAGGAAAAGATCATCAACTGCTTATATGAAAGTTCAAATTGAAGCTGAAGAAAATCAAACAAGTCCACGAGAGCCAAAGTACGAACTTGAGTGCAGCCCACCTGAATTTAGAGACCATCTCAAGAATAGATTTGACTCATTGGACACCAATTACCAAAGACCAGACAAGTCATGGATGACATCAAGGATATTATATATGAAGAAAGCAGGAGATCATTAAAAAGACAGATAAGAAAGTAAAGACCAAAATGCATGTCAGAAGAGACTCTGAAACTTGCTCTTGAACATCGAGTAGCTAAGGCAAATGGAAGAAATGATGAAGTAAAAGAACTGAACAGAAGATTTGAAAGGGCAGCTAAAGAAGACAAAGTAACATATTATAATGAAATGTACAAAGACCTGGAGTTAGAAAACCAAAAGGGAAGAACACCCATGGCATTTCTCAAGGTGAGAGAACTCAAGAAAAAATTCAAGCCTCCAATTGTGGTATTGAAGGATTATATGGGCAAAATATTGAATGGTGCAGGAAGCAACAAAAGAAGATAGAAGTAATACACAGAGTCACAGTACCAAAAAGAATTGGTTGATGTTCAGCCATTTCAGGAGGTGGCATATGATCAAGAACAGATACTATTTAAGGAAGAATTCCAAGTCGCACTGACAGCATCCATGAAAAAGAAGACTCCAGGAATTGATGGAATATCAACTGAGATTTTTCAAGAAATGGATGTACTGCAGGAGATGCTCACTCATCTATGCCAAGAAATTTGGAAGAGAGTTACCTTGCTAAGTGAAGGAAGAGACCCATATTTGTGCCCATTCCAATGAAAGGTGATCTAACAGAATGCAGAAATTATCGAACAATATCGTTAGTGTCACACACAAGTTTAAAGTTTTGCTGAAGATAATTCAAAAACTGTTGTAGCAGTACATGGACAGGAAACTGCCAGGAATTTAAGCCAGATTCAGAATAGGACATGGAACAAAGGATGTCATTGCTTATGTCAGATGAATATTTAATATACCATGGACTGCCAGAAGAAGGAACAAATCTGTCTTGGAAGAAGTACAGCCAGAATGCTCCTTAGAAGCAGGGATGGTGAGACTTCATCTCACATGCTTTGTATGTGTTGTTATCAGGAGGGACCAGTCCCTGGAGAAGAAAATCATGTTTGGTAAAGGAGAGTGAGCAAAAATAAGACCCTCAATGAGATGGATTGATACTGTGACTGCAGCAATGGGCTAATACATAAAACATAGCAGGGATTGTGAGGATGTCGCAGGACTGGGCAGTGTTTCATTCTGTTGCACATAAGGCCCCTATGAATCGGAATCAACTGGATGGCACCTAACAACAACAACAATAGAAGTCTGAAATCAGGGTGCTGGCTCTAGGGAAAGACATTCTCTCTCCGTTGGCTCTAGGGCAATATCTCTTCAGCTTCTTTTTCTTGGTTCCTTGGAGATCTCCATGTGGCTTGGCATCAATCTTCCCCCATCTCTCCTTCCTTAATCTGCTCCTTTTATATTGTGTAAGAAGACTGACTCCAAATACACCCTACGCTAATCCTGTCTCATTAACGTAACAAAGTCAACCCATTCCCAAATGTGATTATAACCACAGGCATGGGAGACAGGATTGACAACACAAGTTTTTGGGGGACACAATTCAAACCATAACAAACATGAAGGGTCCATTTTAAGGAGTTTTAATTTTACTCAAAATACACTGGATATCCATTGAAAAGTTATAAGAAGGGGAATTATATTTTCCTCTTTTTAAAAAGAATTCCTATATAATATAGATAATGGAAGATACAAGAGAAAGAGAGACAAGTTAGGGGGAAACTGCAGTCATCAAGATATTGACTAGTCCAAGGTTAGTGGCAATACAAAGTCGCATAACTTCTTTAGGGATTGGTTATGAAGGAGTGGAGAACAAAGAGCTAAGCATAGCCCGCAATACTCTGCCTTAGGCATCTAGGTAGATGGGAGTGCTATTTACAGAGACAGAGACAAGTGATAAAAAAAGAGATTTCCCATGTGTATTATGGGGATGTGTGCACAAGACTTCGTTTTTGGACACAATAAATTTAAGATGCCTTTGATATAACCAGTTGCCATCGAGTGGACTCCAATTTACAGTAATGTCATGTGTGTCACAGTAGAACTGTGCTCCATAGGGTTTTCAATGCTAATTTTTTTCCAAGGCACCTCTGGGTGGACTAGAATTTCCAACTTTTCTGTTAGCAACCAAAAGAGTTAACCATTTGCACTACCCAGGACTCCTGCTTGTGATATGGCCAAGTGAAAATCTTAAGTATTTTTTTCAGGCATACAGGTTGCAACTCAGAGAAGTATGAGATAAATTTATAATTTTGTACAGTATTTAAAGCCATAAGAACATACTGGATTATTTTTCATTTTATTTTCCAAAGAATGTGGAAGAAAGCATATAAGGAAGAGAAGAGAGGCGAAGATCAAGACCTGAGAAGTCCTATATTCAGAGGGTGGGTAAAGAAGGAGAGACAATGGAGCCTGAGAAGAGAGGGCAGTTTTCTCTTCTAAAGAAAACCGACAGAAGGGAATGTGTTAAGACAGAAAGAGTGGACAGCTGTATTTTAGATTGCTAAAAAGTTGAGGAAAAATAGCAATATGGATGTATGTGTTTGATGCTTTTAATAAAAGTGGTTTCTTTGGAGTACTTTAGCAAAGGTTGATGGGTAGCGTAGAAGTAAACTAGGTGAAAAGCTCTTAAGCTGATATGTCATAAAGAGAAACTAAGAAATAACTCAGTAATCTGAAAAGTTTTTAGAGCTAAGGTGAGTGTTTTTAATTTGTTTTTTACCTTCTAGGCTCATACACGGCCATGGTGATATGCTGGTGATGATGATTATAATGATGGTAACGCTGATGGTGATGCAGTGACTCTGATTATGTAATTGTTCACATATTGAGATAGCAGTTTTCCTTGTTTAAATTTAAAAACAACATATGTATAATCTACATCAAACTCTCATTTTCTCCCTTTTGAGAGAATCTTGTCCTCCTTTTCCTCCACCTCCACTAAATAATTACCAGAAATTGTTCAAAAATTACAGAGAATTGTATTTTTAAATATTTTAGAGCTATTAAGAAAGTTAATGAGTACTGATTTTATATAGTTCTCTGGTCCCATTTTATAGTTTAATTGCAAGTCACGGTAATTCAGCATAATCATTGAAACTTTGAAATGTCAATGTCACCGGCAGACAAAATTTTAAAAAATACGCTTCATCTAAGGGATAGAATTCAGAACATATTCTGGTTTACAAGACTTTAACTGAAAATGTGGTCCACGGAAAATCACCAGTGCTGATAGATAATCTCACCACAATTACAGCTGTTTTTCTTATTTATCTAATATCATGTATTGTTTGCAAAGCTGGGATTTGAAACTTTTGTTTTAAGATGCATTTTGTCTAAGTGCGAGACCACCTCTTCATATTAAATGAAATATATTCTGGTAATTAGGGGCATCCTTTGAATCATTATGTTGTGTATTAACATGACAATAGCTTCAAGTTCAATATCCAAAATCAGTTGCGTGTTTACAATTTTCATTACACCTATGAGATATAGTTCTATGGTAAGTGTGTATCTATCTGGTCTTCTGGAAAGTCTCATTATCAGTACTTGTGTATCTTGTTAAATATTTAAAAGCAAGAGTCAGAAATGTGGCTACAATTAGAGAAATGCAGATCAAAAGTACAATAAGATATCATCTCACCCCAACAAGGCTAGCATTAATCCAAAAAACACATAATAATAAATGCTGGATAGGTTGTGGAGAGACTGGAACACTTATACACAGTTGGTGGGAATGTAAAATGGTACAAACAGTTTGGAAATTGATTTGACGCTTCCTTAAAAAGCTAGAAATAGAAGTGCCATATGATCTAGCTATCCCACTCCTTGGACTATATCCTAGAGAAATAAGAGCCGTCACACGAATAGATATATGCATACCACGTCACAAGAATAGATATATGCGTACATTGCAGCCCTATTCACAATAGCAAAAAGATGGAAGCAACCAAGGTGACCACCAATGGATGAATGGATAAACAAATTATGGTATATCCACACTATGTAATACTACGCAATAATGAAGAACGACGATGAAGACATGAAACATCTTATAACATGGAGGAAGCTGGAGGTCATTATCCTGAGTGAATTTAGTCAGTCACAGAAGGACAAATACTGTATAAGACCACTATTATAAGAACTCAATAAAAGGTTTAAACACAGAAGAAAACATTCTTTGATGGTTACTAGGGTGGGGAGGGAGGGTGAGGTTTATTTACTAACTAGATAGTAGATAAGAATTATCTTAGGTGAAGGGAAGGACAGCATACACCACAGGGGAAGTCAGCACAACTGGACTAAACCAAAGCTAAGAAGTTTCCTGAATACAATCAAACACTTTAAGAGACAGAGTAGCAGGGGTAGGGATCTGGGGACCATGCTTTCAGAGTACATCTAGGTCAATTGTCATGAGAAAGCTTATTAAGAAAATGTTCTGCATCCTTCATTGGTGAGTGGTGTCTGGGGTCTTAAAGGCTTGGAAGCAGACATCTAAGATGCATCAGTTGGTCCCAAACACCTGGAGTAAAGGAGAATGAAGAGCACCAAAGACACAAGGAAAGTATTAGCCCAAGAGACAGAAAGGGCCACATAAACCAGAGACTTCCTCAGCCTGGGACCAGAAGAACTAGATGGTGCCCGGCTACCACCAATAACTGCCCTGACAGAGAGCCCTGGATGGAGCAGAAGAAAGGTGGGGTGCAGAACTCAAATTCTAGTAAGAAGACCAGACTTAATGGCCTGACTGAGACTGGAGGAACCCTGGAAAGCATGACCCCTGGATTCTCTATCAGCCCAGAACTAAAACAATTTCCAAGGTCAACTCTTCAGACAGGAATTGGACTGGACTGTGGGACGTAAAGTGATACTCATGAGAAGTGTGTCTCTTAGCTCCAGTAGATACAAGAGGCTAAATGGGCAGCTTCTGTCCGAAGGTGAGATGAGAAGGCAGAGAGGGTTAGGAGCTGGTTGAATGGACATGGGGAATCAGGGGTGGAAAGGAGTGTGCTGTCACAGTATGGGGAGAGCAATTAGGGTCACATAACAATGTGTGTACAAATTTTGTATGGGAAAAATAATAAAAAGAAATGTGGCTACATATTAGAATTTCTTCTGCCATGTAGTTGTGTATTGATTACTATTTTTTATCACTTATTTTTGTTGTTTTATTTTGTGTTTTGTTTTCTAGCCTAACTATGAGAACACTAAAAATATAAAAATAACTGCAAATATATATTTTGAAGTAATCTATAAATAACCTATGGTGGTGCCGTGGTTAAGTGTTCAGCTGCTAGCAGTTCAAATCCACCAGGCACTCCTTGGAAACCCTATGGGGCTGTTCTACTCTGTCCTGTAGGTTTGCTATGAGTTATAATCACTTACTGCAATGAGTTTCTTGTTTTTTTATGTAATCTACAGACATTATTTTTAGGAAAGCAACTATTCAGGAAAATACACCTTATTTCGAGGTTTCAGGGCCCGTAGAATCTTGGTCTTCTTTTAAATTTTTATTTTATTTTATTTTTTTGCTATTTTTGGCTTAAGGAAAAAAAAGTACTATATTGAAAGAGAGTATGTTTTTATTTTACTTTTATGATTAATAGTATCTGGAGTGCTGTTGTAATTATACCTGTAATTTAATTAATGCCATTTAAATGCATAACATAATGAATGAATGATTGAACTAGCAAATAAATAAATTAACAAACAGGTAAATAAATTTAATTAATTAGAATTACATATCAGAGCCATACCAAAAAAAAAAAAAAAACAAAGCAAACCCATTACTGTCAAGTCAACTCCGACTCACAGCAACCCCATAGGACAGAGTAGAACTCATAGTAACCCTATAGGACAGAGTAGAACTGCCCCATAGAGTTTCCAGGGAACACCTGGTGGATTCAAACTGCCAACCTTCTGGTTAGCAACCATAGCTCTTAACCACTATGCCATCAGGGTTTCCTATTCTGAACTAATTAAATGTCACACTTTCAGGCACCCTCATTCATTTTCTCTCTTCTCTTTTCTAGAGGCCTTGCCTCAGCATTGGCCCTGCCCTGCCCTGGCTCCCCTCTGGAAGCTACCCCTCCTCTGCCCTCGACTCCCCTTCCCTCCCTTCTCCTATTCTCTTTTTCCTTTTACTACAGTGAACAGATTGTAAGGTCCTTAGAGACTAGGATTTAATTTTACTTTATTGCAAATCCTCCAATATGATGTTTGAATTGAACTGTTAGCTACTGAAATCAAATGCATTTATCTATTTTATCTGCATTATATTCTTATTATTAACAAACAAAAACAAAGTATGTTACCCAGAATTGAATCACAGATGTTATCAATAAAACTACATGTTACCCCTTGGAATTCTGAAGTGGTAAGTCATATCTTAGAGAAAGTTTTTTAGAATATTTGTAATGATAATAATAGCTAACATTTGTATAGTTTAACATGTGCCAGGCAATCTTATAGTGCAGTACCTTAATTAACTCATTTACTCCCCATAACAAATTTAAGAAGTGATTGCTATTATTATTCTATTTTTAGGTGAAGAAACTAAAGTCCAGAGAGTTTATATGTCTTTTCCAAGGTCACATAGTTAGGAATTGACTGAGCCAGGACTTGAACCGGATACTCTGTTTCAAAGTTAATGCTTTTATCCATTCTAATTTTGAATGATGATACTGTATACTTAGCCTTTTAAATCCACTTCTATCCAACTATCTAGGCACTTAAACAATTTACCCTGACTCTAAACCCGATGAAATTAACGTATAAATAGGGGGAAGCCTTTCTTTAGGTAAAGAAATCAGGGAAGAGTGTCAGTAAGAGGAAAATGGCACAGAACACAGATCCCAGCAGACTGCAGGAAAGCACACAGAGCCACAAAACACTCCTCTTGTTGAGAAAATCACAGCGGCTTCAGAGAAAATACACTGTGGACGTGTCCCAGTACCACTGACAAGCCCTAATAGTGGTAGTGTGAGTGCTGGAAACAAGAGCCAAGTGTGAAGGCACAATTCAGACCCCTTTTATTTCCATGGATCAAAAGCATTCAAATGACTGAGTTACAAGGAAAAGCACAACCCCAAATGCTTCTCATTCATACCTTGGTCAGCAACATCAGAACGTAGGCCAGGCTCAGCCAAAAGCTGATTCTTACTATGAGGGGCTGGATACAGAGCGTTGGCCCCAGGACTTAAACTGTACCAAAAGCAGAGGAAAAGAAAAGAAAAGAAAAAAAGCCTACACATTAATGAAGAACACCAAAGACACAAGGAAAGTATTAGCCCAAGAGACAGAAAGGGCCACATAAACCAGAGACTTCATCAGCCTGAGACCAGAAGAACTAGACGGTGCCCGGCTACCACCAATTACCTCCCTGACAGGGAAAACAACAGAGAGTCCATGATGGAGCAGCAGAAAGATGGGGTGCAGAACTCAAATTCTAGTAATAAGATCAGACTTAATGGTCTGACGGAGACTGGAGGTACCCCAGAAAGCATGGCCCCTGGATTCTCTATCAGCCCAGAACTAAAACAATTTCCAAGGCCAACTCTTCGGACAGGGATTGGACTGGACTGTGGGACATAAAGTGATACTCGTGAAGAGTGTGCCTCTTAGTCAAGTAGATACAAGAGACCAAAGGGGCAGCTTCTGTCCAGAGGTGAGATGGGAAGGTGGAGCGGGTTAGGAGCTGCTTGAATGGACATGGGGAACCAGGGGTGGAAAGGAGGAGTGTGCTGTCACGGAATGGGGTGAGCAATTAGGGTCACATAATAATGTATGTATAAAATTTTGTATGGGAGACTAACTTGAAATGTAAACTTTACTTAAACTACAACAACTAAAAAAAAAAAAAAAAAAAGCCTACACATTAATGAAGTTTTCCTGCTGAGGAACTTCAGACTCTTGATCACTGGACTGTTAAAAAAAATTTACATCAAACTACAACCCAGCTTAAGATCTGAGAGGATGATTCCATCAACAACCAAATACAACAGAACCTGAAAATGTCCACACATTTTATAAGCAAAATCCAGTTTACTTGTCTAAGTTGAACAAATAGAAAAATAAATTATGCATATGATGGGTACTCCAGCAGCAATAATAAACCAAAGGTAAGATATTTTTGATAAGTGTTATTTAATTTTGAGTGTAGCAATCAAAACTTTAACAAAACTATCAGAGGTCTTTTTTTCACTGTGCTCCAGAAAATACATGCTTTCACAATGAATAAGTTTCTACATGCTCTCCTTTAAACTTAAGTTTCTACAGATAGGAACATTAAATAGTGAGCCTCTGTCCTGTTGTGGGTTTGTGTTTCACTAAAAACTGGCATGTTGACTTAATTTATAAAAAGCTTCTTAAGACGTCATATTTATGATACCTGTGTGGCCATATCTGAGTAAACTAGCTATTGTAAATACAGTGCCTTACTGACTAGGCTACATCTTTTATCATCTGGATTGTCAGAGCAAGGGTTTTGCACAAGCCACGTGATCAAGATCACTTATTTTAGTTTCTCTTTTCCTTGGGAATATCATCATAATAAACTGAGTTACTTTTGTTTTAGATTTAGAAGTATCCTAATACTGTTTAGAAAACAAAGTCATTTTCAATACCACAGGGTTTTAACAGTACATATATATTTTTCCTATTTCCTGCTTGCCTAGAATACTCTGTGTTTGCCTATGACTGGTTCTTGTGATTTAATGCTATTTACTTCCTATTTTAATACATTGAATATTGGAGAAAGAGATTAAATTGTAGTAATGACTCTGATTTTTTAAAACGATTTGTACAAAGGAATTCAAAAGCAATTACAAAAATTGGAAATTATGTAGCATGAATCTCATCCATGTAAACACAGTTTAATATACATATATGACTACTTTAAAGGTCAACATTATTTTGGTAGTACAAAATCTCTTGTGCTTGTTAAAATTTTGCATTGTTTTCAAATAAAAAGTCTTATTTTTAATCTAAACCTTTTACTGAAGTACAAGAGGAAAGAGTATAAATCTGAAGTGTACTGCTCAATGCATTCTCATAAAGTTAATACAACTGTGTGACCAACACCTAAACCAAGAAATAGAACATTACTAAGATCTCAAAATTGCCCCTTGCGCCCCACTCCAGTCATCAAATCCCATCCTGAATTCAAACACCTTAGATCAATTTTGATTTTATTTTAGCATCATGTAATGAAATCATAAAGTATGTCTTGCTTTCTTTTCTCAATTTTAATTTTGTGATATTCTTACATGTTGATTTATACAGTTTTTTTATTCACTTATTTTTCACTACCTTATAGTATGTTGTTGTTGTGTGCCATTGAGTCAATAGTGACCTCATGTGACAGAGCAGAACTGCCCCATAGGGTTTTCGAGACTTTAATCTTTACAGAAGCATATCACCAGGTCTTTTCTCGAGCGGAGCCACTGGATGGGTTCAAACTGCCAACCTTTTGGTTAGCAGCTGAGCACTTAACCATTGCCCAACCAGGGCTCCTTCCTGATACCAAAAACAAACAAACTCATAGTGGCAAGTTGATTCTGACTCATAGCAACTCTATAGGGCAGAGAAGAACAGTCCCAAAGGGTTTCCAAGGAGCAAATAGTGTATTCCAACTGCTGACCTTTTTGGTTACAGCCATAGCTCTTAAACAGTGTGCCACTAGGGCTCCGACATTGATTGCTAGCAATAGTCCAAGCCAGAAAACAAAGCTGCTGTGAGCAGGTTTCTGAACTTATGCAGGAAAACCTCATTGAATTTCAAGTTCAATGATATCATTATATATATATATATTATACACCTTTACCTCTTGTCATAGATTGAATTGTGTCCCCGAAAGTGTGTGTCAACTTGTCTAGGCCATAATTTCCAATATTGTGTGGTTTCCACCATTTTGTGATCTGATGTGATTTTCCTATGTGTTGTAAATACTACCTCTATGATGTTAATGAAGTGGGATTATCGTCAGTTATGTTAATGATGCAGGACTCAATCTGCAAGATTATGTTTTGTCTAAAGCCAATCTCTTGAGATATAAAAGAGAGAAGCAAGAAGCCAGCAGAGAGACATGGCGATCTCATACGCATCCTTTGGACTTTGGGTGCTTGTGCTGAGAAGCTCTTCAACCTGGGAGGATTGACGACAAGGACCTTCCCCCAGAGCCGAGGAGAGAGAAAGCCTTCCCCTGGAGGTGGCACCCTGAATTCATACTTCTAGCCTGCCAGACTGTGAGAGAATAAATTTCTCTTTGGTAAAGCCATCCACTCATGGTATTTCTGTTATAGCAGCACTAGATAACTAAGACAACCCTCTACAGTAAGGGGCATTTTGAGTTCTTTCAGCTTTTTAAATTTTATGAGTAAAGTTGCTTTGAACATTTGGTATATACCTTTAGTTGAATATATGTTAGATATATACCAAGTTTGGATTGGTGGATCAAAGAGAATACATATATTCTTCTTTATAAAATGTTACTAAACAGTTTTTCAAATAGTTGTGTCAATTTATACCAATTTATATGCTATAAATACCATAATAGTTGGTATTTTTCTGACTTTTCCTTTATGTCCTGTCTGGTGGCCATATAGTGGTAACACTTTGTGGTTTTAATTGTATTTTCTGGATAAGAATGAAATTAACATGTATTTATTGACCATTTTCAAACCTTCTTCTGTGAATCATCTGTTTAAGAATTTTGCTAAATTTAAGAATTTCTATTAGCTTCTCTGCTTCTTTCTAATTAGTTATTTTTCATAGATGCCAGTGTTCTGGTGAAATCCTCTACCTTTTATTTGCTTTAGTGTATTTATCGAAGCTATTTGAAAGTTTTCATCAGCTAATTCCATTTTATGGATCACTATGGGTTTGAGTTTACTGTGTTTGTCTATTCATTTTGGTCACAGGGCTCTACCTTTTGGTGGAAAAAAAAAAAAAGTTGCCATCTAGTCAATTCCTGTTCATAGCAACCCTATAGGACAGAGTAGAACTGCCCCATACAGAGCAGCTGGTGGATTTGAACCATCAACCTTTTGGTTAGCAGCCGATGTCTTAACAACTGCACAACCAGGGCTCCAGGAGACTAGTAATTTTGTCTTAAATGATAGATGTTGTGTTTTGAGAAGTCTTCAAATGATGTTATCTTTCTTGAGAGATGATTTAGCCTTTCATCTACTAGGCAGAATGAAGGCTGATCACCTTAACCCAAACAATCCACTCTGTTTGAATCCAACATTTACTCAAAGAGTGCTTAGTTCAAGCTGGATTGAAGACGCAGGAAAGTTCATTCCACATTTGATTTTGTACTTGATCATCCAGAACTTTTGAACCCAGAGTCTGGTGTCTAGAGCATGGCCCTTCCACTTATCTAAAATTTTCTCACCAGATTGAGAGGAGTCTGCCTGATTCTTAGAACTCGAATTACATTTTCGGTTAAAAGCTCCACTGCTAACCAAAAGGTCAGCAGTTCAAATCCACCAGCCACTCCTTGGAAACCCTACGCAGCAGTTCTACTCCATCTTATAGGGTTGCTATGAATCGGAATCCGCTGGACAACAAAGGGTTTAATTTGGTGTTTTGTGTGTGTGTGTGTGTGTATGTGTTTTCTTACCTATAAAACTCAAAACCAACCAAAAGCAAACCTGTTGCCGTAAAGTCGATTCCAACTCATAGAAACCCTATAGGACAGAAAAGAACTGCTTCATAAAGTTTCCAAGGAGTGCCTGGTGGATTTGAATTGCCGACCTTTTGCTTATTAGCTGTAGCACTTAACCACTACGCCATTAGGGTTTCCTGTAAAATGCAAGATTGGCAAATTCTCAAAAGAAAAATCCGTCTACAGGCTTGAACCCAAATTTGCAACAAAAGCTCTCTTCCCCTGCCAGTAACGCTCTGCCAATTCAAAGGCCCATTTCTCAGACACTTATTAATCCTCAGAATTAGCAAAGGCCTCCAGAATCAAATTGGCTGCAGATGTCAGCTCACTTCTCTAAAGTTCTTCCATTTCTGGAGTTTTCACCCCTCCAGATCTCATTGCTACTACAGCTCTCTGATATATTCAAACAAATGATTTATCTATTTTTATCTGGCTTTTCTAGTTTTGGTTGGGATGCTGGCCAGATGCAAGCTATCCCATCCCATTCAGAAGTGGAACCCTTTAACGTTTAATCACAACTACTTTTTTTTTTTTTTTTTAATATAGTGGTCTGCTCCCATAAACATTACAGCCTAGGAAACCCTATAGGGAAGTTCTACTCTGTCCTATAGGGTCGCTACGAGTTGGAATTGACTCGTTGACCCACAACAACAATGTATGTGTGTGAATTTATATGTGTTGATAAACAGACGTAAATTAAAATGTCTTAATCTAACTAAAAATATATTTAAACCTAACGTTTGTTTTTTCCCCCGGCTGTTGTGAGTGCTGTGGAGTCAATTCCTACTCATGGCAACCCCATGTGAGCAAAGTAGAACTGCTCCATAGGGTTTTCAAGGCTGTAACCATTCAAAAGCAAGTCGCCAGGCCTGTCTTCTGAGGCACCTCTGGATTGATTCAAACTTTTGGTTAGTAGTCAAGCACTTGGCTGTTTCCACTACCCAGGGACTTCTATGGGCTTTGAAGCCTCATGAAATGCACATATGGGTAGTTTCAGAGGCTCTAGTTAAATTTCCTTCATATGCCAGTTTGAAATAGTCTATAACGTACATTTAAAGAACACCTGTTACATGGCATACACTCATCTAGATTTTGTTTGACTTTTGTAGTAGGATAATGGGATTTCTATTCTATTATTTTTTTATCTTTCATAATCTCATCACATAATTTGTGTTTTGGAACACATCTAAAATTGTGCAGGGAGACAAGCAATAAAATTCATTGGTTTATACTAGTTATAGGAGAAAAAGGAAGTTTTATACATATATGTATATATATATTCAATCAAATTTAATTTCTGAAGGTAGACTGAAATAAGAATGCACATGAGTGAAAGTAGGAGAGAGGAAGAAAAAAAACAAATAGACCTATGAAATGAAAAAAGAGATTTATCTTTAAAAAAAAAGGAAGAAAAAGAAATCAGCCCTGTTCAAATTAGTTGTTTCTTCTAGGTTGTTGAATAAACTTTATATCAATGAAGTTATAAGGATTTGTTTTCATATTTATTTGAAACTGACAAACGAACAACTTATGATTTTTTTTCACTCTACGTATTTTATGTAAAATTTAATTTTACTCTTTGCTTAAACTTTCTTGTATCTTTTAGTTTTGCTGATACAGTTCTCTGCCTTTCCTTTTTTTTTTCCCCAAATGTGGTAACATTTTTAAGTTTCATGTGCTACTTAGCTCTTCTAGCTGATCATTTAAAAAGATGTTATTGAATAGTGCCTATGAATTATTTTGGGCTACAGCGCAATTAAAAAAAATCTGTCCTACTTTATCTTATAACTTGCAATCTATAATTCTCAAAATGTGTTCAACTTCCCACCAAATCAATGTTTGATTTTATTAGTCTCTCTCAAATGAATACTGCCTACGCATTTATTGCAAGCTTTAGGCTGTGAGTTAGAAACAAATTCTCTTGTTCTTCCTAATCAAACTGCTCTTAGGGAAATGTAAAAACATAACTGCATTTGCTTTGCAGTCTGTCAGTTATTTCTCTTCCCTTTTTAGAGAAAACATAAACGAGTAACCTTAACCTGCAGTCATATACTTGAAAGAAGGTCTGCTTGGCATATACCTTTTTCATTTATTTAACTGAACTACAGTTAAAAATTCTTAGTATTTATTTCTACAAACGTAATGTCCTTAAATTGAAGTAAAAACATAAATATTTATATTCTGAAGTTTCACATCAGAAACACAGCTATTGAAAATATGCTTGATTTTAGTATACTTTTTTCCATTAAACAATTATAATAGTAATTGTTTACTATTATGCATTATTTGATACTGATGATAATAAAAATGTAAAAGAAATTCAGGTAACATTTACAGTCAAATCACTCATATTTACACGTTAGAAAAGTGACTAATTTTACTAATTTTTTATAATAAGGTAAATTGAAAAGTAATGAATACACCATTTCAGACTCACTATTCTCAAAATTTGTTTTGCTTGCGGATACTAGAGAACACATGAGATAATTAGAAGGAAAATTTATTGATCTCATAAGTCCCAGTGCTAGCAGTGTGATAATCACATATATCTGAAGTGATTTGCAGTCAATTTCAGGTAATCTGTTTTCTGAATTTGCAGTTATTCCTAATTCAGAGACATAGCCTACAAGATAAGATACTGTGAATCCTTGTGTACTACCAACTCCACAGCAACCATACAAGACAGAGTAGAACTGCCCCATAAGATTTCAAAGGCTATAATCTTTATGGGAGCAAACTGCCACATCTTTCTGCCTTGGAGTGGCTGGTGCGTTCAAACCACCCACCTGTCAGTTAGCAGCCAAGCACTTAACCATTGAACCACCAGTTGTTAGTTGTTGTTATGTGCCAGTGAGTCAGTTCCGACTCATAGCAACCTCACGTACAACAATATGTAACATTGCTCAGTCCTGTGCCATCCTCACAATCATTGCTATGTTTGAGCCCATTGTTGCAGCCACTGTGTCACTCATCAACGCCAATAAATTTGAAAGACAGCTACCTGGCCAACCGACTGGAAGAGATCCATATTTGTGCCCAATCCAGAGAAAGGTGATCCAACAGAATGTGGAAATTATCAAATATCATTAATATCACACACAAGTGAAATATTGTTGAAGATAATTCAAAAATGGTTACAGCAGTACATTGATAACGAACTGCCAGAAATTCAAGCCAGATTCAGAAGAAGACATGGAGCAAGGGATGTAATTGCTGATGTTAGATGGATCTTGCCTGAAAGCTGAGAATACCAAAAGGATGCTGACCTCTGTTTTATTGACTATGCAAAGGCATTCGACTGTGGACCATGACAAATTATGGATAACATTGCAAGAATGGAAATTCCAGAACACTTCATTGTGCTCATGTGGAACCTGTACATAGACAAACAGGCAGTTGTTCAAACAAACCAAGGGGGTACTGCGTGGTTTAAAATCAGGAAAGAGGTGTGTCTGGGTTGTATCCTTTCACAATACTTATTCAATATGTATGTTGAGCAAAAAAACTGAAATGTCAAACACTGTGAAGAATGGGGCATCAGGATTAGAGGAAGATTCACTAACAACCTGTGATATGCAGATGACACAACCTTGCTTACAGAAAGCAAAGAGGACTTGCAACACTTACTGATGAAGAGCAAAGACCACAGCCTTCAGTATGGATTATACCTCAACATAAAGAAAACAAAAATCCTCACAAATGGACCAATAAGCAACATCATGAGAAACAGAGAAAAGCTTGAAGTTGCCAAAGATTTCATTTTACATGGATCCACAATTAATGACCATGGAAGCAGCAGTCAGGAAATCAAACTACGTAATGCGGTGGGCAAATCTGCTGCAAAAGATCTCTTTAAAGTGTTGAAAAGCAAAAATATCTCTTTGAGGATTAAGGTGGGCCTGACTCGAGCCATGGTATTTTCAATCGCTTCATATGCATGTGAAAGCTGGACAGTGAATAAGGAAGACTAAAGAAAAATTGATGCCTTTGAATTACGGTGTTGGTGAAGAATACTGAATATACCATAGACTGCCAGAAGAATGAACAAATCTGTCTCAGAAGAAGCACAGCCAAAATGCTCCTTAGAAGCAAGGACATGTTATTAGGAGGGACAATTCCTTGGAGAAGGACACCTTGCTCGGCAAAGTAGAGGATCATCGAAAAATAAGAAGACCCACAATGAGATGGATTGACACAGTGGCTACAACAATCGGCTCAAACATAATAATGATTGTGAGAGTGGAGCAGAACAGGCCAGTGTTTCATTCTGTTGTGCATAGTATCCCTGTGAGTCAGAACCAACTTGACAGCATCTAACAAAAACAATAAGCATTATAACAAAGTCTTATAATCCTTTGGGATGAAATACTACACTGTTCTCTTCATTAAAACTTCAGCCAAAATAAATAGCAATTGTTTTCCAAATGGTTTTAGTGGACATGTGTTCTCCGTCTTTTCTCATTCTTTAAAAACCAGAAGTCTCTGTCGATATGTTAGTCTAAGACACCATCAGCTCTCCCCTGGATTACTCAATGCCCTGCTAACTGTTCTGCCTAATATTTCTCAAAATAGTCTCAAAAGAGGGCTAGAGTGATCCTTTTAGAATGTAAGTAACATTATGTCATTCATCTACTCAATACGCTTCAAAGACTCCACATTTCTCTCTGAATAAGTCAAAGTCATATATAATTTACAATGTCTGAACTCATCTCCTTCACTCTTCATTCTAATCACGCTAACCTTGCAATTCCTCTAATATTTCAGAAATGTTATTGTCTTAGGCCTGGAGGGAATGCTTCTCCCCTAGATATCTGCATGGGTAACTCCCACACTCCATGAATGGCTTGCTCTAGTATGAACTTCACAGTGAGTCCTACCCTAACCACCACATTTAAAGTAGCAACCCATATGCATATCCCAAATCCCAGCACTCTCAAGCCCCTTATCTACTCTTTGTCATTTTTTGCAAAGTATTTAGCATCACCTATAATATCACATAATGCACATATTTTTATTCTTGTTCTTTATATTCTGGTTCCCTCAACCAGAATATAAGCTCCATGAGAACAGAGACCTTCCTCCCCTCTCCCTACTATACACCTATACCAGAGTATCTGGCTAATTGTAGATGCTCACTAAATATTTTTCAGTTTGTTTTTCTGAGTTAGCTTGTATACAACTATGATACTGTAAGATATGCCACAGGTATCTCAATTACCAGTAAAGTCACCCATGGGAGACAGTTTTCAGAGGAGCTTCCAGACTAAGACAAACTAGAAAAAAGGCCTGATCTGCTTCCAGAAATTATCCAATGAAAAATTTATGGATAACAACAAAACACAGTTCAACATATATGGTACAGGAAGATGAGCCCCTCAGGTTGGAAGGCACTCAAAATATGATTGGGGAAGTGTAGCCACCTCAGAGTAGAGTCAACCTTAATTACTAGGGTGGAGTAAAGCCTTTTGGACCTTCATTTGGTAATGTGGCTTAACTCAAAAATAAGAAGGAACAACTGTCAACACCCATTAATAATTAAAACATGGAATGTACAAAGTGTGAATCAAAGAAAATTGGCAGTTGTCAAAAATGAAATTGAATGCTAAGGATCAATATCTTAGGCATTACTGAACTGAAATGGACTGGGTTTGGCCATTTTGAATCCAACAATCACATGGTTTACTATGCTGGCACAACAAATTTAAGAGGAATGGTGTTGCACTCATCAAAAAGAATATTTCAAGATCTATCCTGAACTACAATGCCATCAATGTTAGGTTAATATCCATATGCCTAGAAGGAAGACCAGTTAATAAGACTATTACTCTAACTTGCAAACCAACCACAAATGCCAAGGATGAAGAAACTGAAGATTTTTACGAACTGCTGCAGTCTGAAATTGATTAAACATAAACAATCAATAATGCATTGAGAATTACTGGTGATTAGAATATGAAAGTTGGAAAAAAAAAAGAAGATTCAGTACTTGAAAAATGTGGGCTCGGTGATGAGAATGATGCTGGAGACTGCAGGCTATAATTCTGCAAGACCAAAACTGATTCATCAGACATACTTTTATTTCAATAAGACAAATGATGACTATACATGTGAACCTTGTCAGATGGTTTACACAAGACTCAAATTGACTACATCTGTGGAAAGGGGCTGGAAGAAGTCAAGACAAAGCCAGGAGCCAACTATGGAGCAGACCATCAGTTACTCATATGCAGGTTCAAGTTGAAGTTGAAGAAAATCTAAGCAAGTATAAGAGAGCCAAATATGGCCTGAATACATCATGCCTGAATCTATAAACCTTCTCAAGAACAGATTTGACACACTGAACATTAATGACCAAAGACCAGAAGAGTCGTGAAACGACATCAATGATATCAGACATGAAGAAAATAAAAGGTCATTAAAAAGAAAGGCAAAACCAACATGGATGTCATAAGAGACTCTGAAACTTGCTTTTGAGCCAAGAGTAGCTGAAGCAAACAGAAGAAACAATGAAGTAAAACAGCTAGACAGAATATTTCCAAAGGCTGCTCAAAAAGACAAGGTAAAGTACTATAACGAATTGTGCAAAGACCTGGAGTTAGAAAACCAAAAGGGAAGAACATGCTTGGCATTTCTCAAACTAAAAAAACTGATGAACAAATTCAAGACTCAGGTTTAAATATTGAAAGCTTCTATGGGCCAAAAAAAAAGAATGACACAGAATGCATCAAAAGAGGATAGGAAGAATACACAGAGTCACTATATCAGAAAGAATTGGTCAGTGTTTAACCATTTTAGAAGGTAACATATGATCAAGAACTGCTGGTACTGAAGGAAGAAATCTAAGTTGCGCTGAAGGCAATGGCAAAGAACAAGGTTCCAGGAACTGATGGGCCACTAATCGAGATGCTTTAACCAACAGGTGAAACACTGGAAGCATTAACTCATCGGCGTCAAAAAATCTGGAAGTCAGCTACGTGATCAACAGAATGGAAGAGATATATACTTGCACCCATTCCGAAGAAAGGAGATAAAACAGAATGTGGAAATTATTGAACAATATCATTAATATCACATGCTAGCAAAATTATAATGAAGATTATTCAAAAATGCCTGCAGCCATTCATTGACAGGGAACTACCATAAATTCAAGCCAGATTTAGAAGAGGACATGGAATGAGGGGTATCATTGCTAATGTCAAAAGGATCTTGGCTCAAAGCAGAGAACACCAGAAAGATGTTTACCTGTGTTTCATTGACTACACAAAGACATTCAACTGTGTAGATCATAACAACAATTATGGATAATCTGTGAAGAATGGAAATTCTAGAACATTTAATTGTGCTCATGCAGAATGTGTACATAAATCAAGAGGAAGTTGTTTGAACAGAACAAGGGGATATTGCACCGTACGGCAGGATTGTATTCTTTCACCTTACTTACTTAATCTATATGCTGAACAAATAATACGAGAAGCTGGACTATATGAAGAAGAACGTGGCATCAGGATTGGAGGAAGACTCACTAACAACCTGCCATATACAGATAACACAACTTTGCTTGCAGAAAAAGAAGAGGACTTGAAGCACTAACTGATGAAGGTAAAAGACTATAGCCTTCAGTATGGATTATGCCTGAACAGAAAGAAAATTAAAATTCTTAAAACTGGTCCAATAAAAAATATGATAACTGGTGAAGAAACTGAAATTGTCAATTATTTCATTCTCTTTGAATCAACAATCAATGCCCATGGAAGCAGCAGTGAAGAAATGAAACGATGTATTGCACTGGGCAAATCTGCTGCAAAATACCTCTCTAAAGTGTTGAAAAGCAAAGATGTCACTCTGATAACTAAGGTGCGCCTGATCCAATTCATGATACTTCCAATCACCTCACATGCATGGGAAAGGTGAACAATGAAAAAGGAAGACCAAAGAGGAGTTGTCACATTCGCATTGTGATGTTGGTGAGGAATATTGAATATACCATGGACGACCAGAACAAACAAATCATTCTTGGACGAAGTCTAACCAGAATGCTCCTTAGAAGTGAGACTTTGTCTTATTTGCTTTGGACATGTCATCAGGAGGGACCAATGTCTGGAGAAAGACATCATGCTAGGTAAAATAGAGGGTCAGTGAAAAAGAGGGAGACTTTCAATGAAATGGATTTACAGTGGCTGCAACAATGCACTCAAACACAGCCAACAATTTTGAGGATGGTGCAGGACTGGGCAGTGAGTGTTTCGTTCTGTTAAGTATAAGGTCGTTACTAATCGGTCGCTATGAGTCGGAACTGACTCGACGACACGTAACAACAACAACAACAATGTTCCATCCGGACATTGAAAAGATATTAGGGATCTGTATCCACCTGTTCCTCCCTTGCCCCTCAGCTTGCTCTGTT
Source organism: Trichechus manatus latirostris (assembly GCF_000243295.1). Lineage (NCBI taxonomy): Eukaryota > Metazoa > Chordata > Mammalia > Sirenia > Trichechidae > Trichechus > Trichechus manatus. The sequence continues at coordinate 10,189,256 of NW_004443949.1, read as the reverse complement.
CTGTGTAGCGTTCATTTTCTAGGAGATTCTCTTCATGTGATGGGAGTATACATCTACTTTCAGACTCAAACCTTTAAGGAGCATGAACAAATGAATGCTGAAAATAGAAACAACAAAATTTGACAAATACTGTTATATGGATTATTAATTAAAGAGAGGTAACTCCCTGTCCTGTTTTCCTCAGAAGACCTAGTTCTCTGATTATCACTTTTACCACTGGCACTTGGTGGAAACAGTGGGAAATATGTCCAACAGCAATTCAAAGACTACATGCAGCCAAATACCTAGCTGTTGTTAGGTGCCGTCAGTTGGCTCTGACTCTTAGCGACCCTATGCACAGCGGAACAAAACACTGCCTGGTCCTGTGCCATCCTCACAATTGATGTTCTCTGTGTTTGAGCCCATTGTTGCAGCCGCTATGTCAATCCATCTTGTTGAGGGTCTTCCTCTTTTTCGCTGACCTTCTACTTTACCAAGCATGATATTCTTCCCCTAGGAACTGGTCCCTCCTGATAACATGTCCAAAGTATGTGAGATGTAGTCTCGCCATCCTTGCTTCTCATGAGCATTTTGGTTTACTTCTTCTAAAATAGATTGTTCTTTGCTAGAAGCTAATCCTATCTCTTTTTAAATCACTTATATGAACCAATAAATTCACATTTTTACTCACATTTTAATTTGGGTTTCTGGCAAATATATCCCCAAATCTCTAACAATGAGAAGAGTAGGAAATTTTTATTGCTTTGTCATTGTTTTATCATAGTAGCTCTGACTGTCAGTCATGGTGTGTCTAGAAAATTTATTTTCTGAAATGCATAAATTGATTGTAATGAATCATATCTAATTGGTTCCATATTTCCTGTAAACTTTGGGAAAGCCCAAATATCTCATTAAAATAATTTTATATACTGTTTAAATATTTCAAAATCAAAATTTTTCTCGATCTGGAATATTTTGAAACTCAGTTTTCTAGTCTCATTTACATCTCTCTGATAAACTATCACCTTGTCCTGGTCATTTTCATTTATAAAAATCGGCTTACCTCTATTCATTTTTTATCTATAAAGATACCTGTAGCCACCTTTGTACTGTACTACGAAGTGCCTTCTTTATTTTCTTGACTCTGGATCCTTTCAAATTCACATTTTGTTTCTCTGAAGTAACATGAAGACCTCATAAATTGTACAGGAACCTTCTTGTACGAATTCATATTACCCTAAATCTCATGCTTTCCTTCTCATTTATCTCACATTTCCTTTCAGCTTCCAATCCATTTCACGATCCAGTTTAAAATGTCTATCTCTCTGAAATATATAGAAAGACCTGCAATCTCATTTAATTTCATTCCCTGTTTTTTGCACTGACCCTTTCCACAGTGTTACAACTATTGCTTATACGAGAACATTTTCTGCCACCTCTAATGATTCCTTTCAGTGTCTTCTATTTAAACAGTGTTATGTATCATTTAAAACTCAGTGTAAAGCAATTTTTCTGTATTTCCTTAAATTTTTCTGTCTATAAAATATTGTGTGTAGTTCTTCATACATTAAAAACTCCATAAAGTACACATGTTCTATAACTTACATAATTTTTGTAAGGAATATTGTCTATTTGTTATTATACTTGTGCTTTATGTGAAAATTTACACAATTCACTCTCTCTATTCTCCATTTTAACCACAGAAAAGTCATTGGTATTAACAGAAGTACCATTTTCAGAGTTTAGTGAATATTATTCATATAATTTGTTTTAACGTCCTTGATAGTTCTAATTGCATTAATTCACAAGGAAATCAGCATATCTCTAACTGCTATTACTTGCTGTCATAGTTTTACAACTACATTGCCTTTTGTATACTCATTTCCTATAAAAGATAATTCAGATTTCTAAAACTGCTCTAAAGTAAAAATAAAAAGATTAATAGAAGTATGAAATTTCTGCAAACGTAAAAGCATATACAAGCTAAAAGGCAAATGTATAGAGACCAAAGTGTATTAGTGGTCACCAGGGGCAGGAGGGAGGAGGGAAAGGGGAAGGCTAACAGTGATGGGAAAAATCTCATTGATTAAGGGTACAGTTGCACAGCTGATTTCTGTAATTGCTGTCAATAAGTTGTACCCCTGTAAAAAGTTGAACTGGAAAAAGTTGTGTCACAGATATATTTATAATAACAACAACAAAAAAAAGAGTAACTGCTGAAGCTGTTTATGCACAACCAAAAACCTCATGGGATTTGGTTCCTTGGTTTGGAGGTTTAGGATCATGGTTGCATTGGACTTCCCGGTTAACTGGCCTAATAACAGGTTTAGTGCTTCGGTTCTACATCTTAGCTCACTGTATAGTATTTAGCTTAACTAATACAAAATATCTGCCTTGAGCATTATGCTCTTTTGAGAACTATATATATGAGATCAAAGTGACAACAACTCGAAAGATTAGATAGGAACCTTAGGGGACAGTGAGTTTATGTTATTGAGAGAGGAACAATGGTTGCACAACTTAAAGAATGTAATCAACTTCACTGAATTGTACATGTAGAAAAGGTTGAATTGTTGTGTGTTTTGCTGTGTATATTCTCAACAACAAAATAATTTTTTTAAGTATATACTTTTAACTAAACATACTTTTTCTATTAAATGTCAATCCTAATAGGGTGTCTTAGTCATCTAGTGCTGCTCCAACAGAAATACCACAAGTGGATGGCTTTATCAAAGAGAAATTTATTCTCTCACAGTCCAGCAGGCTACAAGTCCAAATTCAGGGCACCAGCTCCAGGAAAAGGCTCTCTCTCTCTGTCGGCTCTGGAGAAAGGTCCTTGTGATGCCTCAGTCTTTCCTTGGTCTGGGAGCATCTCAGCACAGGAACCTCAGGTCCAAAGGACACGCTCTGCTCCCAGCACTGCTTTCTTGGTGGTGTGAGGTTCCCATGTGTCTCTGCTCGCTTCCCTCTTTTATATCTCAAAAGAGATTGCATTAAGACACTGATCTTGTCAACGTCATCAGTATTACCTCATCACAGTGATAGAATTTACAACACATGAGGAGATCACATATAATCTCATCATAGTGGTAGAGTTTACAACACATAAGGAAATCATATCAGATAACACTATCATACAGTACTAGGAATCATGACCTGGCCAAGTTGCTACACACATTTTTTGGGGGACACAATTCAATCCTTGACATAGGGCCTATTATCCATTACTGTTGATAGTAATAGATTTGGTGCTGGGAGAGCTAGTAAGGGATACAATACATCTTAGCCTCACCTGATCGAGAAGAAATGTCACTAGTATATGGAGAAGTGGGTTAAAAGAGTGTAAGTAGCATTTACAACCTACCTCCACTCTCCCACTCCATGTCACTGGGAAGGGTAAAAGAGACTGTTTTGAGTCTGGAAGATTCCTGGCACAATCGAAGTTGTTGTTGTTGATGTGTGCCATCAAGTCAATTCCAACTCAGTGACTCTATAGGACAGAGTAGAACTAACCCATAGGGTTTCCTAGGCTATAATCGTTATGGGAGCAGATCACCATGTATTTTCTCCTACAGAACAGCTAATGGGCTTGAACTGCAGACCTTTTGGTTGGCAGCTGAGGACCTAACCATTGTGCTGCTTGGGCTCCTTGATAATTGAAGATGTAGGCCCATGAATAAAGCAAAAGAAAAAAAAAATGCTGTATGGTAAAACCTTTCCCCCCTCCTAGTTCCCTGGTCTTTCAGAAGATAGATCTAACTTTTGCCTAGGAGTTTGAGCACTCTTTTATGCAGACTTTGATCAATCAACAAGAAAGATCAAAACATGTTGGAATGAGAAATCACCGACTAAACATTTCACTCTAATCAGCCTACTATGAATTCCAAAGCCACCATGGTGTGTCTTATGTTTAGAATCTGATGTCAGCAAATACATATCTATTTTGCAGTGTGATTAATTACGTTTATATGTGGCCTTCCTAGCCATGGGCTTGTAATTCCCACCCAGGTGATTCTGTAATAGGGTAATTGTGGCCTACAAAGGAGATTGGTCAGTTTTTCCTTAAAAGAGAGCCAATTCCAGAGCAGGAAGGAGACCACCACCATGCAAGGAGAGACCTAGCAGCAGAGACCCGGTAGCAGGAGATGGCATGGTGGGCTTCCTGGCCCACAGAGAGAGGAAGCTGAGTGCCTTTGGGCAGAGACTGAGGGCCAGGGAGAGGTGTGCCTGCAAGCATGGCTGGGAAGAGACTATCTTGATGGAAGAACTGTATCCTGAGTGTTCTCAAGCCTGAATTTTAATTGTTACTTTCCTAATAAACCCCATAATTGTGAGTATGATCTGTGAGTTCTGTGTGGTCATTGCAATGAATTATCAAACCCAGTAGAGAGTGCTGTGTGAGAGATGGTTGGTGTCAGAATTAGTAGAGATGGCGGAGAGAGGAAGCATGTCTGACCTCTGCCTCATAGGAATCAGCCTTTGAATGTTGCTGTTGGTTCTCCTTCCTCCTTGTGGGATTGGAGGAGGTCAGACACCTCCCCCAAGCAGTTCTTACAATTTATATGTATATAACTCTTAAATATAAGCTAATAATCAAGAATGATCAGACATCTTCAGACAGCCTCTAACCTGAAAGAACGAGAAAAAAAAATCAGAAAAAAAATAATGGTGGAAACAGAAATCATTCAAGGATTAAAAACTATTGTTAATATCCTCAGAAATATAGGAAAGGACATTGCAAGCAATGATGTCAATATACAACGAATATTTCAATAATTAAAAAGAACTCTTGGAATATAAATCATGATAATAGAAATGAAAACTTAATAGAAGAGTTAATAATAAAATCAAAATATTTAAGAAAATTAGGCTAAAAAGATGGAGAATATAAGATAAAAATTCATTAAATTAGAGTATCAGATAAATAATCCTGCGTAAGAATTTAGCGGTTCCAAAAAGAGATTACAGATAAAATAGAACAGAGAAAACCATAAACAAATTTCCCAGAATAAAAGAATGAATGTTGTTAGATTTAAACATACCAGTTAGTGATTACCACAATGATGAAAATAAACCCACATCAAGTTATATTCCACAAAAAACATGAGAAGATACAATAAACATCTAGAGAAACATTAAAAGCGGACAAAAGATCAGGTTTCAGAATGGCTTGGGACTTACCAATCTCAACTCTGGAAACAAGAAGGCAATGGGGCAATATCCATAGTACTCTGATGGAAAGTGATTTCCAACTGAAAATTTTATACCCAGAAAAACTATCAATGAGGTATGAGAGTAGAATTAGAACATTTCTAGACTTTCAGTAGAGTACATTTTTCTCACAAGGGACAAGTTTAAAAAAGTTATTGGAAGATGTGTTCTTCAAAAAAAAAGGAAGCCAAGAAAAAGAAAGATATTTTAAAAGGAAAAAAAAAAATCAAACTTTTGAAAGAGATAAGTAAAATCCCAGGAGGAGGATGAATTAAGATCTCAGGCTCAGTACATTGCAACAGATATGGAGGATGACCAATCCAGACTGGACAAGTGTGACCCAGAGGAGAGCTACATTGAGGGTTGTCTAGGACCTGTAGTGCTATTATATCATATCTTTATCCTGAGGACCAAGTATCCAAGTAAGCCTGGACAAGATTCTTTTCTGCATGTTGCTTTTATTGACCATGCATTAACAAAGCCCTGATCTCTCTTTTTACCCTACTGCCTGGATTATTTGAGGTCATTTATTATATCCTGAAGAAATGTCTGCTTTTTCCTACTCCTGGGAGCTAAAGGTAGGCCATGGTGAAAATAGAGGCAGAAAAAAAAAGTACAAAAAAAACAAAAAAGCTCATTTCCTTGACCATATTCCTTAATTCATGAAAGACATAAACAAAATGTCCCAAATTATAGCACTGGCAAATGTTCTGACTACGGTGAGTTCTGTTTTTATGTTTTGTTTTGTTTTTTGAAATTTATATAGCACTTAACATGTGTAAGTTTTCATTCTGTATAATTTTGTGAAAATTAATTAACCCTTCTAACCTTGTACTTTCTCACCTCCGAAATAATAATTGCAGTGCCTTAATAATAGGATTTTGTTTTATTAAGATTGAACAAGAATATGCTTAAGTATTTATGTTTCATACCTGATACATAGTCAGCACAGAATACCATTAGATAGTGTCATTGCTGTTGTTAATATTGTTATTATTAGTAGGTGGTGAAGTGATTAACAGCCTGGCTACTAACCAAAAGATCAGCAATTGGAATCCTCCAGCTGCTCCTTGGAAACCCTATGGGGCAGTTCTACTCCGTCCTATAGGGTCACTGTGAGTCAGAATTGACTTGACGGCAATGGGTTTTTGTTTTAGTATATAAAATAAAAACCTGATCTTAATATTTTGTTCCTAAAACCATTTCAAAGTCTATAACTACCACCACTCCATCCCATTATACACAAGCTCTTCAGGATATTATGCAAGAACCTCCATGCTGTGGGTTCTGGTCTTTCTCCAAAGACATTTCCTGCTGCTCCCTGACTCATATATCACTCATAGGTAAGACTACACCTATTTTTCTTGTCTTCCATCCCCATAAGCAGTAACTGTGACTTTTAAATTCAGGTGAAATACTCTCATTTAAAAACATCCCTCTCACATCCCAATCCACACATACTGGGTGAAGTGGCCATAAGAATTCCCATATACCCTATGCATACCCCTATTCCTGTACTTAAGATATTAATATTCTGTCTATGTTTTGGTCACCAAAAGGAGCTTCCTATGGTCTGGAAGAGTGCCTTATTCCTGGTAATTCTCTATTTTCATTGTTTGGTTATATTCAACATACATTTATTTGATGTCTCCTATGTTCCAGGTTTTCTTCTAGTTAATACAAATAAAAATTAAAGATATTTCTACTTGCTATGAAAAATTATTCTAAGCTGTTTCTTAAAAAGAAAAAAACAAACTGTACTTGTCAGCATCCTTTCTCTCTAGTTACTGTCTAATTGAATGCTGTTCAGGTCCTCGTAGCAGATCTAGAGCTGGAGGTCAACTGATGTGTTGAGCTTTCAGCCCCCAAAATTGACCATTAATCTCTCTTTTATCCCTTTCTGTAATATCCAAATGTGTATAGATATGGTAGATGAAAAACATTAAGACCTAGAATGCATCGCTTATTGTGCCTCCAATCCTGCATATCTGGCTTTATTAGTGGACTCTAAAAATTTTCATGTGTGTGAGGTACTATTTCCTTCTCTCAGATCTACTCCTTTGACCACTCTTTTGCTGGGAGTTACAGCTTATAAATAAATGTGTAGCAGACTGTCTTATCCCCTGATATGCATATGACTCAACTGGGAGTTTTATTAAAATGCAGATTCAGAATTAGTGTATCTAGGATGGGGCCTGAGGTTCTGAATTTCTATCTATCTCCAGGAGATAATCATGCTGGCAGTCTGCTGAAAAGGACTTAAGTAACAAGAGTCTAGGAGTCCTTGAGTGATGCAAACAGTTAATGCACTCAGCTGAGATGCTTTTGGAAGAAAAGCCTGGTGATCTACTTCTGAAAAATCAGCCACTGAAGCCCTATGGTGCACAGTTCTACTCTGACGCACATAGGGTCACCATGAGCCAGAGTCAACTTCACAACAACTGATCTGATAGCAAGGGTCTACTGGAGACATCAGGGGGTTGAAGCAGGATACTAGTAGTGGTGGTGATGGTGGTGATGGTACTAAAGATGCCTCCAAAGGTAAAATCTTATCGGTGTAGGAACATAAGTCCAGTATTCTGGTACTGATAATGTGGATTTCTTAATCAATAGGAAAGATATTGAAACAAGGATTATGTATCTCAATATTTTTTAAGCCAACTGAATGTTCTATTCTATAATAATAAAATGACTATTATTTGCCCACTTTTATCAAACACTTACTTTATGCCTACTGAACGCTATGGACTCTATTTTAAGCATTTTACATGTGTATCTGATTATTCTATTAATATCCCTCTTTTCCAGAAGAGGAAACTGAGGCATGAAGAGGCTAAGTAACTTGCTGCCAAATCAATAAGGTCTGACTACTGTGCTGATACACTCAACAAAGTTTTAGAGATTACAGAATTTAGAGTCAAAGTATGGGTAAGGCACATGAGAAAAGAGTCTCAATGCACCACATAAGCCATATAATTGTTACAAATCTGATTCAAACAATTGGTTATTAACCAATTTTAGGTTTGCTGTTTTCATCTTTGTTTTTGAAGAAGTTTATAGGCTTTTAGGTAGGAAGTAGGAGCTGAAGTGCTAGCCAGATGGTATTAAATCAGAAGTCTTATGAATTATTTGGAAGCTTCTCTTGATCTCGAATGTGAAAACAGCATGATCTCATTTTGTATCAATTCTCTGGATTTATTTTAAAATCTTAACCTATTTAGAATATTTTTGTTTGTTTGTCTTCTTAGTTCCTAAAAATTGGTTTTAAAAGGCCCTGGAATTCTTGACACTTGACAGAATGAGCGTCTCTGATTTTAGTTTTGGCAATAATTACACAATAAAGAAAAGAAACATGCATTTGATATTTTGTGAATCACATTTCCTCAGAATAGACAAAATATTTTCTTCTTCATCAATAAAATAGACACACAGCCTCCAGAAAGGGTGGCGATGTCCTATTATGGCCTCAGCTGGTAAGACATTATTTGGAGTATTATGCTCCACTGGGGACACATACTTTCAAAGGGTCATTTAAAAACTGAAACCTTCCAGAGAAAAGTGTCAAAGATGACAAGAAGATTAGAAATCTGTCACATTCGAATTGTTTGAAAGCACATACAACCTTTAAAGTAAAAATATGAGACAGAAAAGCTGTTTTCAAATTTCTGAAGTATAGTCTACCATGGGAAATAATTCTTTTTTTTTTTTTTTATTTTGGCCTCAGACTAACAGACTAGTAATGAATGCTGAAGTTGCAGGTGGTCTGATTTATGACCATTTAAGAAAAAACTTCCCCAGAATTAAAGCTTCCAAAAACACTCATGTATGGATCAATTTAGTTATTCATTGACTCATTCACTCATCTATGGACCATTTGCTGAAATATTCTCTGTGCCAGGCACTGTTCAAGCATGAGCAGTGTGAGCCCCCTTCACTGAAATTCCCATCTAATGCATAGCACATATGTGTTGGGTATAGGGGGGTTGTAGGTGTAATGAAGGAAATAAGGTGATATGAGAAAAAGTGCCTGCTGGGAAAGGATGGAACTACTGTATATAGGATGGCCTATACAGCCCTGATTACATGAGCTGAGAGCTGAAATATGAGAAAGGGCTAAATAAGCAAAGATCCAGTGGACAAAGAGCTTGGAATTTCAGAGGAACTAAAAGACCAAGGCTACATTGTAATGAGTGAGGGGGAGAGTGATATGAGTTGGGGTCTGGGACACAGGCAACTGCCTTTTACTTACCTTGAACAGCTAGACAGACCCTTGTGGGAACGTTTCAAATTCACATTTTATGAGGACCCAAAAACTTCAGACTCAATATTAAAATTCTTGTTTGGGGTTAAAGTATGATGTTTACATTATCTAAGCCTGGGTAACTATTTTTCTGCTCACAACATGTGAAAACTAAAAGAAAATTCAAAATTCAAGTGGCAGATTGTGCTCCCAAGATGGTGGCAACAAGACCTTCCATCCCACCTGCTTTTAAAAATTGATATTGATACTCCTGTTGAAGGGAGGGATATACATATTCTCCTGTTGAATCTGGGAAGGCCTGTTGGATGGTTAAGATTGTATGTCAACTTGGCTAGGCCATGATTCTCAGTGTTCTGGCAGTTGTATAATGTTGTAACCACTTCCCTATTGAAATGTGATATGTGATCACCCCCATGATGGAATCTGCTGAGTGGTACCAGTGGGGGCAGGGCCTATGGTGGCTCACCGCCCACTCAGCCATCATCTCTCTACTCTCTGCTGGCTACTTCCTTCCTGCTCATCTTGCCAAGGTTTTTGGCTTATTCCAGATCCAGCAGCTGCCTCTTGTCATCTCACCTCTGGTTCTTGGGACTTGAGCTAGCACCTTACCTGTCAATCTTGGGATTCGTTGATTCGTCGATCTTCACAGCCTGTGAGCAATAGTCCTGCTTTTGTAACTGCTGACCTTGGGCTTGACAGCCCCTGCAGCTACATGAATCAGGAGAAGCCTTGCAGTCTTACTTGCCAATCTTGGAATTCATCGACCTTAACAGCCTGTGAGTGGGAGCCCTGCTCTCTGACCTGCTGATCTTGGGTTCACCAGCTTCTGGGGCTCTGTGAATTGGGAGAGGCCTCTACCCTGATCCACAGACTCAGAACATTCAAGCCTCTACAATCACATGAGCTGTTTCCTTGATACACATCTGTCTCTCTCTATATTTATACACTTCACTGGTTTTGCTGAAAGTAAAGAGGACTTGAAGCACTTACTGGTGAAGATCAAAGATGACAGCCTTCAGTGTGGATTACACCTCAACATAAAGAAAACAAAAATTCTCACAACTGAACCAGTAAGCAATATCATGATAAACTGAGAAAAGATTGAAGTTGTCAAGGATTTCATTCTACTTGGATCCACAATCAACACCCATGGAAGCAGCAGTTAAGAAATCAAAAGACGCATTGCATTGGGCAAATCTGCTGCAAAAGACCTCTTTAAAGTGTTGAAAAGCAAAGATGTCACCCTGAAGACAAACGAGCTCCTGACCCAAGCCATGGTACTTTCAATCGCATCATATGCATGCGAAAGCTGGACAATGAATAAGGAAGACCGAAGAAGAAGAGGCGCCTTTGAATTGTGGTGTTGATGAAGAATGTTGAATATACTATGGACTGCCAAAAAAATGAACAAATCTGTCATGGAAGAGGTACAACCAGAGTGCTCTTTAGAAGGAAGGATGGTGAGACTACATCTCACATACTTTGGACATGTTGTCAGGAGGGATCAGTCCCTAGAGAAGGACATCATGCTTGGTAAAGTAGAGGGTCAGCGAAAAAGAAGAAGACCCTCAAGAAGATGGATTGACACAGTGGCTGCAACAATGGGCTCAAGCATAACAAAGATTATGAGGATGGCACAGGACCGGGCAGTGTTTCTTTCTGTGGTGCATAGGGTTGCTATGAGTTGGAACCAACTTGACTGCACCTAACAACAACTGGTTTTGCTTCTCTAGAGAACCCAGCCTAAGACAGCCTATGTCTACAGTAGAAATGGCATCATATGACTTCCAAAGCTAGGTCATAAGACACGATGTAATTTCTGCCTGGTCTTCTTGGGATGTTTGTTCTTGAAACTCAGCCACCATGCTGTGAGGAAGCTCAGTTCAAATGGGGACATGTGAGGAGAAAGCCTTCAAGATCATTCCAGACCCAGCCAGCATCTGACTGGAACCACAAGCAAGACTCTGAGTGAGAATCGTCCAACTGTGCCCAGTCAGCCCCTAAAACCATGAGAGAATGACGAAACAATTGGTTGTTTAAATCTGCTAGTTTTGGGATGATTTTTATGTGGCAAAATATACTGGAACCAAACCCACTGCCATGGAGTCGATTCTGACATATCGTGACCCTTTAGGACAGGGTAACTGCCCCATAGGGTTTCCAAGGCTGTAAATCTTTATGGAAGCAGACTGCCACATCTTTCTCCTGGGGAGTGGCTGGTGATTTCGAACTGCTGATATTTCAGTTAGCAGCCGAATGCTTAACCACTGCACCACCAGAGTTCCTTTATACTGGAACAATCCATATAATTCCTTGGAAAATAAGTAATATCTAATTAGTGATATCTAGTTTAGCCTTGTGAATACGTGTCTTAAGACCTAGACACTTTCTATTTTCCTTTGAGGGACTAAAAGCAAAATAATTTCTAAATAATCATTTTCTGAAATGCTTCAGAAAGTCTTATAATTTTGATATTCTCTTCTCTTGTCCATAGTCTTCTTTAAACTTTGTCTTCATGGCTTATAATTTCCTTTATCCTTTGTTTGAAGCAAATTTGCAGTGGATATTTGTTGTACCTCCTTAATATCACTACATAATTCAAGTGGATTTTCCTGTAATCATCCGCAATTGTATACTGTAATCCACTTCTATTGATTACTTTATCCTGCTTTATGTACTGTGCTTTTCTTTTGTATTGGTTCTTGTCTTTTATTGCTAATATACTTCGGTATGATTTAGATTTCTTCATTTCTTTATTATTCTATGCTCTAAATTGCGATGTTAGATGTCAGTACTCAAGTATTTCAAATCATAGGTATGAATAAAGTGACAATATTAATTGAAAATTTCCAAATGATTAAACGTAGGTTATTAAATAGTTTTATATCCAACATATTTGAAAATTAATTTTAAAGAAACAAGTATAATTTTAATTAAATAACAGATGCTTACTTTATAGTAAAAATAGGAATTTACTACAGAAAGATCAATATGTCTGGGACCAGAAATATTTCACATATTGTGACATTTCTGAGACAATTTTGCAATTCCTTGGCTATGTATTTTGAAAACTAGGCAAATATAGAGCACTGAGTGAGACTATATCGTGCTTTCTATTTCTCCTGGAAGACATAATAACTAACTTTAGTATATCTGTGAGTCAAAATGTATTCTCTCCTGTAAATAAGGATAAACCAGAAAGGCACTACAATTACACAGAGATTTTTAATCTGTTCTTCTCTACAGACCCACCCGAAGAAAAATAGAATATAAAATACTGATAAAGCCATAGAGCTAGGAAAAAAAGTCTCATGTTTAAATTTTAATAATAATTACTCCTACAACTTGTTGTTAGTTCCCGTGAAGTCAGCTCAATGCATGGTGACCCCATGTACAATAGAACAAGACATTGCATGGCCCTGAGCGATCTTCATGATCGTTGGTATGCCCCAGTCCATTATTGGAACCACTGTGTACTTTGCGTGCCTTCTAACCTATGTGCTCATCTTCCAGCACTATATTGGACAATATTCTGTTGGGACCCATAGGATTTTCATTGGCTAATTTTTTGACACTTTTGAATTATGGTGTTGGTGAAGAATATTGAATATACCAAGGACTGCCAAAAGAATGAACAAATCTGTCTTGAAAGAAGTACAACCAGAATGCTCCTTAAAAGCAAGAATGGTGAGACTTCATCTCACATACTTTGGACATGTTATTAGGAGGGACTAGTCCCTAGAGGAAGAATATCGTGCTTTGTAAAGTAAAAGGTCAGCGAAAAAGAGGAAGACCCTCAATGAGATGTATTGACACAGTGGCTGCAACAATGGGCTCAAGCATAACAAGGATTGTGAGGATGGTGCAGGACTGGGAAGTGTTTTTTTCTGTTTTACATGGGTCACTATGAGTCAGAACCGACTCAATGGCACCTAACACCAATAAATTCTCAGAAGTAGACTGCCACGCCTTTCTTCCTAGTCTGCCTTAGTCTGGAAGCACCACTAAAACCTGTCTACCATGAATGACCCTGTTAGTATTTGAAATACTGGTAGCATAGCTTCCAGCATCATAGTAACACATAAGCCACTACAGTATGACAAACTGACAGATAGGTGGTAAACTCCTATAATTGGGAGACTAGAATTTAGATATGCTTGAAGTAAAATTGGGTTTGGATTAGGAATATGAAAATAAAAATTGAATTCTTGTTAGAAATATTTAAATATGTAATATGATAAAAAAATATTCTGCCATATTTTATTTTTCTGCAGCAGTGGTTCTTAGTCTTTTCACATATAGATCTCAAACAAAGGTCATTTTTAAATACCAGTTCCTGGGTCCTGTCCCCAGTTATTTTGTTTCAGTTGGTCTGGAGTGGTCTTGGGCATCAATATTTTTAAAATGCCCTAAGTTATTCTAACATGCAGCCAGGGCAGAGAATTAAGATTTTACATTACCATTGTTTCCCAAAATACAGTCTATGAATCTGGAATTCTAAATTTATTATAAAAAAGTGGAGAAGAGATTACATTAAAAAGTAAGTTAAGAAAACTCTACTTACCAAGTGCACAAGGCTTTCTTCCATTCCCTCCCTTGCCAGGACTTTATCATACTTAGAATATATTTCCCATAGCCGTTGATTTGTGGCTCTGATTCATGGATGTAATACATACCACATCCAAGCAGAAGTTTTATAAGTGCCTGTGTGGTTCAGTGTGGCCTCTCATCTTCTGTCATTCACTATAGAAAGTGCTCACCACAGGTAAATGTTCTCTTTCACCTGGATCCCAGAGGTATGGAGCAACTAGATGCAAGCCCAGATGACCCTTCAGATCTGTGAGTGAGAAATACATATACATTATGGTAAGCCTCAATAATTTTGGCTGCTTTTTTTTTTTTGTAATCAATGTAGCATTGTCACAGCAATAGATGACCAAGACACAAATTAAGAAGAATTTCTAACTCAATATTCCTAAAACTATTTAATAGCTTATCTGGACTTTCAAGATAGGCCTATATCTGTGGTTTTCCAAATTTTATTTGATTGAAGTACTTTTTGTTTCAGGAATCATTTCAAAGAATTCATTTTCTAGGGGAAAACACAAAATGCCTAATGAACAGTTATTAAAATATTATAATCTCTATGGCACTATCATAGCATCATGGATGACTTATTAGTATCAAACAAAAAATCTACCAAACTGGAAAGAAGGCTTGTAATTTCAAATTATAAAAGATGTAAAAGCTGATAAAACTTGGGAGAAAAAAAAAACAATAAACCCTGAATATTTGGTAGAGCTCAGGACATCAAACAATTGTACATGATTAGGTCTTGTGCTCGTAGTTAAAACTACAAAAATGAATAGAGAAATAATTTAAGGTTTTTTTTTTTTTTTAAATGACTTTAATGAGTTATCTTACATATCAGATAATTCACCTATTTCAAGTGTACAATTCAATGAAATTTTAGTAAATTTATCAAGTTTTGCAGCCATCATCATAAATCAGGTTTAGAATATTGTCATCAGTCCAATAAAATCTATATCTTAGGCTAGGTTCTCTAGAGAAGCAAAACCAGTAAAGCGTATAAATATGAATAGAGATTTATATCAAGGAAGTGGCTGGAATGTCCCAAGTCCATGGATCAGGATACAGGCTTCTCTTGATTCACATAGCTTCAGGGGGTGGTGAACCCAAGATTGGCAAGTTGGTGAGCAGGGCTCTTGCTCACAGGCTGTGAAGATCAACGAATCCCAAGATCAACAGATAAGCTGATAGCTCAAGTCCCAAGAACTGGAGGTCAGAAGAACAGGAGGCAGCTGCAGGATCCATAGCAAGCAAAAAACCAGAACGTCTGCTTATATTCAGATGCAGGTCACACCCCCAAGGAAACTCCCTTTCAACTGATTGGCTACTCACAGCATATTCTATCATGGGAGTGATTACATATAAACACTGAGAATCATGGCCCAGCCAAGTTAACACACTATCTTAACCATCACAATCTGTTATGCACACTTACTGTTGATCTCGCCTCTCTTCCATCCAGAACAACCACTAATCTACTTTCTTTCTCTATTGAGTTCACTTTTCCGGACAGTTTAAATAAATGAAATCATAAAATAGGTGGTCTCTAGTGTCTAGCTTCTTTCATGGATCATAATTTTTTTTGAGATTCATCTATATCGTAGCATATATCCATAGTCTGCTCTTTTAATGGCTGAATAATAATTTGTTGTATAAACATAACACCTGTCATTTATCCACTCACTAGTTGATGGACTTTCAGGTTGCTTCCAAATTTGGCTATTATGAATGATGCTGATAAGAACATTATGGTGTAAGTTTTTGTGTGGATATATGTTTTCATTTCTCTTGGATAGGTACCCAATTGTAAAACTGCTGGATTAAGAAACAATCTAACTTTATGGAATTTTGGTCCAGTGGGAAAGAAAAACATGATATACAGAAAATGATAAGACAATGGCTATGACTGTTGTTGTTTTGTGCTGTCGAGTACTTTTTCGACTCCTAATGACCCCATGTGACAAAGTACAACTGCCCCACAGAGTTATCTAGGCTATAATCTTTACAGGAACAGATCGCCAGGTCTTTTTCCCACAGAGCCACAGGATAGGTTTGAACCACCAACCTTTCGGTTAGCAGATGTGCTTTACCATTGCGCCACCAGGGTTTCTTAATGGCTATGATAGTGGTATACAATAAATTTACATAGGAGCATAACTGAGGGTTCGAGGAAGAAGTAGCACTTGAGTTGAAAGTGTATAGTTAAGTAAGAACTATTCAGAGGAATACGGTAGGAGGAGTTGTACAAATCAGTGATGAAAAGATGCCTAAATGCATAACTTGTGAAACAGCATGGTAGACGCCTCAAAGGAAGGCAAGACGTGGTGAGAGATCAAGCAATGGAAGCAAAGCTGCTGCACAAGGTTGTATAGTTTTCAAAAACTGTCCAGATCCATATGATCGACATCAGGCTGCATCTTCCCCAAAGGAGCAATTTATTTTCTTTGGCACAAAGATGCTGTCAACTAGGCAAGCTATCAGCTGAGCCTGCAGTCTACTTAGGTCATTTTAAAAATTCATCTGTTGGGGGCTAAGGGACATGCTTTTAAAAATTTGCACAAATACATTATACAGTCCAGCTGTGCGTGAGAAATCTTATATGTCGTTAAAAGGAGTTTTAGTTGTCTGGTTTAGTGCTTTCTGCATTAACTCATTTCCAGTAATACACAGAAAATAAGGAGGCTGGCATGGTGCAGTAAAGTAAGCATGCAGCTTCTTTTGAAGGGAGGCACTGTAGCAGCATAGGCCCCACACCGTGTTCCTGAAAGGGGAGGACACTGATACCTGAGCACACCTTTAACCGTTTCTTGAAGAATAATGGAACAAGAAAGCGGGTCATCAGTTAATGTTAAAAATATGTCTTAATGCTTAAGCAACATGTTTCAGTTAAAGCACTGTGGCCACAAGGGAAGGTCCCTGGTTGGCACAAACTACTTTCGCTTGTCTACAAACCTAAGAGTTGGTGGATCAAACCCATCTAATGATGGCACCACAGAAGAAAGGCCTGGTGATCTGCTTTCATTCAGGTTACAGCCAAGAAAACCCTATGGAGCAGTTCTACTCTGCCACTATGAGTCAGAATCAACTTGACAGCGACAGAATTGGAGTGTTTTTGTTTGTTTTAGGCACAAGAAGGGAGAGTGGGAGGGTAGGTTTGAGGTGGGCAAGTCATGAGGGAAGGGGAAGAATCAATATGGTGCGTCCACAATGCAGACAAGACATAATGAGGGCCTGCAGTGGACATCAAAAGTAGGGAAGAATAGAGGCTGCATAAGAGAATGATTTGGAGATAAAATCAGCATGACATAATTAAGAAAGTCAAGAAAGACTCCTAGTTTATTTAACTTGTAATTGAATTTAGGAGGAAAACCTTCACTAAAATTTGAAATGGAGGAGAAAAAAATCACATTTGGTAGGATATTTCGGATGACAAATGTTATGTTTTTGTTGTTGTTAGGTGCCATCCAGTCGGTTCCGACTCATAACGATCCTATGAACAACAGAACGAAACACTGCCCGGTCCTGCACCATCCTCACAATAGTTGTCATGCTTTAGCCTACTGTTGCAGCCACTGTGTCAATACGTCTCATCGAGCATCATCCTCTTTTTCGCTGACCCTCTACTTTACCATGCATAATGTCCTTCTCCAGGGACTGACTCCTCCTGATAACATGTCCAAAGCTTGTGCGATGTAGTCTCGTCATCCTTATTTCTAAGGAGCATTCCGATTGTACTTCTTCCAAGACAGATTTGTTTTTTGGGTTTTTTTTTTGGCAGTCCATGGTATATTAAATATTCTTCATCAACACCATAATTCAAAGGCGTCAATTCGTCTTCCATCTTCCTTATTCGTTGTCGAGCTTTTGCATGCATATGAGGAAATTGAAAACCCTATGGCTTGGGTCAGGCGCACCTTAGTCCTCAAAGTGACATCATTGCTTTTTAACACTTTAAAGAGGTCTTTTGCAGCAGATTTGTCCAATGCAATGCATTATTTGATTTCTTGACTGCTGCTTCCATGGGCGTTGATTGTGGATCCAAGTAAAATGAAATTATTGACAATTTCTATCTTTTCTCTGTTTATCATGATGTTGCTTATTGGTCCAGTTGTGAGGATTTTTGTTTTCTTTATATTGAGATGAAGGCTGTAGTCTTTGATCTTCATCAGTAAGTACTTATAGTCCATAGTAAAAAAAAATTGTGCATATCATAACCTGACTTGAACTATTAATAATTTTACATACAAAGCATATTGAATAGCATGTACTACAGATATGACAAATTAAAATAAAATCAGAATTTATTAATAATAAGGGGAGAAGTTTTGTTTTTAGGTACTGTTGAGCTTATTTCAACTCATAGTGACCCAATATGACAGAGTAGAACAGCCCCATAGGGTTTTCTAGGCTGTAATCTTTACGGGAGTAGATTGCCAGGTCTTTCTGCTGTGGAGCCGCTGGGTGGGTTCAAACCACTAACTTTCTATTTAACAGCTGAGTGCTTAACCATTGCATTACCAGAGATCCTCAAGGGGATAAATAAGCACTAGTAAAATATGCCATCCATATACAGATTGACTCATATCAGAGATAAAATACACAATTATGAAAAAAATAGAAAAATCATAAAAATGAGCACAATCCATACAAAATATACGGAATAGATAGTAAATGCACACTCTTAACAAAAATTGATAAATGATTTGAAGAGCTGGTTGAATGAAGAAACTATTAAAAACTAATAGAAATTAAAAATGAGAAAAATTTACAAAGCATTTTGCTGTATCTAGAGTCAGCGTCTAACCAAGCTCATGCTTTCTTATCGTGTCGTTCAGCAGAGTCTTGCAGTTCACAAGACCCTTTTTCTAAGAGGATAGTCACAATGGAGCTTCACAAAGTTACTCTAAAGATCATCTGCAAGAAGCAGGTGGAAGCAGTTAAGATCATTTTGAAAAATAGGTGCTATGAGGGATGATTATTATCTCCCACAATTTATTAAAACACATAATAATGTTTTTGAAAAGAATAATGCTTTTGAAATATCCAATGATTTTTATTTCTCCCTCAAAGATGAGTATGAGAGGGTAGTCATCAAAAATGTCTACAAGCCTCTGCCTTTGAGTTTTTAAAAAGTCAAAGTTATCAGTGACCAGAGGCCAATACTGATGTCAAAGCAATACCTGTGGCGAAGGCTACGATGCTAAGGTTGTGCTATTTCATTCCCCACGCCCATGCCTTTAACCCGTTGTTGTCAAGTCAATCCCATGCCTTTGGAACTATGTAAATCCCTTTAACAAAGCAATTGCAGTGAGGCATGAAAAAAGGAAATCCTGGTTTTAACTAAAATTAGTTACCTGGCCAAATAAGGAATTAAAATAGAAACCAAGTCTGGGCAAAATCAAGGTAATCAGGAAGAGTAATTATTGGGGCAAATGATTTATCTTTACATTAGGGACTCTCAGTTTCCAATCCAGTCAGCCAGCAGCACATGCTCTCAATAGAGATTTCTTCTCTTCCCTGCAGTCTCTTCGTTGAACTTGCTCCCTAGCTCACTCCCAACCTAGGTATAGACACTGAAGTTTATTTTGGAGAATTGAGCATTATCCTTCTCATCTTTCTACCCAAGACTTTAGGGATCTCTCTGCACCAGAACATCTGTTGAGAGTTTCTGCACTCCAGGGCAGCTTCTGCGACCTGTGTATGATCTGGTCTCTCGTGCTGATGGGGCATGACAGCTGCTTTTCCAAGTGGCCTCTTAGACAGAGGACTCCACAGACTCCTCAGCTCTTATTTCATCCCTGATATAGTCATTGAATTTTTTTCCCCTTATGTCTAACAATAGCTGAATATTTATCATGACAGATGGGATCAGGCATAAAGAGAAGGAGAAAATAAAAATTATTTTATTATTATTATTATCTTAGCTCCTGTGCTGTAAGCACATGAGGAGAATGTAGTCAGAAGCCGGTAGGATCGTTTGTGAAAACAGAGTCACCAGTTGCTGTGCTTCCTTTTAACACCCACTGAAAAGTAATATTTCATTCTGTTCTTCCAGAAAAAGGAAACTCTGAGATTTTTTGCTAGAAAATTGATTTTCCTCATTCCATCCCACTCCATAACTCTTCACATCAAAATGATTCCAATTTCTGTTGACTTGGCCTCTTACATTTCACTCATATTCGTCACCTATTAGTTCCTTTTTTTTTTTTTTTAACCAGGCCCTCACTACGCCCACTCAACTTTTTGTAAAGTCATATAGTGCAATTCTCTTTCTCCATGTTTTCCAACCATCCATCACTATGTAGACGTTTCTGAAAGCAAAATATGAAAAATTTCATCCCCCTTCTTAAAACCTAGCTAGGGTGATGGTTACAAATTCAATATATTTAAAAAAAAATTATAAAGAAAACTGTGAATGATATTGTTTAATTTTAAAAAAAATGACTACAAAGAAATATAACAAAAGATGTGAAAGAACTCTATAGGGAAAATTACAAAAAGAAAACCTAAATGAATGAAAAGAAAACCTAAGTTCAAGGTTTGGAAAAATCAATATTATAAAAGACAGAACATGTATTTTACAATACATATATTTGACAAAGGGCCCAGATCGTGAAAATATAAAGAAACCCTTAACTCTACAAATCAATGAGAAATAGAAAAGATATTTATTATAAAATATATAGAAATAAAATAGAAAACATATATATTATAAAAACTTGGACAAGAGGTCTGAATAGATTTGGACATCATAAATACCCCGTTGCATCAAGTCTACTCCAACCCATAGTGACCCTACAGGACAGAGTGCAACGACCCCATAGTTTCCAAGGAGCAGCTGGTGGATTTGAACTGCCGACGTTTTGGTTAGCAATCGAGCTCTTAACCACTACGCCACCAGGGCTCTACATCACAAATAAGCATACCCAAAAGCTTAATAAACGTAAGAAAGAGTGGTCAATTCATTAGTAATTAGGGAAATATAAATTAAAACCACAACCAACTACTACTGTACCCTTACCAGAATGGCTAATACTTCAACGACTGGCAAACCAACTGTTCACAAGGATCTAGAACAATAAAACCCTCATAAACTGCTGGTGAGAGCACAATACTTGCACTTGAAAACACAACATGCCCTTGTTTGCAATAGTTCGGCATATATACTCTTGTTAGCTGCCATCCAGTCAGGTCCCAGCTCATGGCCACCCCATGTGTTACAGAATAGAATTACTCTATAGGGTTTTCTTGGCTGTAATCTTTAAGTAAGCAGTTCGCCAGGTCTTTTCGGTTAGCAGTGATCAAAAACCACTTGTGCCACCTAGGCTCCTTTTATATACCCTCAAAACCCATTGCCATTGAGTTGATTCCAACGCTATATGACAGGGTCGAACTGCACCATAGGGTTTACAAAGAATGGCTGGTGGATTCAAACTGCCAACATTTTGGTTATCAGCTGAGCTCTTAACCACTGTGCCACCAGGGCTCCTTATATACTCTACCAAAAACCAAATCTATTGCTGTCCAGTCAATGCCAACTCATAGTGACCCTATACACTTTAAGACCTAGCAATTCCATTCCTGACTGTGTATGTGTGTGGGTGTGTATTTTCAATTTACGTACATGTAAACCAAAAAAAATTATAAAAATTATTCAGAGCAGTATTATTTATAAAAGCCAATTTTTTAAAAAATAATTCAAATGTTTATCAGTACTAGAACGGATGCATTTTGCTATCTTTATGCAATGGAATGCTAAATCCAAAAAAAAAAAAAAAAAACCCACCACCTTTGAGATGGTTCTGACTCATAGCGACCCTATAAGACAGAGTAGAACTGCCCATTAGGGTTTCCAAGGCTGTAAATTGTTAAGGAAGCCAACTGCCACATCGTTCTCCCAGGAGCGGCTGGTGGGTTTGAACCGCCAACATTTTGGTTAGCAACTGTAACCACTGTGCCACCAGAGCTCCTTAATGGCATGCTACTATGTAGCAAAGAGAATAAACGATCTACAGCTACAGGCTAAACCATAATGTTCACTGACAGATGCCAAACACAATAGAATATGCACTTCATAGTTCCGTTCATATGAAGTTCAAAAGCAGGCAAAACTGCAGTACAGAGTTAGAAGTCAAAATAAAAGAATATTTGAGGAGAGTGCAGATAAGGGGTAGTATTTGGGCTAAGGCGTGAGACAGCTTATGAAGTGTTGGCAATATTCTACAAACTGATGTGTTGTAGCTATACAGAATTGGTTTGTGATAATTTATTGAGCTGTACATATATATGTTTTACCCACATTTTTATATGTACATTTCAAATAAAAACTTAAAAGTATATGAAAATAAACACTATAAAGAGATTATCAATGTATTTTCCCAAACTTGTTTAAAGATTAAGATTTCTATGTGCCTCCTGAGAGACTAAACTACTGAGCTGAGGGCTGGGGACCAAAGTCTCATAGGACATCTAGCTCAATTGCATAACATAGTCTATAAAGAAAATGTTCTACATCTGACTGTAGTGAGTAGTAACTGGAGTCTTAAAAGTCTGCAAGCAGTCATCTATGATACATCCACTGGTCCCATCCTAGCTGGAGCAAAGCAGAATGAAGAAGACCAAAGACAAGGGAAAGATTATTCCACAGGACTAAGGGACCACAACTACCACAACCTCCACCAGACTGAGCCCAGAGCAACTAGATGGTGCCCAGTTACCACCACCAACTGCTCTGGCAGGGATCGCAATAGAGCGTCCCGGACAGAGCAGGAGAAAAATGTAGAATTAAATTTAAATTCACAAAAATAAACCATCAAACAAAAACCAGCCTTGTTGGTCTGACAGAGACTGGAGAAACCCCGAGAGTATGGCCCCCAGACATCCTTTTAACCCAGTACTGAAGTCACCCCTGTGATTCACCCCTTGGTCAAAGATTGGACAGGTCTACAGGCCCACAAGAACACACCTGAGGGCTGTGCGTCATAGTTTAATCAAGTATACGAGACTAATGGGCACATCAGCACAAAAGCAAAGACAAGAAGGCAGGAAGGGGCAGGAAAATTGTACGAATATAAACAGAGAACCTGGGGTGGAGAAGGGGAGAGTGTTAACACATCAGGGGGTTGACAACCAACGTCACAAAACAATTTGTGTACTACCTGTTTAATGAGAAAATAATTTGCCACGCAAACTTTCACCCAAATTACACGCAAAAAAAGATTTGTATGTGTCACAATTTTATATGACTGCAGTAATATTTTTCCACTCAGCGATAATACTGTTAGGTAACACTTGAACACTTATTATGAGTGGAAGCATTAATTTAAAGAACTTTGCAAATATCAGCTCATTTAAGCCTCTCAAGAACCTAATGAGGTTGGAAGTATTATCCCCTTAACAAATGAGGAAACCAAGGCACAGAGACATTACGTAGCTTCATGACTAAATCCCTAATTAGCAGCACAGTCAGAACTCTGCACCCCGGTAGTTTGCCTCAAGGTTACGTCTGCTTCACTGCTATGCTTTCATTTTATGTACATCTCCTACTTATCCCTCTAGAAGCAGAAAATATTAAAAATTTAAAAAGTAAACATATTTCAAAAATTCTCCCAATTAAATTCAAAGTCAGAGGAAAGCAGATGAGCGAGGGTGAGAAGCATAAAACTTGCAAGACATCCCTCTGGACCAGAAACCCCTTTCCAACTACAGAGAGTTTAAATGTCAGGGGCTCACTATTACTCTCTGGCTGAGAGGAAAAAGCAAAGAATCCTGTGGATGAGCAAATTGTCTGGAACAACACACAACTCAAAGAAAGACCCAGTGAAGTACTGTCGCTAAAGCTGAATGAGAACCATAGTGGGAAGAAAACCTAAATTTCACCCCAACACCATCCTTAGGTAGCAAGGATGTTGCTACCGAAATGTCTGGAATAGATAATTTTTGTGTTTTTAAAAGCACCCTAGTGTGTGGAAAATACTGTAAAACTTCCAAACTCATTTACGAGACTAGCATAGCACTAAGCAAGATAGAGAAGCCAAAACCCAGCATGTCAAAGATGAGATTTGATTACAGTAACACAAACAAAACAAATTTAAAAAGCAGTTGACAATGAACCTAGGCACACACACAAAGGAAAATTTCTTTATAACAAGTAATACTAAAAACTAGTTAAAATAGCCCGAAATGCAGACTTGCTGGAAATACTTTAGTACATGAAGCAAAGAAGTAATATGCACTGAAAGCAAAGAGCAACTAAAAAACATTGCAAAGGAAATAAGAACACAATTTAAAACAGGCAAAAACATCTACAGGATTTTTTAAAACATAAAAGAAAGACAAAAAGATATGAAAAAAAGTGCTCAATCTCTGTAACAGAGTCATGTCAATTAAAACAGTAATGATCATACTGGCAAACATTTTAAAGATGTATAATAACCATGTTATCAAGGGTGGGGAAATTGGAACTCTCATAAGATATTGGACAGAGCATGAACTCTTTCAGCCTCCAGAGGACAATTTTATAGTACTATGAAAATTAAAAATTTGCAAAAACTTAGACACAGCAGTTCCACTTTTAGAAATATATCCCACAGAATTATTCCTGTGTGTCCAAAGATGTATAGTATGCAGCAGGAAAGTTGGTCTCGTCATCACTTGCATAGTGGTGTGGCATCTTATGCTGGGCTTGGGTTCCAAAGTAGCATATAGGTGAATATTGAATAATAGCAACATTAAAAGCCAAAGCCAAACCCGTTGCCGTCCAGTCGATTCCGACTCATAGCAACATTCTTCTTGAAAAATCTCAAGGAAGGTTTAATTTAAAAGCTTGCATAACATCTCTCCGTCAGTCCAGCAGAAGCCAGATTTTTCTCTAGTTTCAAACAGATAGTTTTATATTCGATTAATCACCAAATGAAATCGTGTCATTAGATTCGGAAGCCCTGTGATATTAAAAAAATTTATCTACAGACACTAAAATCTCAAGAAGCGTGGTGCTAAGTGTTGACATTTCCAGATTAAAGTCTCTAATCTAGACCTGTACCCTAAAATGTAGACCTCTGTATCCAAATGCCTAGCTGAGATGTCCTACTTGGATGATTAATAAGGATCTTAAGCTTAATATGTCAGAAAAACAACAAGCAAGCTCTTGATCTTCCCCTCAAAATTTTACCACCTGCAGAGTCTTCCACATCACAGCAAATTGCAACTCTATTTTTTTTTTTTCCTTAATTTCAAAGAACAGACTTTTCAGAAACATCCTTGGCATCTCTCTTTCGCACTCTATTCTCAGTGTGGCAACAAGTTCTAGTGGTTCTACTTTTTGAAATGTATCCAGAATCTCTCCACCTCTTACCACCTCCACTGTCACCATCCTTCCCTGTAAGGTATCTCCTAAACCAGGATGACGCTGTTAAAACAGAAGTCAGATCGTGTCATTTTTCTGATTAATATCCTCAAACCAAACAATCAGACAAACAAACCAATTGTCAATGAGTCCATTCTGAGTAGAAATGTGGTGCATATGGTTTTCTGTGGCTGATTTTTCAGAAGTAGATCACCAGGGCTTTCTTCTGAGGCAACTGGGTGGACTTGAACCTCTTTCCTTTTTTTTTTTTTTCTTTTAAATGAATTATGCAAACAGGAAATGGATAGATATCAAATAAGGAATGGCAATGTGGACAATTTTCTTTAGCTTTCGGGGAAGAAGACAATAAGGTATAAAATCCTCATATTAATGAATATTCCTAACTATAAAGTTATAGTTATTCCTAACTACAAAGTTATGGCGTTATTCTTGCTGCTGTTGGTGTACTCCTTGCTGATTTTGTTTAATGTTGTTTACTTAATTTGGAGCATAGAGAGATTTGATACCCTGGATCTATTCCATTTTCTTTCTCTAGAAGAATGATTTAAAAAATAAAAGCTATTTCAGAATATGCTCCCACAGACACATAAATCGGTGGATTCTCAATGGCCTTAGAATTAAATTTTTAAAACTTTTTTAACATGACTTTAAAAGAACGGCACATATCCTGACCTTCTCACCTCTCCAACTGAGGAGTCCTCACTCCCCTTCTTCTCCTTACTCTACTCATTATGGATTTCCGTTGGTTGCTAAACATTGCTTAGTTCTCCCTCACTTTCAGGCCTTTCAACTAATTAATTATTCTTTCTGCTTGCAATGTCTCCCTTAAACACTAAAATTGATTAACTTATCAATTTCCATAGCAATCTGTACTTTACATTTAAAAAAAGTTTCATTTACACTTCACTTATTTGTTTAACAGCTATTCTCCCTGCTACACTGTGAATTCAAATAGAACAAAGCCCATATCCATTGCATCGATTACCATTTCCAGTCTATGAAGTTCGCTCTCAATAAATGGTTTCCGAAATGAATTAATTAAATGAATATGTTACAATCACAAGCACTGACGGAATAATCCAAGTAACCAAACAGATACTCTAGAAATAGATGCTAGTACAGGTAATAAAATGAGATTAAGTAGAGGTTGCAGGTAAATGGGAAAAAGAACAATTATTCCACAAAAGGTGCTAGAATGAATAGTCAGTTAAATATTTAGGAAAAAAAAATCTACGTAGTCATGCTACACTATAAACCAAAAAAAAGGAAAAAAAAGTCAACTAAATTAAAGAGTTCAATTTTTAAAATAAACTGCTAAGCTACACTACCGCTGGGGTCAAAACTTTTAAAAGAGCCAGTAAAGAGATGATACCAGTTTGGAGAATTGCTTCATAAGAAGTAAACCAAATTGTAGAAAATTATTATGCAAAAATAGGCTAACCAGAAAAAAAAAATCATAACATCGCTCTAAATACCCTCATCAGTGAGGAGCACATTATTATATACTCATAACGTGAACCGCTTGGCAGCCATTAAGGGTACGTTTAAAGAAAACATGGTGATGATATGGAAAATTTGTGAGATGTAATTTAAAGCGGGCAGAGTCACCTATGTAAAAACTATGATTTTAAAATGAGTAAAAACACAAATGTACAAAAAGGACAGGATAAATGATGACAGTGGCTGCCTCTGGAGACTTGGAAGAGTTATAATTTTTATTTCTGCTTTGTTACATCTGCCTCCCATTTTCAGATTTGCTACAAAAAATCCAAAAAAAACAGAAAACAAACAGTTGCAGTCAAGTTGATTCTGACTCATGGCGACCCCATATGTGTGCCAAGTAGAACTGCTCCATAAAGTTTTCAAGGCTATGATCTTTTGGGAAGCAGACAGCCAGGCCTTTCTTCCAAGGTACCTTTGGGTGAGTTCAAATAGCTGAACACTTAACTGTTTGCACCAACCAGGGATTCCTAAATTTGCTACAATGCATATTAATTAAATTAATTAATACAAAATAAGGAGAAATGCAACAAAAACGAATGACTTTGTTCTTTTTTTTTTGGCTTTAAAGAACAGAAATTTATTTTCTCACAGTTCTGGAGGCTAAAAGTTCAAATCAGTGTCTCATCCATCTCAATTCCCTCCTTGTCAGTAGCCCTAGGTGCCCCTTGGTTCCTTGGCATTCTTTGGCTTGTAGATGATCCTCACGTGGCATCAGACTTCCCCTGTGTAAGTCTGTGTCTAGGCTGGTCTTTTTTATTTTTATTTTTTAATAATATTTTATTGTGTTTTTGGTGAAAGTTTACACAGTAAGTTAGGTTCTCCATTTTACAATTTACACATAAATTGTTCAGTGACATTGGTTACATTTTTCACAATGTGCCAACAGTCTCATTAATTGTGTTCTGGTTATTCCATTTCTAGTACTCTAGTTTCCCTGCCCCTTTATCTTCTCATCTTTGCTTTAGAGTAAATGTTGACCTTTGGTCATCATACAGATGTCTTTTTAGTAGAGCATTGTACTTACGGGTAATATTCTTTATTTTGTGTGCCACTCTACTATTTCACTAAAAGGAGATCTCAGGAGATAGTTTCAGTTCAAGGTTTAAACAGTGTCTCAGGGTGATAGTCTCAGGGAGTCCTCTGGTCTCATCTGGTCCCATTAGTCTTGCCTTCTTTAAGAATTTGAGTTTTGTTCTACATTTTTCTCCCATCCTATCCAGGGCTATCTACTGTGAACCTGGTTAGAACAGTCAGTGGTGGTAGGTGGGTACCATCTATTTCTTCTGGTCTCAGGGAAGATGAGGCTGTGGCTTGTAGACTATCAGCCTTATAAACTTATTTCTGGTTACCTTCTTACTCTTTCGCTACTAATGAGTAGAGAGCAATACACACACTCCTCACTTACCGATATGGTTAGGTTCCAAAGACCAGGTTGTTTTGGGAATATCAGCATTATGTGAACATGGAGGATGACCACATCATATCACAAAATGGAGGATGACTACATCATTACATAACTGCCAAATTACATAACTGCCAAATTACATCATAACTGTCAAATTACATCATTATATAATTGCTAAATTACATCATTACATAACTGCCAAACCACTGAGAATCATGGCCCAGCCAAACTGACACATAACCTTAACCATCACAGCCAGTATTACTCTCACCTTGCACCTTGGCGTTTGTTAATGCCAGACGTATGTTTTTAATGTGCAAAATAGTCAGATAGTAGATTTTTTACTATTGTCATAAATAAGAAATGTTGGATAATGAGATAGTCAATAAGTGAGGAGTAGGTGTAGTTGTATCTTAGTTGGCAGTTTGCAAGCTTTTAAGACCCCAGATGCTACTCAGTTCACTAGGATGCAGAACATGAACTTTATGAATTATATTATGCCACTTTGACTGAGTTGTCCCGATATTGGTTTTCAAGGTCCCAAGCCTTCAAACCTAGAAAACCAATACTGGAAGGTGTTTAGTTATGCTGAGGAGTATCTGTAGTTATGTCTTCAATGAATATATGTTCTTGCCTACACGTATGTGTATTTACACATACATATAGATACTTCTATACATGCTCACATATGTATGCACCTGTACCTACCTGTATACCTATATGCCTATACACATCCATATGTGATCATACACTTGCTTTTTGGTCTTTGATAGAGTTGTTGGAATTATATTCTTTTAATTTCATCCCCTAGGTAGGAAGACCTATCACTTCCTACATATTGCCTCTTTGCCTAAAATATTGTTTCTCATCCAGGATATATTAGTTTCTTTCATTGTTCTAGCAATTCACCACAAAGTTAGTGGCTTAAAATAATACGTTCATTATTTGTCAGTTCTGGAGGTCAGAAGTCCATAATCAGTCTTATTGGTTTACAATAAGGTGTCATCAGGGATTGTTCCTGCTGGAGGCTGGAGGGAGAACCTGTTCCCATGTCTTTCCCAGCTTCTAGATGCTGCTTGGTAAAGTACAGGATCAGTAAAAAAAGAGGAAAACCCTCTACAAGATGGATTGACGTAGTGGCTGCAACAATGGGCTAAAGCATAACAACAGTTGTGAGCATAGTGCAGGACCGGGCAGTGTTTCGTTCTGTGGTACATAGGGCCGCTATGAGTCGGAACTGACTCAACAGCACCTAATAACAACAACAGAGGGTGCTTGCATTCCTTGACTTGTAAATCCTTCCTCCATCTTCAAAGCCAGCAGCATAGTGTGGTATCTTCAAATATTTCTCTGACTCTGACCCTCCTACTTGCCTCTTTCACTCAAAAAGATTGTTGTAATTACCTTGGGCCAGCTTGGATAATCCAATAATCTCCCTGTTTCAAGATACTTAATTTAATCACATTTGCAATGTGGAAGGTGGCATATTCTTAGGTTCTGGAGATTAGGATATATACATCTTGGACTGGGGCATTAATTTGTCTACCACATAGGGTAAAAGTATCTTTTTTAAAATTTCAAATAGATACAGCTACTTACTGATAAGTGGAGTTTCCTTATTCTCCTGAGTTCATGTGTTTATGTCACAGATCATCCAATGAGAGGAGAGAAGGGAAGGTGGGTTGTATAAGTAACAGTAACCCTGCTATTATGGATTTAATTGTGTTCCCCAAAAATATGTGTTGTAAATCTTAACCTCTATACTTGTGGATATAACCCTATTTAGGAATAAAGTTTTCTTTGTTATGCTAATGAGGCCATATCACTGTAGGGTGTGTCTTAAACTAATTACTTTTAAGATATAAAAAGAGCAGATAAGGCACAGAAACTAGGAAGCACAGATGGATAAAGATAAATGCCATGCCACTTGAAGATCTCCGAAGAACCAAGGAACAGAAGCTGAAAAGAGGCAAGGAATTTCCCCCAGAGCTGACAGAGAGAGAAAGCCTTCCCCTAGAGCCAGCACCCTGAATTCAGATTTCTAGCCTCCTAAACTGTGAGAAAATAAATTTCTGTTAAAGTCATCCACACGTGGTATTTCTGTTATAGCAGAATTAAGAAACTATGACACTAGCTCAGTCACATTTACTTCTGAAGTGAGGGTTAATGTTTAGAACATAGAGATACCAACCCCGATAAGCTCCCTTGTAAAAACAAAAACAAACAAACAAAAGTTGGTCTCTTGAATTAGAAAAAGTTATAAGGAGCTGACAACAACCTAGCTTTCCTGTTTCTGCTGGATAAAAGAAAACCTTTTTGTTCTTCAACAGCATTAACACAAAGATGGCAGAGAGAAAAGATTTCCAGGCAGACATATTAGATATTTTGCATGCAGTTCATGAAGCTGGTCACATCAGCATTGGTTCCCAGTGATTCCTCTCCATTGCTGTAGTTCCCTAATGTGAAACTTATGACACTGGTGGCTCTTAGGGGCCTTTCAGGAAACCCTGGTGGCATAGTGATTAAGAGTTTGGCTGCTAACCAAAAGGTCTGCAGTTGAAATCCATCAAGTGCTCCTTTCAAGTAGAATTCATGGTCTCTCCATTATTGAACCCTCCTGAATGCTCCTAGAGCACTTGAGTCTTGACATCACAGAGTTACTCTCCAGTCATCTCTTCCACATAGCTACGTCTCCAGAAAAGTCTCCAGTGGTAGCTGCAGTGATCTTAAAGAACTAATCTGAAAATCATTAGAGATGTCTGTTATGCATCAGGCACAAAACACTTTCAGGATCACTGGATGTGTGAGGGAAAGGAGATGACAAAAGGAGGAACAGCTCCAGCTCCAGTTAGTAAATAAATGTATGTGTGGTGTGTGTGTGTAAAATTATTTGTAGATTACATGGACTTAAAGTTGAGCATTAGTTAAATGAATGTCAACTTTTAAAACTAAGAAATAAAATAATGTTTCATGAGGAGGTTGGGAATATTTTTGTAAAAAGTCCTTCAAAAAAAAAAAAGAGTAAATCATAATCTTCTTTAAATTAAGTCCTTCACATTTTTCAAATAATAAACTACACTTTATTAGTGTTACTTTAGATATGAAACTAGTTAAGCTGCATGGTTTTAACAAGGAGTAAGTTGAAATTCAAAGCTAAATGTTTGAAGTTGGTAGGAATTGGGGGCAACACTGGCTACTTCTCTTCCACTGTGTTTTAACATTTTCACTCATCCTCACTCCATTCCTTCCATACTGCTATTCCTCCAATACACAAAGGAAAATTCTGC
The DNA here is from genome assembly GCF_000243295.1 of Trichechus manatus latirostris. Taxonomy (NCBI): domain Eukaryota; kingdom Metazoa; phylum Chordata; class Mammalia; order Sirenia; family Trichechidae; genus Trichechus; species Trichechus manatus. Next base: position 10,157,655 of record NW_004443949.1, on the reverse strand, counting down.
CTTTGTACTTACTGTTCTCCTTGCCTGGAATACCCTGCCCCATTATCCTCATAGTTAATTCTCTCATTTTAATCAGGTCTAATTCAAATGTCACCTTAATAAAGGTTTTTTCTTACCACTCTCCTTGTAAAATAGCACCCCACAAAATATTGTCTATCCCCTTCCGCTTACTAATTTTTTTATAAGGAATTTATAGATATAGTGCCAGAAGATGAGCTCCTAAGGTTGGAAGGCACTCAAAATGCTGTTAGGGAAGATCTGCCTCCTAAAAGTGGAGTCCACCTTAATGATGTGGATTGAGTAGAGCTTTCGGAACCTACATTTGCTGATGTGGCTTGACTTAGAATGAGAGGAAACAGCTGCAAACATCCATTAATAATCAGAATGTGGAATGTATGAAGTATGAATCTAGGAAAATTGAAAATAATCAAAAACAAAATGGAACACATAAACATCAATACCCTAGGCATTAGTGAGCTGAAATGGACTGGTATTGGCCATTTTGAATCAGACAATCATACAGTTTACTATGCCAGAAATGATAAATTGAAGAGTAATGGTGTTGCATTCATCATCAAAAGAACCTTTTCAAGATCTATCCTGAAGCACAAGACTGTCAGTGATAGGATAATATCCATACACCTTCAAGGAAGACCAGTTAATACAACTATTATTCAAATTTACTCACAAACCACTAAGGCCAAAGATGAAGAAACTGAAGATTTGTACCAACTTTTGCAGTCTAAAATTGATCGATCTTGCAATCAGAATGCATTAATAATTACTGGTGATTGGAATGCGAAGTTGGAAACACAGGACTGGTAGTTGAAAAATATGGACTTGGTGAAAGAGACAACACTAGAGATCACATGATAGAATTTTGCAAGACCAACAGCTTCTTCGATGCATATACCTTTTTTCACCAACATAAACAGTGACTATACATGTAGAAGAAACCCTGTTGGCGTATTAAGAGCTACAGCTGCTATCCAAAAGGTTGCCAGTTCGAACCCACCAGGAGCTCCTTGGAAACCCTATAGGGCAGTTCTCCTCTGTCCTATAGGGTTGCTATGAGTTGAAATCGACTCCATGGCAACAGGCATGTTGGTTTATACATGTGGACCTCACCAGATGGAATACACGGGAATCAAACTGACTACATCTGTGGAAAAAGAAGATGGAAAAGCTCAATATCATCAGTCAGAACAAGGCCAGGGGCCGATTGCAGAACAGACCATCAACTGCTCATATGCAAGTTCAAGTAGAAACTGCAGAAAATTAGAACAAATCCACAAGCACCAAAGTACAGCCTTGAGTATATCCCACCTGAATTTAGAGACTATCTTAAGAATAACTTTGACTTGTTGAACACTAATAACCGAAGACCAGATGAGTTGTGGAATGACATTAAGGACATCATATGTAAAGAAAGCAAGAGGTCATTAAAAAAATAGGAAAGAAAGAGAAGACAAAAATGGATGTCAGAAGAGACTCTGAAACTTGCTCTTGAACATCAAGTAGCTAAAGTGAAAGGAAGAAATGATGAAGTAAAAGAGCTGAACAGAAGATTTCAAAGGGCGACTCGAGAAGACAAAGTAAAGTATTATAATGACATGTGCAAAGACTTGGAGATAGAAAACCAGAAAGGAAGAACACACTCGGCATTTCTCAAGCTGAAAGAACTGAAGAAAAAATTCAAGCCTCGAGTTGCAGTATTGAAGGTATCTACGGGGAAAATATTAAACAACACAGGAAGCATCAAAAGAAAATGGAAGGAGTACACAGAGTCACCATACCAAAAAGAATTGGTTGACGTTAACCATTTCAGGAAGTAGCATATGATCAGGAACCGATGGTACTGAAAGAAGAAGTTCAAGCTGCACTGAAGGCACTGGTGAAAAACAAGGTTCCAGGAATTGAGGGAATACCAATTAAGATGTTTCAACAAATGGATGCAGTGTTGGAAGTGCTCACTCACCTATGCCAAGAAATTCGTAAGACAGCTATCTGGTCAACCAACTGGAAGAGACTCATATTTATGCCTATTCCCAAGAAAGGTGATTCAATCGAATGCAGAAATTATTGAACAATATCATTAATATCACCAGCAAGTAAAATTTTGCTGAAGATCATTCAAAAGTGGCTGCAGCAGTACTTCAACAGGGAACTGCCAGAAATTCAAGCCAGATTCAGAAGATGATGTGGAACCAGGGATATCATTGTTGATGTTAGACGGATCCTGGCTGAAAGCACAGAATACCAGAAAGATGTTTACCTGTGTTTTATTGACTATGCAAAGGCATTCAACTGTGTAGATCATAACAAATTATGGATAACATTGCAAAGAATGAAAATTCCAGAACACTTAATTGTGCTCATGAGGAACCTGTGCACAGATCAAGAGGCAGTCGTTGGAACATAACAAGGGGATACTGTGTGGTTTAAAATCAGGAAAGGTGTGTGTCATGGTTGTATCCTTTCACCATTCATTTCAATCTGTATGATGAGCAAATAATCTGAGAAGCTAGAGTATATGAAGAAGAACACAGCATCAGGATTGAAGGAAGAACACAGCATCAGGATTGAAATAAATTTGCAAATTATTATTTCTATAGCTGTATGCATTTGATCCCTATTGCATCTGTAAGAAATTACCACTCACTCAGTGACTTAAAATAATACAAATTTGTTATCTTACAATCTGGAATTCAGGAGCCAAGAATGAGTTTTATTGTGCTAAAATCAATGTGTTGGTAGGTCTACATTACTTCTGGGACTCTACCAGAGCATCTATTTTCTTGCCTTTTCCAGCTTCTAGAGGCTACCTGCATTTCTTGGCTTATGGATCTTCCATCCGTCTTCAAAGCTAGCAATGTGGCATCTTCAAATCTCTCTCTCACTCTGACCCCCACCCCCGCCTCTCTCTTGAACTTATGAAGATTCTTGTGATAATATCAGGCCCACCTGAATAATCAAAAACAATCTTCTCATCACAAGATCTTTAACTTAATCACATCTGTAAAGTTCCTTTTGCCATGTAAAGAGATATTCCCAGGTTCCAGGGATTAGGACTTGGACGTCTTTGGGTGTCTTTGGTAGGAGTGTGAGAAGGGTATTTTTCTGTCTACCACACTATATAATAAACAAAAGAAGAAGAAGAATTAAACCTCACAATATGTAATAATATTATTCTGAAATGGTTCAGGATGGAACATGATAAAATATAAACTTTTTATTGCAACATGCATATTTAAAAATTGTGCAGATTATAATGCAGCAGAAAGGAAGAGAAATCCTCTTTCTTGTGATTGGTTTGCAGATACACACACACACACCACACATATTCCTCTCCTTGGACAAGTTTCGCAGATTTTGTTATTTAAGTCATGATTTACCTAAATATGTTTTGAATCCTAATGAATTCCTTTTCATCTAAGTATAGAGTAATACTACAAGCAAGATCGTGTGAGAGTAGATTAGCTAGGCTTTACCCAATTTTTAAATTTCTAAAACGAGGTGGGAATAAAACAGCAACAACAACAATAACAACAGTAAATGCAAAACAACCTGCCAACTTTGACTTGTATAATCAATGAACATAGCCTTCAATTAAGGCAAAGCAAAGAGTATTTCAAACAAACGAAAGCCAAAAGAATTAATCACTAGCAGACCTGCATTGCAAGAGCAACTAAATTAAGTTCTTCAGATTGAAGGAAATTATCCCAGCTAGGAGTTCCTGGGAGGCAGAAACAATTAAGCACTCACCTGCTAAGGCTGATGTAAAGGTTGATGTAAAGGTTGGTAGTTTGAGCCTACCCAGATGTGCCTCTGAAGACAGACCTGGCAATCTGCTTTCAAAAGGTCACAGCCTTAAAAAAACCTAGGCAGTAATTCCACTCTGCACACATGGGGTCACCATGTCAGAATCAACTTGATGGCAACTAACAAGATTTGTAAGGTTTGTAATTAGAAACGAACAGCACAGAAAAAGTAAGTGTGTATAAGTGTTAAAAATGGGAAAAAAAACAATATTTTGTTGGTTTATAAGTAGAAGCAAAGCAGATGACAAGGTCCCTAAGTGGCACAAAGGGTATGTGCTCTGTGCTCCAATGCTAACCTAGAGGGTGGCAGCTGTAACCCATGCTGCAACATCACAAAGAAATTCCTGGCAATCTGCTTCTGTTAAGATTACAGCCAAGAAAACCCTATGGAGCAGTTCTTCTCTGTAACACATAGGGTCACCAAGAGTAGGGATTGACTCAATGACAACTAACAGCAACAACACAAAGAATATGACAAAATCAGAACAGGCGGAAACAATATAGTCAATTAATTGTAAAGTTGCACTTTCTGGGACATAGTAAAAGTTCTAATTTAAGATAGAATGTAATAAATTAAGAATGCATTTTATAATTTCTAGGTAATCACTAAAGGACTGATGCTATAAAGCATAAGAGAAAAAAAAACCTCAATAGTGGAGAAATAATTTTTTTTTCAATACAGTGGTTGTACAGATATAAGTTCTTACCAGTAGTATTTAAAAGCAAAAATTGATTCATAACTCTTCCACCACCTTGTATAATTGTTGCTGGTTGGAAACCCCAGGTTCTGTTCAGTGTGACTTGTTACAGCCAATAAACAAGAGGCTGAGGGGGAAGAGAAGAAATGCGCCTTTCTTTTGTTGTGCAAGGAAAGGAGCAATCAGGGCTTTTGCCTCCAAGACTGCTCGAAGGCAGCTTGGGGAGGTGAGCTTTTACAGAAAATAGACAAGGAAATATAAATTAATTATGAATATTTAGGATTGACATTTACACAGGCACTCAGGGCTTGGGGATGACTATGTATTTTTTCCAGACAAGGGTTCGATCCCCTGGGATGGAGGAAGAGGTTGATATTTTTTATTAGCGTGTTAAGTCTCCACCCAGAGGTGAGGTGCTTATATGTATTTTTCACTTAATGAGCTGATAGGTCGCTTGAAATGTTAAGAGGGCACAGAAAAACAGCTAAAACCGGTTGAAACCATCTATGGCTCATTCTGTGGTTATCTTGTCAAGGACAATTAAAGAAGAATGTGAGGCCTAGTCTGCTTGGTGTAGGAGGGTAAGCCAGAGAAGTTGTCTCTTAGAAAGGCTGGGCTCTGAGGCTGCCTGCCTCATAATCAGACTGCTTAATTTTTGACTTTTGGAATTGGTAGGACATAACATTTCGTGAAAATCTTAATGAATATTTCCTTACTACTAATAAAGTTTTGTTTTTCATATGTTTAATCACTATTTAGGTTTCCCCTTCTTTGAAATGCCTGCTTATGTATTTACTTCCTTTTTTAAAAAATTTTTCTTACTGATTTATAGAAATTCTTTATATATTTCAGATATCATTTTCAGTTATAGGTGTTTCAAAAATGTATGCTATTTAAATATATATATATATTACAAATTGTAGCTTTTCTTTTCACTTTATTAGCTGAATCTTTTAATAAGCAAAAAGTTCATAATTTTAATTTAGCAAAACATACCAAGTTTTAGTTTTATGGGTTTTGTTTTCTGTAGGGGAAATCCTTTCCTAATTCAAGGCTATGAAGACATCCTCCTTGCTTCTAATGATTCTTCTATTTTTCTAGTATACATTTCTTTGCATGTAACCTATCTTTCATTTTTGAGCACTCTGAAGATCTTCATTTTGTGTTTGATATTTGTGAGTTTCACTATATGTCTATACATAGATTTTTTTTTTTTTTTTCATTTAACCTACTTAGGCTTTTCCCAGAAATTATATTGCTTCTGTTTGTCATGAATATTCCACTCTCCTTCGATATCAGCATGCAACTAAGCATACAAACATTCTGTTATTTCTCTCATACAAAAAAAAGGCTTTCTTTTGACCTGCTTTCTCTTGCAATTTTCCACCCCATTTCTTCCCTTTTCTTTTCAGTAAAACTCCTTAAAAGAGTTGTCTTTATGTCTCATTTCTTCTCCTCCCATTCTTCCAATTGCTCAGGTTAAAAACCTAAGGGTCCTATTGAAACCTCTTTTTCTTATTTTTACATACATGTCCAAATCATCAGAAAATATGTCACCCCTCCATTGCAAACACCTTGCTGTGAGGCACCACCATCATCTCTCACTGGGATTAATACAATAACCTGTAGATCCATCAATCTCTCTGGTTACAATTGCCCACACTACAGTCTGAGTGACTTCTTTAAAATGTAAATTCTATTATGTCAAGTCTCAGGTCAAAATCCTCTTTGTCCTCCTATTTTACTCAGAGAAAAAGCCCAGAGCCTTAAAGTGGCCAACAAGGTCACAATAAGACCTACCCCTTGTTTTTCGTTACCTCATTGATCTCTCTTTACCACTTGGTCATTTTGCTAAATGAGCTTTCTGTTCATAAAATATATAAGGCAAAGTCTTGCCCTAGGGCCCTTTGCACTGACTGTACTCTCAGTCTGAAACTACCTTTCTCCAGATATCTGTATCACTAACTTCCTCATTTCCTTCAATTCTTTACTCAAGTGTTTCTGAATGAGAATCCTATATTCACCACCAAATATTAAATTACAAAGGATCTTCCCTCTAGTATTCCTGGCTCCCCTTAACCCGATCTGGTTTGTTTGTTTTGGCATTGAAAATGCCTGTATAACAGCACAAGTAGATTGTGACAATCAATCCCCCAATTACAGTGGCTTAAAAAAATTGAGATAATTCTATATGTTCTATGCAGGTCAGCAGAGTGTCTCAGTGACTTGTAGTTCATTTAGACTTAGGGTTTTATGCCACCAGCATCTTCTCATGTTTCCACAATAACCTCAGCATGAGAAAGAAGAGAACATGGGAAATTGTGTATGAGCTTTTTATTTCTTTCACAAAGCAATTCGTGTGGTTGTACATAACCTCAAGGAGTTGAGGAAAATCAATCTTCCATATGTTTACGAGGGGCGGAGAACCAGGTATGTTGGTGAAATCTAGAATTAGCTATCATGGCTTCCAACCTACTATGTATTTACTTATTTTCTAAATATTTTATGAACTACTCATATTCCCCCTTAGAATATTAGATTCACATGGACAGTGAGTTTGAGGTGTTGCTTTGATCACTAGTGAATCCAAGCAGCAGCCAGATCAGCGAATATTAAATGAGCAACAAAACCATGTTGAATGTGCCAGAGTCCAATCAAATTGAATTACTTTCACTTTCTTACAGAAACTCTGTACTTTTTAAACAATGTAATATATTGTCCTTTTCATTCTAGAATTAGCCTTTCTTCTCATCTTCACATCTCCTCAACATTATAATTTTTGTGCAGTAAAGAATTTATCTTTACCCAAAGAGAGGTCTGTATTTTGCCCTTGGCTTCTGGGGAAAAAAAATTAAAAACAAACCCACTGCCATGGGGTCGATTCCAACTCATAGCGACCCCATAGGACAGAGTAGAACTGCTCCATAGGGTTTACAAGGAGCTCCTGGTGGATTCGAACTACCAACCTTTAGGTTAGCAGCTGTAGCTCTTAACCACTTCTGGGAGGTAATCTCTAAATCCTTTGAATGCCATGGCTGATAGGAATGTCTTTGTTTGCCTGGGTATCTTGGGCTATGACAGGTAGTAACCATGTGATTTAGAGGGGAGACTTCAAACCACACCAACAGTATGAGTTAGAGTGAGGGATTTGGGTCAAGAGGTATCAGCCTGACCTCCAAGGTACTGGAGACTGAGATTAGCCATGTGTGCAATTAGCCATATCTACATGATGGAGCCCCAGTAAAGATTCTGGACATCAAAGCCCAAGTGAGCTTCTTGGTGTATAGTCTTCAGTATTGTCAATACTCCATGTGTATTGTCACACATTGTTATCAGAAGGAGTTGACTCTGTCTATGACTCCACCTGAAAAGGATATCTGGAGGTTCCTGCTTAGGATACCCCTAGACTCTGCCCCATGTGTCTCTTCACTTGTCTGATTTTAATCTGTATCCTTTCCTTGTAATAAACTGTAAACATGAGTATAACAACTTTCAGTGAGTTCTGTGAGCCCTTCTAGTGAGTTATTGAATATGAGAGTGGTTTTGGAAAGTCCCCAAACTTGCAATTGGTCTCAGAACTGAGGCTGATTTTGTGGGCTGTGTTCCCTCAAACTTTTGCAGTTGGTGTAAGAAGTGAGAACAGAACTGTGGAGTGTTCTCTAACACTGCAACACTCAAGGTCCAAGTCAAACCTAGCTTCTCCATAGCATCTTTAATTTTACTAACTGCAGTGACCATCTTTTCTAAAATCTCATAATAATATTTTCCACCTTTAATGGGAGCTTAATACTCAAACATTTTGTCTGTACAAGGTACCAGAACAATTTTGAGCTGAAAGAGCTTAACCAAAACTTGGGGAGGAAGGGTGCAAAAAAAGAGAGAGAGTAACGGGATATTGAAAATAGAACTAGTGGTGGAACCAAGGTCACAAGAAGTGTAAATGAAGAAAACCACTGACAAAGTAAAGGAGCTTGGGTGATGCAAGTCGTTTGTGATCAGCTGCTAACCCAACATTTGGTGGTTCAATCCCACCCAGTGACTTCATGGAAGAAAAGGCCTGGAGACATCACACATAAAGATTACAGCCAAAAACACCCTATGGAGCAACTACTCTGTAACACAGGAGGTTGCCGTGTGTAGGGGACCGAATGACGGCAGTTAATAATAACACTGACTAAGCAGAGCCAACTTGAATAGGAAGCAAATTGGATATAAGAAATTATTTTCCCTTATTCTCCCTTTCTTCCACTGAAATTGGATTTTTAGCTAGACATTTAGCCAACCAGGTAAAAACTATATTTCCTTAGTTTACCCTGTGGTTAGGTGTGTACATGTGCCTTAAGTTTTAGCCAGTGATGTATAAGTGGGCACGTTGTGAGCTACTTCTGGATCATCTACAACTTCAACTTAAAGCTCTTTATCCTGAATTAGTCCTTTTTTCCCTCCCATTGTCCGGAATAAAAAATGTAGAATCAACTCAGTTTTGCCATGCAGATAAGGACACTATTGGATAGTAAAAACACAAGAGAAATAATCTAATTCTCTGCATAAATTTTTGGAACAAAGCTGTCAAATGCCCAACCAGCAGGACTTATACAGACATAAAGACAGAAATGAAATTTTACTTATTAAATTCACTTCAATTTTTTTAGTTTTTTGTTACAGCAGGAGAGACTTTGTTGTTGTTAGGTGCCATTGAGTCGGTTCCAACTTACAGCGACCCTATACACAACGGAACAAAACACTGCCCGGTCCTGCGCCATCCTCACAATTGTTGCTATGTTTGAGCCCATTGTTGCAGCCACTGTGTCAATCCATCTCCTTGAGGGTCTTCCTCTCTTTCACTGACCCTCTACCAAACATGATGTCCTTCTCCAGGGATTGGTTCCTCCTGATAACATGTTTAAAGTAAGTAAAGAAGAAGTCACGCCATCCTGGCTTCTAAAGAACATTCTGGCTGTACTTCCAAGGCAGATTTGTTCATTCTTCTGGCAATCTATGGTATGTTCAATATTCTTTGCCAACACCATAATTCAAAGATTTTTTTAGTTCTTTGGTCTTCCTTAGTCATTGTCCAGCTTTCCCATGCATATGAGGCACACTCCTTAATCCTCAAAGTAACATTTTTGCTTTTTAACAGTTTAAAGAGGTCTTTTGCAGCAGATTTACCCAATACAGTAAGTTGTTTGATTTCTTGACTGCTGCTTCTATGAGCGTTGATTGTGGATCCAAGTGAAATGAAATCCTTGACAACATCAATCTTTTCTCCGTTTATCATGATGTTGCTTACTGGTCCAGTTGTGAGGATTTTTATTTCCTTTATTTTGAGGTGTAATCCATATTAAAGGCTGTAGTCTTTGATCTTCATCAGTAAGTGCTTCAAGTCCTCTCCACTTTCAGCAAGCAAAGTTATGTCATCTGTGTATTGCAGGTTGTTAATTAGTCTTCCTCCAATCCTGATGGCCCATTCTTCTTCATATACTCTGGCTTCTCTGATTATTTGCTCAGCATACCGATTGAATAAGTATGGTGAAAAGATACAACCCTTACCTACACCTTTCCCAACTTTACACCACGAAGTATCCCCTTGTTCTATTTGACTGACTGCTTTTTGGTCTATGTATAGGGTCTACACGAGCACAACTAAGTGTTCTGAAATTCCCATTCTTTGCAATGTTATCCATAATTTTTTATGATCCACACAGTCAAATGCCTTTGCATAGTCAATAAAACACAGGTAAACATCTTACTGACAGACAAGTGGTAGAGAGACTTTACCTCAACTAATATAAGAGAAGATATCAGAAGTGAGGAATTCAGGGAACTCAAGAGCATGCACAAAACAAACAAAATGGACGGAAAAGCTTTTATTCCTCCAGGTTCAGAGTACAAGATTTTTACAAAACAGATTTCATTCTACCCAACTTGCTTTGGTAAGTTAAATCTTTTTTTTTTTTTTCCAGATCTCACATCAAGCATACATACTCAGGAAAGTCTTTTCTGCCCTCTCTTCCTCCAAGTCAAGATTAAAAAGTGTCTTTATATAACTTGTGTTCCTTCCATACACCTGCTCAATACTCAGTCTGCTTCACACGGTTTGTTGTGTTTTATTTTTCTCTCATCCTTAGTAACTCATGAAAAGATTCATATTCTTCCTTTTTCCAGAAACAGTAAGAAGGATTTTCCTTAGTAAAAGATGATTTTTTTAAAATATTTTAAAAATCTAAATGCATTAGAAGTCTCTAACCAGTGTTAAGTTTAATCTCTAAGGATAAAGCATATCCATTTGTTTTGGAAGGGTACTGATGATGGAATATCTTGTCCTTCCAGACTCAATCTCCGTTTAATAGCGCTTTAAGTATGCACCCAGCCTCCAACCTCTGTCACAAAGGGAAAGTGGTTATGCCTAAGTCTCCCCATTTCCTGTCTATAATATGAGGATAAATGTATTATACAGGAACCACGACTGCTTACAATGAAAACAACACACAATGAGAACTACATTCAAGTATGATGCTCTCGGGTTGGAATTGACTCGATGGCAATAGGTTTGGTTTGTTGTTTTTGCTTTACTGAGTTTTTATATTCCTTTTCCATATAAACCTATATTTTAATAGTGGTGAGGATCTATGTTCAATGTTTGTTTTATAGACGATTTCATACTTAATAACTCAACCAGAGTAGAATCTTTGATATTCACCTTGTGAATAGTTTTGAGAAGAGTATGAAACAATACATTATTATTCATGTCAAGTCCCGCTTATTATGAAGTTTGCTTACTGAACAAAATTCGTTAGCATTATCTCTATTTCAGGATAATAAACCTATGAACTCTTACGGAATATTGTAACAGCAGCTTATAGTGCTTAGAATTATTCATTTTAGAGTCTTCCTCTAAGCTCCTTCTTAGATGTTGTGTAACTTCTGGGCTTAAGACTTATGGGACAAAAATCAGGCTTTGTGCATTTTGACTTGAGACAGACTGCAAATTCTTGTGTCTTCTGGATAATTTCTTTTCTATACAAGTATATATAATACGACTAAGAGGTTATCATAAGATTTACGTAATTTATCCCTACACTATGCAATATATTAAAATCTGTATCTTTATATTGCTTTACATTTCAAAGTGAGAAATGGAAATATATTCTGAAAAATTTCATTATGTAAGTATGCAGTTATACTTAGATTTTTCAAACACAGGCTCATTTATCTCATTTTGAAACCAATAAACTTATCTACGTGGAATAGCAATGTTATTTTTGAGGCAACCAACTAAAACTGCTATTTAGGCATTATATATGACTTGCTACTTTAACTATGAAAACATTTTTATTTTTGATCAAAACTCCCAGCAGCCTCATGACAACTAATATAAAAACCATTGAAGGAAACATTTATATAAGTTTGGGATGAATTTTTAACAAATGAGTATGGAATTGCCATCACTTTATCTAAAGATCTAAAATATGTTGAAGGATTTCATTATTTGGGGTCCTAAAGCTAGAGACTCCTTCTCATTTATTCAAAAGGGCATAAATGATAGTCTTATATAACATATTAAATAACACTCCCCCCAAACCCAAATACCATACCAGCACAGGCTCAGAGAATTGCACAAAAAAATAGAAAACACACCTACATAGGATCAATTGGAACTTTTCTCTAGGAAATTTGGAATGGAGACAGTACAATGCTGAGTCAGTTAGCTATGCGTAATTGACCTATAAGGCTATATCCTCCCTATATGTTTCTGGGATCTTTATTTTGGAGATGTTTTGATAGGCTAAATGCTAATACAAGCACCCATATACAGAAAGGACATGGAAAATATGCACACAGAGAAAGGTAAGAGTCCTGGAGTTTGAGAGGACAAAAATGGCTTTCCAGCTACTGAGGAGCTTAAATATACTTCCAAAAATTAATCAACAACCTCATATGCATGTAAAAGCTAGACAATGAATAAGAAAGACCAAAGAAAAATTGATGCCTTTGAAATATGGTGTTGGCAAAAAACACTGAATACACCATGGACTACCAGAAGAACGAACAAATTTGTCTTGAAAGAAGTACAGCCAGAATGCTCCTTAGAAGCAAGGATGGCTAGACTTCATCTCACTTACTTTGGATATGTTACCAGGTGGGACCAGTCCCTGGAGAAGGACATCATGCTTGGCAAAATAGAAGGTCAGTGAAAAAGAGGAAGACTCTCAAGGAATGGATTGACACAGTGCCTGCAACAATGGGCTCAAGCATAGCAATGATTTGAGGATGGTGCAGGAGCAGGCAGTGTTTTGTTCTGTTGCATGTAGCGTTACTCTGAGTCTGAACCAACTCAAAGGCACCTAACAACTACAAAATTAATTCCATTTATTTTACCTGTATACTTACAATAAATGTCCATTTCTTAAGTTAAAGTGAATGTGTTTCTTTTAGCCAGTACTTGAGTCTACATTTAAAAATCCATATTTTGAAAATAAATTTTAACTGTAAAAGGAAAATGTTCTTATCTTCTTAACACAAGTTTTTTGCCCTGGGACTGGACAGTAAAACTAATGGGGATATTACCAAGAGGGAGTTGGAATAATAAAGAGAAATCATTCTCCAATGCTAAAATATGAAATTCTCAAAATTTAACGACAAATTTATTTTCTATGTGTGACTTAAAATAATACTATAAATCAGTTTTACTTTCTGCTGTGTGTTTAACTACTTGTATAAACATGAGGATAAATTAACTAGCCTTTAGCAATCAACAATCTCCAAAAATTTCGTAAGTGCACACAATGTGCAAATCATGGCACTACATACACTGACAAAAAATTTAAAAAAAAAAAACACTTTTCTATCTTCAAGCATATACACTTTATATTAATAGTAATTATCTAAAGATCAAATAGTAATACGAGAACAGTGGTCTTCACATGTCTCTGTCTGGGGACCTCTTACACCCTTAATGTTATTGAGAACCACGAACATCCTTCTTTATGTGGGTTATATCTGTTGATATTTACTATATTAGACATTAAAACTAAGAAATTTCTTAAACATGTGCTAATCATCTTCAAATAATAATAACACACATAAATGTTAACAAATGTAAATTTGCTGGGAAGAGCGGCACTATTGTATATTTTGCAAATCTCTTTAATATTTGACTGAATAGAAGACAGCTGTTTCTGCACTCGATGTGTTGAGATATGTTTTTTGGTTGAAGTATATGAAGAAGATATGTATTTGAAAAAATAGAGGAACTCCCAGACCTCCTGAAAGAATCTCAGGTATGGTGTAAGACCTGAAATTAAGACTCATTATTATTTACTACCTTAACATCGAAAACTGGTAGGGCCTCAAGTGGCCTAATTGCAAGTTTCTCTCCCCAATCCACTCCAGCGGATAAGGTTCCCCAGCCAAACAGCCTTCCTTATCAGAGAGATCAGGTGCGGTTCCTGCTTATCCCTGAGTAGCTGGTTTTAGTTCCCTGTTAGCGCCCAGATTATTCAGACAAGCCATTCACATCCTCTCACAAGAACCAGCAGGCTCCCCACCCTCTTGAAGCAGCAGGCACCCTACCCTTTTGATGCTACAAAGCCTGCCCCCCACAGGCCCTAGTCATTCACTCTGTTCCCAAGTGCAACCCCCCTGTGTGGAATGCATTGTCTTCCTTCCCCATGCTGTGAGTAGGTGTGACTAATAAACTGTTGTCAAGCTCATCTGTCCAGTGATGAGTGTGATGTGGTCATTCTCATAACCCTAGGGCAGGAGTCCCTCCCTCACCAATGAGGTGAATAACCCATACTTGTTATTCAAGTTGTTGCAGTCGAGTTGATTGCGATTCATAGTGACCCTATAGGACAGAGTAGAGTGGCCCATAAGGTTTCAGTGGAGCAGCTGGTGGATTTGACCTTTTGGTTAGCAGCTAAATGCTTAACCACTGTGCCACCAGGGCCCCATGAATTGAGTAGGAGGCAATTAAAACATTTTGAGAACTGCTGACGACGTACAGGTTTAATTTCAACACAATTATAATAAAAACCAAACCCATTGCCATAGAGTCAATTCCGACTCATAGCGACCTTCTAGGACAGAGTAGAACCGCATCATAGGGTTTCCAAGGCTATAATTACTTTTAGAGAACAGAGACTGAAAGTAAACAAAAGTGTTTTGGAAGTCCCTGGGTTGTGAAAGTGGTTAACCCGCTGGTTGCTAACCAAAAGGTAGGAGGTTCATGTCCACCCAGAGGTGCCTCAAAAGAAAGGCAAGATGATCTACTTTTAAAAACTCAGTCACTGAAAGCCCATGGAGCACAGTGCTATTCTGACACACGTGGGGGTGAAGCTGACTCAAGGACAACTGGTTTATCTACACTAACCCTGTGAGGTAGACAAATATTATTCCCAATTTTCAGATAAAGAATATGAGGTTGAGAGACTCTACTAGACCAGAACGATGGTCATTAGGTGTAGAAACTAGGCCCAAATGTTTTTGTTGTTTGCTTGATTGATTGCTTGTTTTCCAAAGAATTTTTTGAGATGCAACAGGATTGGAATTTCCAACCTTGGGTTTGAATCCATGTGTGACCTTGGACACTTTCATTAGCATTTTATAAGCTCAGTTCCCTTATAAGCAATGGGAGAAACTTCAATGGTTCTGACATTGAGATTTACATTGCTGGTTGCTAAGGCTGCAGAAAATGATTCGTGATGTGCCCTTAAGACATTGTCTAGCACATGATGATTGCTTAGTAAATGGTTGCTGCTGTACTTAAAAAATAATATTTATCTTCACATTTAAGTATGTTTCACTATATGACACTGCCTGGAAGTGTTTAAATAAACCCTGGAAGGATTTAAATAAATGGAAGGGATAATCTCAGTAATTTATTTTTGTGAATGGATAGTTACAGGGCTTGTCATGTAACTTGCAAACTTTTAACTGACAGGAGCGAACTCGCCTCAATATGTTATAAGAGCAGAATTGAGCTCCTAATTTTGTTCACTTTAGTCAATATCTTAATCTAAATCCTGAGACTTGAGTTAATACTTAGGGAAGAAAAAATGCTTTCACAAGCTTAAATTTTTCAATATTGTACATTTTCAATTGGGTTGATGTTTAAGTCTCTTTAAGAACTAGGCAGCATGAAAGGCAAGTTTTTACATCATTTGCTTATTTTATTTACATGTTTATCTCCACAGAGGGATCACAACTCAAAAAATATATTGCATTTACAGGAAGAAATGCAAAATGATATTTTTATTAAAGAGTAACATATTCTGTCAATTTAGTAAATAAGGTTGATTACCATATTTTTTCTGCTCTGAAAATCAAAACTCAAGTAATTTCACATGGTGCTAAGCCTTTAAATGTTACAATTTTTACAGGTCACTATTCAATTAAAATAATGTCTTTTAATTAAACAAATTGTATTTTATATATCAAAGAAAATATTTTTCTATGTATTTATTTATTAAATCTTAATATTACCCTATTCTAGAAACTTCATCTTATATACATGTAGTAAAGATGGTATAAAAAAAAAAATGGTGCCAACTGTAAAAAGGTTGTGGCAACAGCATCAGACCTCCTGGTCTAACTTCACAACGGGAAAGAGAGAGAATCATTTTCAGCATCAACAGCCCAAGCCTGATTCTTATAAGGCAGAGGTCAGATATACCTCCTGTCTCCAACCTTTCAATCAGTTCTGACACTAGCTGTCTCTCACACATCATTCTCTGCTTCTCTACTGGATTCGATAATTCACTGCAATGGCCACATAGAACTCATAGACAACACTCAGATTGTGGGATTTAACAGGGAAGTAACAGGTTACAGTTCAGGATCAGCAACAACTCAGGACATAGTTCTTTGGTCAGGACAGCTTCTCCACTGTGCCTACAGACAGGCCTCTCCCTGGATCTCAGCTTCTTGGCCCTCAGCCCTCAGCCCTAGGCTCCTGGGCCCCTCTGGGGTCTCTTGGGCCGGCCCAGCCTTTGCCCTGCTTGAGCAAGTGTAACAAATCTCTTTAGTCCCACCAGTAAGTGATGTGCTATGTTTGAGCCCATTGTTGCAGCCACTGTGTCCATCCATCTGGTTGAGGGTCTCCCTCTTTTTTGCTGACCTTCTACTTTACCAAGCATGATGACCTTCTTCAGGGACTGGTCCTTCCTAATAATATGTCCAAAGTAAGTGAGACAAGTCTTACCATCCTTGCCTCTAATGAGCCTTTTATAGCTGGTTTGTTCACACCTGGAATATAGGTCAAACTTGGCATCAGTTTTTGCATATTTTAATTAAGGAGATTAATTTAGTTTATTTCTGTCTACTCTGCCTGCTTTAAAATGCTATAAATACATATATATTTTTTAAGTAAAATTACATCCACTCAACTAGTTAATTGTAATGTATAAAATGATGTAAGACTTCTTTTTTAACATTTCAACTGTGTTTAAGGGAGCACAACCATCATTTTAAACATTAACTATGTGGACACAACAAGAAATATCTATGCAACTTATTTAAACACACCTATATTTAATAAATCCTTCCTCATCGACATTCAAGGGGACCTGGTTGCACAGTGGTTAAGCAACTCAGCTGTTAACAAAAAGGTTGGCAGTTTAAACCCACCAGCTGCTCTGAGGGAGAAAGATGTGGCAGTCTGCTTCTGTAAAGATTTACAGCTTTGGAAACTCGAAGGGGTAGTTCTACTCCGTCCTATAAGGGTCGCTATGAGTTGAAATCTACTCGACGGCAGTGGATTTGGTTTTTGATATTGGCGTTCATAACAGGTCAGTTGTTAACTTTATACCTATGAAGTTCACATGTGCAATATGAAGTTCACAAATACTTGGACAAACTGAAATGAAAAATGGAAGTAATGATGGAGCTGAATTAGGAGCCTTTCCTTGTGAGGGTAAAGCTTTAACAGTTTTGAATCATACAGATTTGCTCCTTTCTTTGAGGAGTACTAACAGTGAATAAATAGTAACCTAACCCATATTTGATATAGAACTCTACCTGACAAGATTTGCAGTATTGTCAAAGAGCTTTCTTGAAATAGTGGTCATTAAACAGCATTTCTAAGAGAGAACTAAAACAGCATAACCAAATGAATATAGTTCCCAGCTTAATGCCATTGTTGGTGTATATTTAGCCAGACTGTACTCATAAATTATCAGAGCATATGAAATAGATCAGATAAAATATAAATGATGATCCAAATAGCTTAATCTTATTTCATTTCATCCTCCAAATTTAATGGTAACTATTTTTTCCAGCATGATACCTCCGATTTGCAGGGCTATAGTTTGAAAAAGGTTCAAGTTCAGTCAAGCAGTGACAAACGTTCTTAGGATATTTTACATCTTAGCCTAGAAAACTGCATCCCACTAGACTAGTCATTCACTCTAGTCATAAATTCTTTCAGGGGCATTTGTAGGAAGCAGAGCTGGGATGAATGTTATTCTCTTCTGTAACATTATTCATATTTTGTAAAAGTGAACTTTTGGCTTTCTTTTGGTTGATCTTATTACACTTTAGGCAAGTTGCAGTGAATCTCGCTTCTTACACACTTGATTTGTGAAGAGAGGAATAGAGTTCACTTCAGGAGAGAAAAGCACGTAAATCTCGATGAAGTATGAAAATGAAACAAATGGCCAAAAAAAAAAAAAAAATTAAGTCTACCAAAATCCAGTCTTCTGCTTTTTGTTAACAGTCTGCATGTGTGTATTTTTAAGTACTGAGGAATGGATTTAGGAGTATTCTAAAAAAAAACTTCAAAAGAACATTTTACTATTAAGCCATTACTTCCTCAGAGAAAAATCAGGGTTGTAACAATTCTGCCAGTCTTATGTCAAACTAGATTATGAAACACTTTGCGTTCATGTCGTTTATTAGTTATTAAAATTCATTTTTTATAACATTATTAAAAGATGAAAGACAAAGAAATGACCCTTAAAGGAATTCAATGCCTATGTTTATTGTACTTTTGAGGCAGTCTCAACCTATTACTTCACCACAGTGGCAGATAATGAACAAGTTGTACTCGGTACTATAAGTCTTAACTTGACCTTTTAGTCCTCCACCACCTTGAAAAACCATCTTTTCCTCCTACCTATATCTAAATCCCATCTGTTACAAAAAGTTCTCTCTCACAGCTCTGATTCCTCATGGCTTACTTCTTCTAAAATCCAGTAAATCTGTGAAAAATGTAGAATGAAAAAGACTATCTTTTTGGTTTTGCTACCATTATTTTCAATTGCCTGATGTGCATGCGAAAACTGGACAATGAATAAGGAACACTGAAGAAGAAATGATGCCTTTGAATTATGGTGTTGGTGAAGAAATTGGAATATACCATGTACTGCCAGAAGAATCAACAAATCTGTCTTGGAAGAAGTTCAGCCAGAATGCTCCTTAGAAAGGAGGATGGTGAGACTTTGTCTCATGTACTTTGGACATGATATCAGGACGGACCAGTTCCTGAAGACGGACATCATGTTTGCTTACAGTAGAAAAAGAAGAGGATCCTCAAGGAGATAGACTGACACATTGGCTGCAACAGTGGGCTAAAAAATGGCAACAATTGTGGGGATGGCGCAGGATCTGGCAGCGTTTCTTTCTGTTGTATGTAGGGTTGCTATGAATCGGCAGTGACTAGATGGCACCTGCAAAAACAATAACCATTATTTTCCAGGTAAGCAAATTAGCATAATATGCAGACCACATATTTTTGTGTCCTAACAGATCTGGAATCATAATTCCTGGTCTTCCACTTACTGACCTTGTGACTGCACATAAATCACTAAGTTTATATTAGT
Organism: Trichechus manatus latirostris; assembly: GCF_000243295.1. NCBI lineage: Eukaryota > Metazoa > Chordata > Mammalia > Sirenia > Trichechidae > Trichechus > Trichechus manatus. The sequence goes on along the minus strand of NW_004443949.1, from coordinate 10,138,317 downwards.
CCCTGTTAAGATATCTAGATGTTGTGGATAATAATCCTTATTTTTAGGTTTCCTGCAACTGCATGCTATTGTACCACTGAAGCTATATTTGGTTTCTATACAGAATATCTGAATTTTGAACCACCCGTTTTCTAGAACTATAGGATTGAAAAGGAGACAGTCAGAAGTTACAGACAAGGATTACAGGTATTTTATTACTAGCTATGGCTTTGATCCAAGACCCAATGTCTGTCCGTTAGGTTATTCTGTCCAAAGCTTTCAGAACTCCTTTTGCCTAGACCACTGGCAAGCTTAAGAACAACACTAAGAGCAGGACAAATGGATTTCTTGGCCTGTTTTCCACAGTCCCTTGCTCTAATCATGGTTCTTCAAATATTATGCCTCTAATGGTGAAAAGACAGCAAAAAGAGCTGAATCTAAAAAAAAACTGACCAGGAGCAAAAATGGAAAAATCAATGTCTCCTTAAGGATTAGAACTTGAGACAGAGACTTTCAACCTTCTTAGGGCAGAGTCTCTTCCTTGTTGTATTATACACCTAGCAAAGGGTCTTAGTGGGAGTTTCACAAAGGGAACTCTAAAAAACACACCCTATGGCATTAATCAATTTTTTTAAGCTCTCCAACTTCATGCAATACACAAAGGCTGCCCTCTATCAAGTTACGTTCTAGGGATATAGGCATTTTTCACAATAAACATACAAATTAGGATACAATTACAAATTTTGGTAGATACTATAAAGGAAATAAACAGATGCAATGGGAGAGAATAGAGCCCTGGTGGTGCACTGGTTAAGAGTTCAGCTGCTAACCAAAAGGTTGGCAGTTCGAATCCACCAGCCACTCCTTGGAAACCCTATGGGGCAGTTCTACTCTGTCTTATAGGGTCACTATAAGTTGGAATCGACTCAACGGCAATGGATTTGGGTTTTGGTTTTATGGAAGTGAATAACAGTGAGACATTCTTCACATTGGGTAATCCATGTGATCCTCTCTGAGGAAGAGATATTTAAACAGAGAACTAAAGGGGGAGGAAAGCAGGGAGGTGGAAGCACCAAAGGAGAAGAAACTTAATCAAGAACATTCTAGTCTCTTCACCAACTAACGCCCTAGAACTGTTCATTATAATGAACACATCCAAACTTTTAGGAAAAAGAAAAGGGAAAGAGCCTTACAGCATTTGTCTTTTTTGTCTCTTCTATTCTTTTGTGGTTTCTGCTTCCCAGGTGGCTTCCTGTAGTCTTTCAACCAACAGCCACTTTGCTGCTCCTCACTTCTCTGCATCATCTTCTTTAGCCATTTTCTGATATCCTGAGTTTCCCAAGCCAAGTCTAAAATTTTCTATATTGCAACTGATGGCATTTACATACTAATGACCCCAAATTTAAAACTTCAGCCATGATTTCTCCCCTAAATTCTAAACCAATTTATCCAGCTTCCCACTTGCCATTTCCACGTGGATGTCAATGATGCATCACAACATTAGCATCTCAGAAAGTAAATTTTAGACTTCAATTACACCCTATACGAAAACCTGCTCTCTCTTTTTAATAACAGCACCACTGTATACCCAGTTACTCAATCTAAAAATCCAAGTCCAGGCTCTACATTTTTATCTTTTACAAGCCAAGATCAAATACTTCCTGGACTGTTGCACTTACCTCCACACGTGGGTCTTTGCTCCTATTCTTACCTACTGCTCTTCAGTCTATTCTCCCAATAGCATCACACTTACTAATTGAAACATTAATTGGACTAAGACACTGGTGGGAGAAACTATTTATTTTCTAATAACACCCATTCTTACTTTCTTTAATAATATAACCACTAGGTTTGAGTTACACACATGTAACTCAACTAAAGATTATGTTTTCACTCTTTCTTGCAGCTTAGTGTGGAATATGACTAAGTATTGTCTAATGGGATAGAAGTGGAAGTAATCTGTGCTACTTCAGGGCTGTGCACTTAGAAGGAATGTTACATACACTCTTGTAGCATTTTCCCTCTGCCTAAGTGTTAGTGTCTTTTAGAGCAGCCCAGAGACAGAAACCTCCCTACGAGAATCCCAGAGCCTCTGCACCACGTCTGAACCACCTATCTCTGGGCTGCTACATGAGACAAAGAACCCTCTTAACTTTTTAAAGAAATTATATGTTTGATCTCTTTGTGCATAATTGTTTAGTCTGAATTCTAACTGTAACAGACTGTATTTTCCTGAAAATGACTGCAGTATCTCCTATTCCACATATTCTTCTTACAATGTGATTTTGACAATCATCCTATCAAGGGATGGGGTCTATGTTCCTTTTCTTTGAATTCTAAAGGACTTGTGTCAATGATAGAAATGATGCTATATGACTTCCAAGTCTAGGTCATAAAATTCCAATTGGTTCTTTTGTGATACTCACTATTGGAACCCAGCCACCACTCTGACACAAAGCCCAAACAAGCTTTGGCTCTGTGTGGAGATATCACATTGAGGAGAACTTGAGACTACAAGAAGAGAGGAATGGCCAGCCTGTAGAAGAAGACTCCCTGATGTCCCAGCTCCAGTCGCATCTGACTGTAAGTTCATGAGATACCTTAAGTGGGATTAGCTGTTATTGTCCCATAGTATCCTCACAAGTATCCCAAGTGAAAGCTTATCTCAATGAGATTAGTGGTTATGGCTTCTGCCTAATGGAGTAAACACCAAAAGTTCATAGAATTTGAGGTGTTCTGGTGGAAGAACCACCAGCTTGGATTGAAAGGAACCAAGATAGTACAAAATGGAAAGAAGTTTTGGACTCCTGAACTTCTATGGGCAAGAAATAGGTCGAGAAAACTACTCAGCTGCAAACATAAGCTACATGGAAGGACCATTCAGAATGAAGAACAAAGATCCAAAGGGAGAAGCCAGGAGTCATAAAGAATCGTTCCCGGAATGCAGTACTGGGACTGAATCAAGAAACTAGCAATGTTTTCCCAGCTGAATATAAGCATTGTTATGGACAAGTAACTGCTCTGTGCCTCCTATCCCCCATCACTGAATTGAATGGCAATGCCAATTGCAGTTATCCTATGATTGTCAAACTATTGTATGTTGGGTGTGTAGGGGAAATATAACTTGTCTCTTTGATAGAGTTTCATGTCTATAAGAGCTAGATTTGAGGAGATGTAATCAACGGACAGCACCAAGGAATCTCATTCACTTCTGTACCTGAATTAGATGATGAGATCTTAGTCCTTAAGCTCCAGCCTCAAGTTATAACAAGAAAAAACTCCTAGGGGTTCTTGGACAGGATGAATACATATTTCATGCTGGATAAGTATAAATAGTCAGTGACCAGAGGGCAGAATATGGCCCCACTATTCCTTGATATCCTCACATTAGGAAGTGGAATCTATGCCCCTCCCCTTTAATCTGGACTCTGTAAGCATTTTAACCAATAGTGTATAGCAGAAACAATATTGTGCGAAATTTCAGACCCAGACTCTAAGAAATTGGTAGTTTCCACTTCCTGTCTCTTGAGACTCTCATCTTATAGCCAGCCACCCTGCTGTGAAGAAGGCCAAGCAGCCTAATGCAGAGACCTAGCTGGAGAAATTCGCATTTGGAAAAGAATGGAGGACCCTGGTTTTCAGCACTAGCTGAGTTCACAGTCAACTCCTGATATTAACTTCTAGCAATATATATTAAAAAAAAAAAAAAAACCTTTGCCATTGAGCTGAGTCTGACTCATAGCGATCCTATAGGACAGAGTAGTACTGCCCTATAGGTTTCCAAGAAGAGCCTGTTGGATTCTAACTGCAGATCTTTTTGTTAGCAACCTAGCTCTTAAACACTACACTACCAGGGAGATCCATTTTTGAAGTGGACACTCCAGCTTCCAGTTGTGCTAAACCAACTGATATCATTGGAGGCAAAGGCAAGACTTCCTTCCACCAGACAAAACTTTGTTATTGTTTTATGCTAATAAGCTAGCTTGGCTTGGTCTGTTAGTAAGAACACTGATCATACATCATTTCCTTGATTTCAACCTTCCAAAGACTTCGCGTTAAATTAGAAAACAGACAAACAAAAGCCCAGAACGCTTACCAGAGTCTAATAGGTCCTCCTTGACTTGATCTTTACCCACATTGCCAATCTCATTTCCTTCCACTTTCACCATCTGAAGTCCCATGAGGTTTCTTACATTCTCAAATCAATCCATTTTTTTTTTTTTTCCAACTTAGGGCTTTTGTTTTTGTTTTGCTTTTGTCTTGAATATACTTTCCCTGATTTATATGGTTCCTTGTCATCTATATAGGGTCATCTAAATAGGGTCACTATGAGTCAGAATCGACGATGGCAACAGGTTTTTTTGTCATCGTTCCGCTCAAATGTCATGTAATCAGAAAAGATTTCTCTGACCATTCTATTTAAAGTTGTTCCTCTCTCAATCCCTCCCATTCACAGTGCCCTATTTTATTTCTTTATAGCACTTACTATTGCAATTAACTACACTTACTTATTTTTATTATCTGTCTTGGCAATTTATGGCCAAAAACTGGAAACAGAGTGTCAATCAACTTGTGAATGGATAAATAATATCTAGTACATCTATTCAATGGAACATTACTTAGCACACTTCAACCTGCAAAAGCCGAAGACTTTGTCTGTCCTGTTCTCTGCATATTCCCCAAAACTATGTCTGACATGTTAGGTGTTAAATAAAACCCAAAAAACCCGCTGCCATCAATTCCAACTTGTAGCGACCCTATAGGACAGAATAGAACTGCCCCATAGGGTTTCCAAGGAGTGCCTGGTGGATTTGAACTGCTGACCTTTTGGTTAGCAGCCATAGCTCTTAACCACTACACCACCAGGGTTTCAATATATGTTAAATGAATACTGATTGAATGAACAACATAGTATCTATTTCTTCTCCCATATATTTACCACTCTTTTTTGTCATCTAATGACATCAATTTGTTGTTATTATTGTTGTTAGTTGCCATCAAATCTATTCATGGTGATCCCTGAAGACTTAAAAATAAGATAGAAATGTCCCAGAATTTTTCTATTGTGACCACATGGTTCCACACATTTATGCGTACCAAAAAGATGTATTTTTTATGGCAAGGATAAAGTGGGTACTGCTGTGTATCTAATTTTTAGATACAACTAAAATTGGATGGAGTACATACGAATTCATTTTTTTCTCTTTTCAAGAAATATACAAAATATGTCATTTTAAACACATATTTTTAGGAAAATTAAAACTAGGCACCTCTAAATCTATAGTAATCAAGACAGGGTGTGCCTTAGTTATCTAGTGCTGCTATAACAGAAATATCACAAGTGGATAGCTTTAATAAACAGAGATTTATTTTCTCACAGTTCAGGAGGCTAGAAGTCTGAATTCAGGGCACTAGCTCTAGGGGAAGGCTTTCTCTCTCTCTCTGTTGGGTCAGGGGGAAGGTCTTGGTCTCTTTTCATCTTCTTTTCCTTGGCCCTTTGGTGATCTTCATGTGGCATGGCATCTATCTTCCCCCATCTCTGCTCTCCTTCTTTCTTTCTTAATTGTGCTTTAGGTGAAAGTTTACAGAGCAAAACTAGCTTTTCATCAAACAATTGTCACACGTATTGTTTTGTGACATTGGTTGCCAACTCTCCAACTTGTCAACATTCTCCTCTTCTCGACCTTGGATTCCCCACTTTCATTCGTCCAGTTTTCCTGTCCCTTCCTGCCTTCTCATGCTTGCCTCTGGGCTCGTGTGCCCATTTAGTCTCATATACATGGTTGAACTGCATGTGTTATTGTTTTTTTAAGGCCTGCCTAATCTTTGGCTGAAGGGTGAGCCTCAGAAGTAACTTCGATACTGAGTTAAAAGGATGTCCAGGGGCCATACTCTCGGAGTTTCTTCAGTCTCTGTCAGCCCAGTAAGTCTGGTCTTTTTTTTTGTAGGGGGGGGAGTTTGAATTTTGTTCTACATTTTTCTCCAGCTCTGTCCAGGATCCTGTATTGTGATCCCTGTCCATCTCTGCTTTATTAATCTGCTCTTTTTATATCTCAAAAAAGATTGACTCAAGACATACTCTACACTAATTCTGCCTCATCAACTCAATAAAGACAAATCATTCCCAAATGGGATTGTAACCACAGGCATAGACGCTAGGATTTACAATACTTATTTTGGGGGGACACAATTTAATCTGTAACACCAGCCATCCCCCTCTATGAATTATAAATATTTCAACCTAGAGAAATGAAAACGTATGTCAACACAAAGGCCTATATATGAATGGTTATAGCAGTTTTATTCAGAGCCAAAAACTGGAAACAGAGTCCGAATCAACTGGTGAATGGATAAATAATTTCTGGTATATCTATTCAATGGAACGTTACTCAACACAAACTACTTACATAAGCAGTAATATTTATAAATTTCAGAAGCCAAGCACGATCTATGATTCAATGTAGATATCATTCTGGAAAAAGCAAAAAAATCAGACATGGAAATCACATCAGCAATTGCTTGGGATTGGAACTGAAGCACGGAGATCAACTAAAAAGAGTAAGAAAAGAACTTTTTGGGGTTATGGAAACATTATGTAGCTTGATCATGGTGTTAATTTCATAACTACAAATTTTTGTCAAAACTGATTAAACTGTTTACCTAAAAAGTATGAATTTTATTATATGACCATTATACCTCAAAGTGGTTAAGCACAAGGCTGCAAACTGAAAGGGCTGTGGTTCGAACCCACCAACTGCTCTGCAGGAGAAAAGACCTGTCAATATTCTTCCGTAAAGATTTACAGCCTAGAAAACCATATGGGGCAGTTCTACTCTGTCCTATAGGGTCACTATGAATCCGAATCGACAGCACGCAAAATCAACAACAACAATACTCAATAAATCTGACTTAAAAAGTAATTAGGCATCGTAAAGTTATATTAAACTTATAAATGCATTTACTTATTGATTCAAGCTTCATTCATTCTGTCAGACATCTTTCAAGTAGTTTTTGAGTTCCTATGGTGTAGAAGACAGTTACCTGGCCAACTGGCTGCAAGAGATCCATATCTGTGCCTATTCCAAAAAAAAAAGTTCCAACAGAATGTGGAAATTATGAAACAATATCATTAATACCACACACAAGTAAAATTTTGCTGATGATTATTCAAAAGCAGCTGCAGCAGAACATAGACAGGGAACTGCCAGAAATTCAAGCCAGATTCAGAAGAGGACTTGGAACGAGGAATATCACTGCTGACGTCAGATGGATCTTAGCTGAAAGCAGAGAATATAAAACAGATGTTTACCTGTGTTTTATTGACCATGCAAAGGCATTCGACTGTGGGGATCATAACAAATTATGAATAACATTGCAAGAATAGGAATTCCAGAACACTTAATTGTACTCATGAAGAACCTGTACATAGACCAAGAAGCAGTATTTGAAACAGAACAAGAGGATACTCTATGGTTTAAAACCAGGAAAGGTGTGCGTCAGGGTTGTACCATTTCACCCTATTTATTCAATCTGTATGCTGAATAAATAATCCAAGAAGTTAGACTATGTGAAGTAAACTTGGCATCAGGATTGGAGGAAGACTCATTAACAACTTGCAATATGCAGATGACACAACGTTCCTGGCTGAAAGTGAAGAGAACTTTTGATGAAGATCAAACACCATAGCCTTCAGTATGGATTACACCTCAAAATAAAGAAAATAAAAATTCTTAAAAATGGACCAAATAGCAAATCATGATAGGCCGAGAAGATATTGGAGTTGTCAAGGGTTTCATTTTACTTGGATCCGCAATCAATGTCCATGGAAGCAGCAGTCAAGAAATCAAATGACGTATTGCATTGGGCAAATCTGTTGCAAAAGACATCTTTAAAGTGTTTTAAGGCAAAGATGTCACTTTGAGGACTAAGGTGTGCCTGACCCAAGCCATGGTATTTGCAGTTGTCTCATATGCATGTGAGAGCTGAGCAATAAATAAGGAAGACTGAAGAACTGACACCTTTGAATTACGGTGTTGGTGAAGAATATTGACTATCCCGTGGACTGCCAGAAGAATGAACAAATCTGTCTTGGAGGAAGTACAGCCAGAATGCTCCTTAGAAGTGAGGATGGCAAGACATTGCCTCAGGTACTTTGGACACGTTATCAGCTGGGAGAAGGACATCACGCTTGGTAAAGTAGAGGATCAGCGAAAAAGAAGACCCTCAATGAGATAAATTGACACAGTGGTTGCAACAATGGGCTCAAGCATAGCAAGGATTGTGAGGATGGTACAAGACTGGGCACGTGTTTCGTTCTGTAGTACATAGGGTTGTATGAGTCGGAACCGACTCAACGGCACCTAACAACAAAAACAACAAGATGTGACAAGAAACAGTGTAGGGAGTTTCTGAATATACAGAGACAAACACAGCCCCTGCACAAGGAAGAGAGCCCACACTCACATACTCATGGGATTCCAGGCAATTAAAATAAATAGTTACAATAAAGTGTGGTAAACAATGTGATAAGGAAAAACAATTTATAATACAATAGCCATACTATGCATGAATATTATTTCAATTTCACAAACATGTTGGTTCATGAGTGCTAGACAGCTGGATTAGTAAATACTATTTTTTTTCTAAAAATAGGTAGTAAGATAGACCTTGAGTAAATGCTGTATTTGGACTTTAGTCCACTTGTTGAATAACTTGGAACAAATTGTTGACATTCATCCCCTAGTACTGTGTGTTTCTCTTCCCTAGTTGGCCCCAGGATTTGGCTTTCTTGCAGGACATCCAAACTTTTGAAAATGTTTCTGTCTCCTCTTCACAAGCTGCTACACTTTCCTCCCAGACCATCTGGGTCCAGAACAACTTGGTTAGAGCAAAGTATCACCCTGGATAATGTGTAAATAGAGACTTTTTTTTTCCCCTCCTTTAAGGTAACATTCATTGAGCACATACAGTCTAAGACATAGGCCTCAACTGATTCAGTATCTGGAATTGTTTTGGACTGAATTGGTTAATCACTTTGATTGTATTAATAAACTTAATATTATTTCTCCATGAGGTTGTGATAATATGAATAAACAAACTGTGAGGTTAAGTACTATATCTTAACAAGACATACATTTAATTGTGTCTGAATCAGAATTTCTAAATTTTGTTTTTAAAGATCTAAACTACTTTCCTAACCTCCTTATTGCTCTATTTCATTTTCTTCAAAATATCTCCACTTGTATGTCTGTAAACCAAAATCAAACCTGTGCCACTGAGTCGATTCTGACTCATAGTGACCCTGTAGGACAAAGTAGAACTGTCCCAAAGTGTTCCCGAGGAGCAGCTGTGGGATTTGAACTGCCGACCTTTTGGTTACCAGCCAAGTTCTTAACCACTGTGCCACCAGGTTAAAATGTACAGAAATGACTTTATTATTGTCTGTCCCTCAAAAGGGACAAATCTATCCCTTTCTTAAATGTCTTATGGAATGACTGGCCATTGTCCTAGCCGTGAATTTGGGAGTTGTTTTGATCTCTTTCTCTTTTTTGACTCTCATATTCAAACACATCACCAATTCTAATAATTTTATCTTTTTAATAGCTCCCTAATCAATTCAATCCAAATGTCAGTTCAGGCCTGTATCACTATTTGTAGGAATTACTGTAACATTCTCTAAACTTTTTTTTTTTTTTAATTTTATCTGGTATCCAATATTTCAGACTTTGCTGCAACAGTGATCTAGCTAATTCTCAAATCCAATCATGCCACCAGGGCTTCATAAAATTCTCCAATGATTCTCCACAGTATTTTAAGTAGTTTATTTATTTTTGATTACTTTGAATCTCTATTAGAATCTGAGCTCTTTGAAGGCAAACACCATCTTTATTCTTCCAACCCAGTGTCTGGTACTACAGTAAAACCTGTAAAAGCCAGAACCTGTGTAAGGTAGAACCTTGTCGGAGAGGAAAACTCAAATAAATATTTTTCACTAAAATGAGTGGTAGAAAAGTGGTAAGACTGCTTCCTGTCAGAGGCGGAAAACTTGTGAAACCTGGAAAAACAAGGCAGTCCTGTGGAGTTCTGACTCTCACAGTTTTCACTGTAATAAAAGGCTAGAAAATGCTTATTAAAACAACTAAAAATGAATATGGTACATGTATACAAACTTCTTCTTTACAGAATAGAGATTGAAAGCAGAAATACGGTTTATGTTTTCATTACACTTGTATTCTCTTTTGGAAGTATCCATAAAAAAATAAAAATTAAAATAAAAGGCTCATGTTAATTTCAAAATGGATATCTTTAAGGAAAAAATGGTGCAAGGATTGATTTTTGTTACCAAATGTATTTTCAAATAAGAAGAAAGCACATCAAAAACTGAAGTTAACCAAAATTGAAAATTTTATAATTATTTACATTTTGAAATCAATAATAATATTTATTAAACATTATCCTGATGATAATCATAACAAAATTTATTTTTTTAAGTTAGAGAGCTCTGCTTGTAAAAAAATGTTCATAAAATAGAAATCTAATAGATAAGAAAATCACTGAGTATAGGCATAAGACTACTTGAAAAAACAAACTGTGTAATTTTATTAATTTAATAAAAAACACAAACAAGAATTGACAGAGGAAGTCAGCTATCTGAATTATAAAATAAATATGAAAATTATCTATTTGCTTTTTATTAAAATAGATCTCGCAGAACAGTGTTTTCCTGCTTTATTTTTTTGTTTTTTTTTTCATTTTCTTTGTATATTTCTTGTGTTTTGCTTTCTTTGTTTTACGAAGAAAAATGTCCTCTATCCAGGTATGCCATCATGTTAATGACAACTTTTACATCCTAAGCAATTAGTTGATCATAAAAAGAATGTGTAGTTTATTTACTTTCGTCATTATCACAAAAATTAAAATTATGTGTTGAAAACCAACCCAATTAACACTGACATTCTCTATACATTTAAAAGACTTTAATTTTATTACATATAAAGTTAGAATAATAAGAAATAAATCTAGCAATAAAAATTCTGGAAAGACAAGAAAATTATATAATGTCATTAATGGAGTAATGACACTTTTTTATATAAAATATTCAATATTATGTAATATGATAACCATTGAACAACATTATAGAAAAATGATATGCAAAAAATACTAAGACATATTAGCTTAGTAATAATTAAGTAGATAGTAAATAAAAGAGTTTGCTTGAGGAAACAAAAATAAGCCCCTTTACCGAATTTGAATTCTTTAAAAATGTCATCAATATGAGTTCTTTTTTTAACATTTGTGCAATGGTTAATTTCTGTTGGAATCAGGCAAGTATGGAGAATCAATTTTTCTGTGTTTGAAAAAGGCTATTAGTAATGCTTTGTTATATACTTAATTTCACGCAGTTGTCAAGATAATCATTAATTTAATTCTACCTTAGGTCTCCCCTCAGATCCACATTGTTCTTGGTAAAGATTAAGTGGAAGAAACAAGAGGGTGATTATTGTTTAGAGATACTGTGAAGATGAGTGTCTGTGATATACTAAAAGCGTCACACAACATGTAGTTTCCAGGTAGTATTAACACTATCTTAAATCTTTGCAATAGCAGTTGGATGATCTGATGACACAAAAATTTTGAATGCCTATATTCACATATTTATGCATGTAATTTACAAAAGCGGTTCATAAGTATGTGCTTACATGCTCGTTTTTAAGAAGCACAGGGTTCTACACTGGGCCGTTTGTTTTTAAATCAGAATTTAGGGAAGCCTCAAACTCTTGGGAGGGCCTATGCTCTACAATGTTCCTTAAGTTGTGACAAAAGTACACAATCCTGAAGGCAACAGGCTTCCCTGTTGCTAGCCCATGAGGCCACAGAGACAAAGTTCCAGCTAGACAGAGCCGGAAAAGAATAAAGTAAAAGTAAATTTTACCTATATTTTCAAGGATTACTTTAGATAACAGACTAAAGCAAACCAAAACTAAAACCAAACACACTGCTGTCGAGTCGATTCCAACTCACAGCGACTCTATAGGACAGAGTAGAACTGCCCCACAGGGTTTCCAAAGCCGTAAATCTTTATGGAAGCAGACTGCCACATCTTTCTCCTGCAGGTCAGCTGGTGGGTTTGAACCATCGACTTTTCGGTTAGCAGCCAAACACTTAACCACGGCACCACCAGGGCTCCTTGATAGGAGACTCAAACCTGTTGCTGTCGGGTCGAATCCAACTCATAATGACCCTATAGAACAGAGTAGAACTGTCCCATAGGATTTCCAAGGATCGGCTGGTGGATTCAAACTGCTGACCTTTTGGTTAGCAGCCAAGCTCTTAACCACTGGGCCATCAGGGCTCCTTGATAGGAGATTAAGAATGGGAAAAAAAGGCATGAGCAGAAATGCGGAAATAGGAAAGGGCAAAGTGCATTACAGAGCATTTAGTACACTAGTTTGATGGGTTCATATAAGTAAGTAGTTGAGAGTAATTCCAGGTATCAGTGCCAGATGACATAAGGTTCCAAATTTCAGAAAAGAATTTGGGATGTATCCATCAGGCAATGGAGAAATAACATGGTTTTTGACATCAAAATTACATGATCAAAATTCTGCCTTGGGAGGATTCATCTGAAAGTAGTATGTTGAATAGAATGAGTGAGAAAAGTTTGGAGGCAAATAAATTCGATAAAAGTTTTCTGTAATTCTCTGGATGAAAGGTCATAGGATCCTTGAGAGTGGTTTGTGGCAGTGGTAATAGAAAGGAAGGGACAGATTTGAGGCATTATATAAAATAAATTGACTGAGCCACGTGTACTATGGAAAATAGAAGAGAAAGAAGAGTTACATGTATCAGCATAGTACTCTGGGATGTGTTGAGGTGAGGAATGTTAGGATGTGTCAGTCCTTCCTAATACGTATCAACTTTCTACAAGCCATCCTAAATATTAATAATACTAATACTACTCCTAATAATAACATAATATTAAATTATATGGACATTTTCTTAGTCTTATATAAAATGTGAAAGAAAGCATCATTTATAGATTTTACTATTTTTTGTTTCTTTAAAATTAATATAAAAAGTTTTGCTATGCGAACCTTTAAAAAATTTTTCCTAGCCATGCTCCTTTTTCCTCCAATGTCATTGACCTACTCTCTCTAATGCCCCCCTACACGTAAATTCCAAAAAATCCACATATCAGTTCTGAGGTTAAATAACTGTGAAATTGCACTACATTAATAATAGGACAGACCATAGTCTCAGGGGACATCTAGGTCAATTGGCATAACATATTTCACAGAGAAACGGTTCTACTTCCCACTTTGGTGAGTAGCATCTGGGATCTTAAAAGCGAGCGGCCATCTAAGATACATCTATTGGTCCCATCCCATCCGGAGCAAAGGAGAATGAAGAAAACCAAAGACAAAAGAAAAACATTAGCCCAAACGACTAAAGGATCACACGAACCAGAGACTCTACCGGCCTGAGCCCAGGAGAACTAGATGTTGCCCAGCTACCACCACCAACCACTCTGACAGGGATCACAAAAGAGAGTTCCAGACAAAACGGGAGAAAAATGTAGAACAGATTCAAAGTCATGAAAAAAGACCAGACTTACTGGTCTAACAGAGCCTGAAGGAACCCCCGAGACTATGGTCCCTGGACACTCTGCTAACTCAGAACTGAAACCACTCCCAAAGCTCACCTTTCAGCCAAAGATTAGACGGCCCCATAAAACAAAAAATATCACATATAAGGATCATGCTTCTTATTTCAATCAAATATACGGGAACAAATGGGCAACTACTGCCCAAAAGCAAGATGAGAAGGCAGGAAGGAACTAGATGAATGGACACAGGGAAACTGGGATACAAAGGGGGAGCATGATGTTACATTGTAGAGATTGCAACCAATGTCACAAAACAATATGTGTATAAGTTTTTGAATGAGAAAGTAACTTGAGCCATAAAGTTTCACCTAAAGCATAATAAAATTTTTAAAAAAAGATAAATAATAGGACAATCATAGTTGTGATGGGCTTTATGTTGAAAGGAAATGTCTAATTCTTTTAAAGATATGTTGAGTTTGAGATGGCGAGATATGAAAATATCCATCAGGCAGTTATAAATCTAAGACTGAAGCTCAATGCGAGGCTAGGAGAGAACTAAGACATTAATGAGAAGTGCATGGACTGAATTCTAGGGCACAAAAATATGTAAGAGGTGATGGAAGAAATAAAGTGTAGCAAGGCAGAGGATACAAATTGCTCCAAGAAGCACAAAGAAAAGAATGTTGGTATTAAACAAGCCCCAGGAAAATAATTTCAAAATGGGGAGATGTTGATTAAGTTCAAATACTACCTAGTCAAGGAAAATGGTGACAACTATCACTATACCTAGAACATAATGCATGTTCAACAGATAATAGCTGAATATACGGAATAAAGGAGATCTCATAGTGAATTTTGAGAAATAACTTTCAAGAAAAAAGACAGAAATCAAATTTCAGGGTCTTAGATAAGATTAGGTAGTAAATTAAAATGAATCCTGTATAGGGTAGCTATGAGTCAGAATCGACTCCACAGCAATGGGTTTGGTTGTGGTTTTGAGGTCAAGGATGCTGCCTTGCATTCTAACAATAGTATCTAGTATGGTGTCTGAATGTATTAAGCTTGAATAAATAAATTAATGAATAATTATAGATCATAGCAGTAAAAGGAAAAAACAAATAGAATAGTATTTTTTAAGTTTTTAGAAACTACCACTTATTAAATAGCTACTATGTGCCAGTACTTCGGTAGATGTTTAAAATATATTAGTTTATTTAATACTCATAAGTTTCTAAAGCTATTTAGAAACTTATATGTATTCAGTAAACTGATAAGAAAAAATGGGTTTACAAGCTAAAGGTAATAGTTGAAGGTTAATGAGGTCATGGATATTGGAATCAGATTTAAATTTTCCAAGTTTCAAAGGTTGTAATCGTTAAACTGTGCATGTCGCATTTTTCAGGTACATAGCAAGAACTAAATGAAAAAAATGAAGAGTTTGGAGAGGGTGATTGAGTAGGTAGTGGCAATAAGGGAAGGGCTAGGGGAAAGTAGCTTTCTAAAAAAGGAGCAACTTATGTTAGTAAGGATGCACACACTGACACATAGAGAGTGGGAAAAAGGAGGGAAAAAATGGGGGCCACCCTGTGTCCAACTCCGTTCTGTGGCCTAGGGATGCTGTTGTAATGATGGGGCTCCAAAAAGAATGAAGAAACACCCATATTTAATATATCCATATATAAGCAACTTTTAGGAAAAACACAAGAAAGTGTGAATTTTTAGGGGATATTAGACGGAACTATTAGTAGACAGAAAAGCTAAAGGAAAATGTGAGAAATTTCAGAAGAAAAAAGTATCATGTGCTTCTCTTATTTCTGGCATATGAATTTCATGAAGTCGGAATTTAAGCACACACTTGAAATGCAAAGACAATTGTGGGGTATATGCCATTTAAACATGGCTACACTATTGACAACTTCAGCCCCTCAAAGGCCTCTATGCTGCACAGGACATGTTGAGACTTGTCAGTGATGAGGAGGAGATTAGGCAAGACTTGTTTTCCCAAACCTATTGTCCTGTTACTGATTGGCTTGTTTACCTGAATTCCTTCTCCCTGCCCGAAACTTATTGTTATTCACCCAAAGCCCATTGTTCTGTTATTTGCTTCATTGTTTGCTGTATTGACTATAAATAAACTCCTGGGACTGAAGCCGGGGTCGACTCCTCTGAGTGACCGTCCTTGGCCCCACTTCTCTGTAAGAGTTGTGTTTGGCTACTGTCTTTGCCGCCCCGATAATCATCACCGCTGTGACAGACAATAACTAATATGGCTTTTTAATAAGAGAATAAATTAATTTATCTCCTGTGGACACATAACTTAAAAAATAAAATGACACACCTATCAAATCCAGCTACCTTGCACTAAAGTGGCAACATGTTTGCATGCAATAAGATAGATGAAAATATGCATTTATATTAACCAAAAACCAAACCCATTGTCGTCGAGTCGATTCCAACTCATAGCGACCCTATAGTACAGAGTAGAACTGCCCCATAGAATTTCCAAGGAGCAGCTGGTGGATTTGAACTGCCGACCTTTTGTTTAGCAGCTGTAGCTCTTAATCACGACAACACCAGGGTTTCCACATTTATATTAATCATCATAAATACTAATGATAAACTAATTCTAGTATAATTTAACTCTTATTTAGTACAAATATAGATTTGTTAAAAGAGTACATCTATTTTAAATATATTGATAAAACGTATGCTAACCTTTCGATATCCATTTCTTTGTCAATGCTATACCAGCAAGCATTCCAAACACTTTTAAAAATATTTAATAAGGTAAACATAATCTAAGTTTAATGAACAGAATGTTTTAATATTATAATCCATTAGAGGAAGTTTGCATTAATAAATAAAATATATTTCCCAGAATTGTTGTATCATTGATATAGAATTACTTTGCCTGAATCACATGTCATCCTGGATTCCCCTTCTATTAGTTTCAAACTAGCTAGTATTTTTTCACTTGTTCAGTAAAGACCGTAAACTTGTGAAATGGGAAAGCAACAAATTAATTGCCATGCAGACTTCTGCCTCTGTCATGGGAAGTGAACAGAGAGGGAATCAAGTTAAGAAAGGACAATATGTTTTCTCAAATTATCATGGATTCAGTGCTCAAATATTGTGATGCCTATTATACGGAGCTTTCTTTTCTTTATGGTTGCTGTCAAGGCCAATTCCTTTCACACAGTATTATATAAAAGGCCTGCAAAATATCCTAACGGGCTTGAGTAAAATATAAAGTGTTTTTCACTTCAATGCACTCTAAATAATTAGAGAACATTCACACAAACATACATATATGATTTAAGGAATTAAAGAATAATATATATATTAAAGAATATCATATATTAAATATTATATAATATGCAATTATTTATGTTGCATATATATAAATAATTTTCTGGATTCTTCAGAAAACTAATCTGGACACATTATTAAAGTACAAGTACCCTTTAGGTAAATTTATTGTCGAAGGGAACTATCCTGGCCCTTTTCTTGCAAAGTCTGCATCATTGACACTTTTTGGCCAGATATATACTTCAGAAACTGAACAGTAATGTTTACTTTGTATGACATTTATACTCATTGTTGAAAGGGATTTTATAACTAAAATGTTTATAAAATGATGCAATTAATAAGAAGAATAACTTCAAAATATTTCTTAAGGAAATCGAATTGACCTAAATATTAAAATTATTAATACTAAATTTAAAACAAATTATGAAAAGCTGATTATGTTTTAATAATGTGAACTGTTAACTTTTGGTCCTTGTTAATCCTGCCCATGAACATAGAACCCAGTGTCATGGATTGAATTGTGTCCCGCCAAAATACGTGTCAATTTGGTAAGACCATGATTCCCAGTATTGTGTGGTTGTTCTCCATTTTGTGATTGATGTAATGTGTTGTAAATACTAATCTCTGACTGTGGTTAATGAGGCAGGATTGAGTTATGTTGAAGAGGATTAAGGTGAAATGTAACACCCTTTCTGAGATCACATCTCTGATTCAATGTAAATGGAGTTTCCCTGAGGTTTGGCTGCATCACCTTACACCTTACAAGAGATAAAAGAAGAGAGAAGCGAGCAGAGAGTTGGGCACCTCATACCACCAAGAAAGCAATACCAGGATCAGAGGACATCCTTTGGACTTGAGGTTCCCACACTGAGAAGCTCCTAGTCAAGGGGAAGATTGATGACAAGGACCTTCCTCCAGAGCCAACAGAGAGAGAAAGCTTTCCCCTGGAGCTGACACCCTGAATTTGGGCTTGTAGCCTACTAGACTGTGAAAGAATAAATTTCTCCTTGTTAAAGCCATCCACTTGTGGTATTTCTGTTATAGCAGCACTGGATAACTAAGGAAACCCTGGTGGTGTAGTGGTTAAGAGCTACAGCTGCTAACCAAAAGGTTGGTAGTTTGAATCCACCAGGAGCTCCTTGGAAACCATATGGGGCAGTTCTACTCTGTCTTACAGGGTTGCTATGAGTTGGAATCGACTTGATGGCAATGGGTTTTGGTTTTTGTTTTGGATAACTAAGACACCAAGTCTTTCTTCTTTACAGCTCACCATGTGTAGCTTGATGCCTACTCATGATAGGTGTGTTCAATTACCTGTTTCTTAATCATTCTGGCTTTTTAAAGTATTAAAATCTAATCCCTTCATAAAAAGAAAAAAACTCACTATTCTTCCAAATGGGTAAAATTAACACTATAATGAACAGTCCTTGTCAAAAAAAATTAAAACTAGTGGGAAATGTGTCAATAGAAACCAAAGTTGCAAATCTCTGTTAAAATTTCTAATAAGTGTATAATTTTGGATTTTGAATTATTTCAAAATTTTAAGGCTCAAGATTTTGATCCAATAGACTTTTTTTCTATTAAATGTTCTTATATATCTTAATATGTAGAATTGAACAAAGCTAAAAATGAACATTGTGTGGTGTAACTTACCACACAGAAAACCTGTGAACTTGCCAAAAATACATTTATTTATTTCTATTTCATTAAGATTAGATACTGGAAATTTAGAATAATTTTGTGTACTATTATTGGAAGGTATGTGTGCATTTAATCTTTTTTTCTGGTTAGGAAGAAAAGAGAAGATATATAAACTCTCTAAGTATGCCTCTATTTTTCTCAAATTTATTACAGTGAATTTCAAAAGTTCAGACTGTCATCTTTTTTTGCAAGGGAAATTTTATGTATATATACTTCTGTGAATTTTATAGTAGTTAAGTGAAAATGCCATTTAACTTGAGAAATATTTTTGAGTATTTATGACCAGTGTAAATTGCAGAAAACAGACACAGGAATAAAACATGATATTTGACATCAAGTAACTTATACATAAGTAATAATTAAGTAGATATATAATAACCATAATGTAAAGTGAAATGAGATACTTTCAAAAAATTTCAAAATGTGATGATTATTCAAAAGGCAAAGCAGTTACATGCAGCTGAATAATCAAGAAAGAATAAAAAAGGATACAAAGATTGATATGAAGATTGAAAATTAAATATTTCCATACCTAGAAATGAAGAGGAATGCATGCGGGCCAGGACGGCATGGGTAAGATGTAAGAGAATACATTGGAGGTATTCAAGAACTAATAAACAATTCACTTTGACTGTGGTGCATGATTTGTATAAGGGAGTACTGGGATAAAAGCCTGGAAAGAAAAGTTGGTCCATATTCCCTTCATTTCTCTGATGAGCAAACTCTTACCCAAAGCATTTACTTGACTTGCTCAAGGTAACACTGCTAGCTAAAGGACAAGAGAGTAACATTAGAAAACGGGACTTTCAATCTCTAATTCCTTACTTTATCCCCTCCACCCCATAAATGTCACAGTTAAATAAGGCAATTGTGCATAGTTTTGTTTTGTTTTTTTTTTCCTCAGAAGGTGGGCTCTGGACTGACGCCTGCCTGGGTTTGAAGTCCATTTCCATCATTTACTAACTGACATTCAGAAATTTATTTAATCTTTCTTGGCTCTCGTCTTCTCAGTTGTGAAATGAGACTATTAATAGTACCTATATTAAAGAGTTGTGAATATTGAATGAGGTAATCCATAGAAAGGCTAGAACAGTGATTGGCACCCAGCAAGCATTCAGTAAATGCTGCTATATTATTTTATTAACAGCATCCCTGTTCTGCAGATACAAACTCTCATTAAAGCTCAAATATCAGCACATCTACATTGAACTAAAATTTTATTACTTTGACCAGAAGAGTAGCTATAATGTCTCAGTCATCAATTATTGTATTAATTGAACAAGGACTTACTATGATCTTACTATCTAACACCCCACATATCACATTTAAAAAGCAGCCATGTTTAAAAAAGACAAAGAAAGAAATGGGTGAAATTAATTTTTAGAACATCAATAACATTTTATTCAATCCAGTATTTCCCAAATGTCATTTCCATTTGTAATCAGTATTTTAAAAAAAGGCATTGATGAGATAGTTTACTTTTTTTTTTTGATACAAAGTCTTCAAAATCTGATGTGTATTTTACACTTAGAACACAAACCAATTCTGACTAGCCACCTTTTTAGTGCTTGTAGTCACTTGTGGCTGGTGGCTTTCAGAGTTAGACAGTGTAGCTATAAAGGGTCGCTCTCTGCACAAGGAGGAGATGTGCTACTTAATGATTATGAAGCAACCTCTCCAGACAGGCTGGCTAATTTCAAATCTTACTCTGCTGAAACAACATTAAAAAGATGTATAGTTTTAGATAAATTGATTAATTTCTTATTCTCAATTTCCTCATCTCTGAAATGGTCATATTTTAATGAGAATTAAATGAGCTAAGGCATATAATTTGCTTAAAAGTGTTTAGGGATCGTTCTGACCTGTGAGTTCCTTTCTTTGATCATGTGTTAGATTTCTTGTTTTGAGTTAAAACACAGTTCATTCTTTTTAAGGACAAACCTTTATCCATTTCAAATTACCGACCGGCTGTCCAAACAGTATGGTGGTTTCTTGTGTGATAAACTTCACTCTTATGTTTCTCAGGCTAATGTTTTAAAAGAGAAACTTCCAGGTTTTAGATAAAGCTACTGCATTATAGACCACTGTGCCAGTCTTTATGATTTGTGAAAGGTGCGAAAAATAAAATAGGGTCGTTTGCAGATCCATGCCTTTTTCTTAACCTTTGATATCATTAACAAGAACAAAGGGAATAAGTCATGTAAACACATTTTGCATTGAAGTTCATACAGACCTAACATTTTACCACTATGTCAAATCAACATAGTAGAAATGATATTTTGGCATGAGTCAATAACTTCCGGCAGAGCAAATCATAGATGTCTGCTAGATTTTCCAACCCCCTTTGCTTTTTTATCATGACTTTAAATGATCTGGAAGCACATGTCCTTCTATAGAAAACAGAAAGTATCTCCTGATATCAAAACAATTTGTGTCTAAGAATTTGGTACTTGAGAGTGGCCTTAGGAGAAAATTCGCCTTGCTATCTAATTATTGATGTTGGCAGAGAATATTGAATATACCGTGGACTGCCAGAAGAACTAACAAATCTGTCTTGGAAGAAGTACAGCGAAAACGCCCCTTAGAGGCAAGCATGGTGAGACTTCATCTCACATACTCTGGACATGTTATCAGGAAGGACCAGTCCCTGGAGAAGGACATCGTGCTTGGTAAAGTAGGAGGTCAGCAAAAAAGAGGAAGACCCTCAACGAGATGGATTGACACAGTGGCTGCAGCAATGGACTCAGACATAGCAAGGATTGTGAGGATGTCGCAGGACCAGGCAGCGTTTTGTTCTGTTGTACATGGTGTTGTTGTAGACCAAATCGACTCAACTACAATCTAAATATTGCTAGAGTAATTACTGTTACCAGAAATAGAAAGCTTTAAATAGTTTATACCTTATGATTAAAACAAAAATCAAATATTTCAGTTTCTGGAATAATTTCAAGAATAGTTTATAATGGATGATCCACTAGTAACTGACCCAATAGTGTCTAAAACTAATTTTTTTTTATTAAGGTTTTTTTTTTTGTCTAAACTAATGTAGGTTTACAATAGCCTTAAAACAAACAAACAAACAAAACTTCCAGCTTAAACTTATTGTAACTGTAGTACTTTTAGTCAAACTTTGTGTTTCAGTTTTTTTGTTTTCCATTTTTATGTAGGAGTGTTGATTCAAAACAGTTTCCTACAGATGGTCTCGGCTCTGGTCATGGGTGTTCCGTTGGGCCTTCTCTGAGCATTTGTTCCTGATAGTTCTTAAAATTTCACAATGATATTTCAAACAAACCTTCGACTTAGCTGACTGATAATGGATATAGCTTTGCATTTAACTAACAAGACTAGCTGTGATCTAGGTAAAGGCCAAGCAGTACAATCTTCAGCTTATAACCACCTCATGTCTAATGAAACATCATCTAAACAATATTTAAGGGTAAAATCTGAGGAATATGCAGTTCTTTTTTTCCTATATAATCTAAAATCTACCCTTGGATTAAGCCATGCAGTCAGAATCATACATCTAGAATATATTATATTGGTCTCTCATAGAATGGTTTCAGTAAGATGTCATTACTTATAATGAATAAATGTAAATTTTAGCTCATCTATGTATAGCCTGTAATAACATCTGTGAAAATACTCTCTTATTTTCATTGTTCAGTATTCACTTTATGAGCGCTTCTGAGTAGTTTCTTCATACCACGAATATTTGTGTTTTTGCTATGTATTTGTATATATTTCACATGCGACACATATTATGTAACTGACCATTATGTCTCTCTTTATATAAGCTGCCAGAAAACTTAATATCAAAGTTTGGGCTTACCTTAGTAATTGCGAGGAACTTTTACATACGCATTTTTGCATTAGTCGCATGTCTATGCCAATTTTATATCCTTAATTCTGTATCCTTTTAGCTCATCTTTTATATTCTTTCTTGTTTGCATTTGAAAGCCTTTTTAATACAAATCGTAGCGCAAAAAAATAAAAGAAAGAAAGAAGATGAAATGAAGCAAGAAAAGAGCACGTAACAAGTATCACAGAACTGAGTGTTGAAAGGAGCAGGTGCACAGCACAGAAGAGGCTGCACCCTATTTTACCAAAGCTTAGGGGTGAAACACTGTGGATGATGAAGTTGTAAACACCTTAGCCAATTTCTAAAAATACCTATAAACCAAAAACCAAACCCGTTGCTGTCGAGTCGATTCCGACTCATAGCGAAAATACCTATACTCATCCTTAATTCTTCCCCTCTTTTTCCAAAAGCTAAGGGATCTCTTTTCTGATGTGATCAGTTCTTATCAGGGTAAGCCTTCAAATTGGGCTTTTAGATAGTATTCCGGACAGTTATGCTTAGTCAAGTATCTGAAATTTCAACAATCCCATGGGGATATAAATGATCTCAAGTCTGCTCCATCTTAAGTAAGAAAATAAAAATACCTCTTCAAGTACGCCTCATTCCTGTTATCCTGTCTATCCTCTTCCCTGTGCCATTTTGTTGCTGCCAAGTCTTCCTATTCCATGCCTTCATACGTGGTTTCCACTCTCAGTATACTGCTGGTTTTCTAAACTATCCACGTCAGCTGACACTGTTCAAAACTTCTTTTTCTTGATTTCTGTTATATATTGAATTGTGTCCTCCAAAAATGTGTGTCATCTTGGCTAAGCTATGATTCCAGTTTGTGTGCCTGTCCACCATTTTGTTATCTGATGTGATTTTCCTAGTGTTGTAAATCCTGCTTTATGATGTTAATGAGGCAGGATTAGAGACAGTTATGCTAATGAGGCAGGACTCAATCTACAAGATTAGTTTTATTTTGAGCCAATCTCTTTTGAGATATAAAAGAGAGAAGTCAGCAGAGAGACAGGGGGAACTCATACCACCAAGAAAGTAGTGCCAGGAGCAGAGTGCATCCTTTGGAACCGGGTCCCTGCATTGAGAAGCTCCAAGACTAGGGGAAGATGGATGACAAGGACCTTTCCCCCAGGCCGACAGAGAAAGAAAAATTTCCCTGGAGCTGACACCCTGAATTTGGACTACTAGCCTCCTAGATTGTGAGAGAATAAATTTCTCTTTGTTAAAGCCATCCACTTATGCTATTTCTGTTATAGCAGCACTAGATGACTAAGACAATGTCTTTGTAGCAGTTTCTCCAATTTTCTACTTCTTCCTGAAATTTTCTCCCTTTGGTTTCCATGATTCTACATTCCTACACTCCCTTGATTCTCCCTTTAAGTCTCAGACTTCTATTTTTCAGTCCTGTGTAGGTTTTTTACAGTCCTCTTAAAAAGTCCTTACTCTTTCAATCTGACATTTTTTTTCTATTGCATTCTTGCTTTAGAAAACGTACTGTCCATCTATAGTTTTATCAGAGTCTTTGGGTAGTGTCAACGTTACTGCTTTCTGCTACTAAATGAAAGTTTGGAGGTTTGAGTCTACCCAGAAGCACCTCAGAAGAAAGTCCTGGTGATCTATTTTAGAAAACTCAGCCACTGAAAACCCTAAGAAGCACAGTTTTACTCTCACACACATGAAGTTGCCATGAGTCAGATTTGACTTGATAGCAACTGGTGTCTGTAAAAAAGTAGTACGTAAACCTAAAAACTTATAAGCATTCCGTAGCATTGTAATGGAAGCATTAATATTTTAATGGTCTTGTTAAAACTATGAGATAGGTGTTATTATTGTTCCAATTTTAAAAATAAGAGAACTGAGCTACAGAAAGATTGAATAACATTCTCACAGTCCAAAACTTGGAATCCAAATATAGATTTTACTGATTCCAAATCATATCTCTTTCCATTACTTCAATCTCATTATAATAATTATAAAGCATCTATCCATCCATTCTTTCATTCATCCATTGAGCAAAGGTAGATTGAGTGCCATTTGGTGTCTCAGGATCTCATGGCTAGGAAGAAGATAGAGTTTCTTCCTTCACTTGGCTTACATTCTACTAAGGGGAAAGATAAAATATAAATTTTGATAAATATTAACATAAGATACTTTAAGGTGGCAATGAGTTCTATAAAACGAAAATAGAATAATTTAAAATAGCGATGAGTCATATAAAGAAAAATATTGGAGCATGACTCTGGAAGGAGAAGGTCATAGGAGACTACATATGTAGGGTGGTTCAGAGAAAACCCCTCTGAGGCTTTAATGTTTGGCTAAGAGCTGAATGATGATGACTAGAAAGTTGAAAGAATAGCCAACATTAATGAAATAATAATGCCTCCCTTATATATCCCACAAGGTTGTTGTGGAGACAAAATGAGATTGCATATGCCAAAATTCTGGTTGTCTCTAAATCACCATATAAATGGCAAGACTTGTTACTCTTACTTACATAAACCAAAACCACCAAACCCATTGCCGTTGAGTCGATTCCTACTCATAGCGACCCTATAGGACAGAGTAGAACTGCTCCATAGGGTTCCCAAGCGGGGGCTGGTGGATTCAAACTGCTGACCTTTTTTGATCTGCAGCTGGAGCTCTTAACCACTGCACCACCAAGGCTCTCTTACTTACAAATTGCTTTCATGAGCTAGAATATTATTTCTAGAGGCTTAGAAACAAATAACATTCAAGGATTGAATTAAGAAGTCCTAAGAATAGTATCTGGGTGACATATGAATAATATGTGCTGGGCTTTTGTGTGCAAACTTTCCATTGACGAGCAAGAGCAAAAGCCCAGAGGTAAGAGAGAGCAATGTCGGATCCCACAACTGCAAGCTGTGCAAGGAGACTACAGTGCCATGTCCTGGAGTTGGGCAGATGACATGTGGCAGATGAACCTGGATAGGCAAGGAGGGGAGCAAAGTGCTCTATAATACTGACAAAACTCTCTAGATTCATTATTTTCAAAGCATTCAATTTATTCCTGGGACCAAATGCTTTCCTATGTCTGTTATTCTTCCTATCTTCTTTAATTTAACATGTAGTTAGAAAAAATAACAACGTATGAGCTGAATAAAAAATTATTGCTCCAATTCATTTATTCAGAACAATTTTTCTACCCAAAAAGGGACTTTATGTACACTCCTTTTGGTCATGTATCCAGTGGTCACAGTCTACAAAGGCCTCAATTCAATTCACTGAGCTATAGGAAAAAATTAGAACAACTGCGTGTATTTGTTTTAGCTGATGTTTTTGAATTTATGTTTGGTATCTATTTTATAATGTTCATTATATATTAATGCATTATTGTTTTCATACAAAATATATATAATCAAATATATATTAGTGAACGTGAGTTTTTTTTCAGGTATGAGCATATCAATAAGCCTTGTGACCATAGTTCCCAGCATGAGTATGGGATTTAAAAGTTGTCCAGATACTAACAACTTCAATAGTTGCAGGTCTTTAAGGGCCATTCCTTAACATGTTTAGACATAACACGTAGACACTGAGAGTTCTGAAAATAATTGGAGCCCAGTGTTCTATCAGCTCTATAATAATTAAACTTTACTCCAGAATTTTAAATTATCTCCATAATGTTATTTTTAAACATTATAAAATATAGATATTTGTTTAGGTAGGTTATAATTTACTTAAACATCTCTTAAAATTGTGTCTTATACAATTAAGGCAGGAGTCCCTGGGTGGTGCAAATGGTTAACACATTCACCTGCTACCTGAAAGATCGGAGTTTGGGGTCTACCCAGAAGTGTCTTGGAAGAAAGGCCTGCTGATCTACTTCCCAAGAATCAGCCATTGAAATCCCTATGTCAGAGTTCTTTTCTGACACATGTGGAGCCCCCATGAGTCGGAATCGACTGGACAGCAACTGGGTCAGAGTTCTGTTGATAAAGGAAAAAACAAGATATAGTTTACCTGACATCAAGGATCTTACATTCTTCTGAAGAAAATAGTCACATAATTTGGCAGTAACAATGCAAAGTCATAAACGTCAGGATAGGAACAAGCAGAGGATGCTGTGTAGTATGACGATATAATTTATTGTACAAACTGGGAGACTTGAGAGTGAAAGAGGTCACTACAGATAATTAAGAAAACAGATGTAAACTGGGACTTTATCTAGAAAACTGGACTCATAAACAGCATCTAACCTAGACCGGGATCAGGAAAAGTGTTAAGGAGAAAGTGACATCTATACGGTACTAAAAGGGTACATTGACGTTAAGTCAGGGAAAAGGTAAGTAGGAGAAGGAGAAGAATGTGCTGGGCTTTTGTGTGCAAACTTTCCATTGAAGAGCAAGAGCAAAAGCCCAGAGGTAAGAGAGAGCAACGCCAGATCCCACAACTGCAAGTTGTGCAGGAGACTACAGTGCCATGGCCTGGAGTTGGGCAGATGACATGTGGCAGATGAACCTGGATAGGCAAGGAGGGGAGCAAAGTGCTTTCTCAGACAGATTAAAAACCTCTCAGCGCAATCAAGCAACCTTCCCAAAGTCACACGACCCTCAGATAGCTGACTTAAAACTACAAGGTTATGTGTCCTGATGCCCTATTGTATTATGAGGATCTTGTTTCCCAACCCAGTGCCCCAAATAACTTTCAAGAATTATATAACACATTTTACTTTCCTTTGAAATTCTAAGGATCATTGTAAAAAGTAATCACTTGAGCTTTATCTTGTAAAAATCATATGTTCATAGTTGTTCAATCATACTGTTTAAACACTATAGTATCATTACTCACGCACCTATAGACGTTGTATAGATTTTAAAATAATAAACATCTTAGATATTGATAAACTGTCTCCAGAGTTCTGCCAAGATCTTCAGTGTTCTGAGGCTTGAAGTGGTCGTTGACTACATCAATACCTTGGGGCATTCAGTTAAAACCCTGTGGTAATTAACCAGAGTAAGCTGTGGATGGAGGCAGCTCTGATTAACTTGAGGGAGCCTAAAAAAGTAAGCCTAAATTTAGCAAAATGTTATATAATGTAGACAAATGTGATGAAAAATGCCCCCTTCCTGTGTCTTTATAAACTTTTGCAAAATATTTGGCAACCCAATTCATTCTACCTTACACTTAACCTATTACCTGAATACTCCTCATTTGAGTAGGGAAAGCTCATGTTGTAAGGGCATCTCATATTTGAGACAATTTTATCTTTCTGGGCCTGGGAGGTCAAACTTATAGGAATGAATA
This sequence comes from Trichechus manatus latirostris, assembly GCF_000243295.1. NCBI lineage: Eukaryota > Metazoa > Chordata > Mammalia > Sirenia > Trichechidae > Trichechus > Trichechus manatus. The sequence goes on along the minus strand of NW_004443949.1, from coordinate 10,110,598 downwards.
AATCTGATATATGATACAATGTTATGGTGATATAAGAGATGATAGGGAGCTCTAGGCAACTATTTATGTTTTAACAGGGATTTTCTACAAGCAATGTCTTAACACAAATCATTGAATCTTTTGGTCTTGCAGTCTAAAATGATGGGAAAAATACATAGAGGCAAAAGACCCTTTTGACCTCAAAATTTCAGTATTTATCTTACAGTAATGGTCCTTAGTTTATTTCTTTTGTATTCATTAATACTGACATGATATTCTTCACTTAGTGAGAAGGTGGAGGTTTTGTAAAAACCAGTTCACAGAGTACTTTTCAGTTTATATGACGCCTTCACATCCGTTATTTTGTATTATTATCATCCCTCCCTCACTGATAAATGAGGAAACTGAGATCGTATGGTAGAGGTTCATGCAATGGATATATCTTAGGAAGGCCAACTTTCTGGATGGTTCTCCAACTGTAGGGTCACTATGGGTTGTAGTCAACTCAACAGCAACTGGTTTACTGGTATCCAACTAAGAAAGAATATCCAATGGAAAGTCTAGACAGAGAAATTCCATGAACTTTCAGTAGTAGTTTTTAACCATTGAATGACACAGGTTTTAGCACAAATGTTTATGCTGTTATATTTAATAATAAAGGAATGACAGATACAAAACCTGTACCTGGAACTCTAGCTAGCATTTTTCTTCGTAGTAAACCTGAAAAAAACCAACAACAGTTAACTCTCTGGACCTAAAAAAACCCAGTATGGATGGTCCACTGGCTCTTGCTAGATGTGGAAGATGCCTGAATAAGCACTTCTGAACGACAGTGCTTACATTCCATCCAGGCACCTGGCAGTCAGGATGATGCCACTGCATCCTTCAACAGCCAAGTAAATGTTATTGGACTAAATATTTGTATCTCCATGCTTTTGCTTTGGGAAAAGATTCAGAACCATTCTGGTGCCTCCTGTAGGTTCAGATAATCAGGAAGTTGCTTATTGCTGCATGGTCATGATACAGTAGGGAAGACATAAATCTCCCAACTCTAACTGCTGCCCTCTCACTAATGTATACCCTTTGTTCCATATTAGATGCAGGATACTTCCTGTGTCCTGAAATTTTTACTCTTATCTTCTATTCAGAATACCTGAATTCTTGTATAATCTATGCTATGGACAAGCTTTATGACTTTTGACATATCTTTAGATCTTGGTTTCATCATTTATAAAATGTGATGACTGAAATATGCATGCCATTTACATCTGAAAAATATTTAAATCTACAATGTATTTTCTTCATTATTTTGGTGAATTTTAAAAATATCTATATCAGCATCTCAATGTAACTATCAATCTACAGAATATACAGGTAAGTAAGGAGCATATTAAATGACACCACAGAGGGAAATCAGTACAATCCACATTGGGGAAATGATCCAAATTCTTCAAGAATATTTTGCAAGGAAAGAGAGACAGAGAAAGAGAGAGAGAGGTGACCATATAGATTAAAGGAGGCTTAGTAAGCATATCAACTAATTGTGATAAGTGGACATTATTTGGATCTTAATTTGAAAAACAATATAAATTTGGGAGACTATCAGTAAAATTTGAAGTTTGACTGATTACTTGATGATACTAAGGAATTATTGCTGTTTTTTAAGTGTGAAAACTATTTTGTGGTCATGTATGAAAAATGAATGTTTTTCTTAGAGCTGCATGTGGGATATTTGTGGTGAAATGAAGTGATATGCAGTATTTTCCTTAATATAATCTGAGGGTTAAGTAAGTGTGGGTATAGATGAAAAAAATGGCCATGAATTGTGGATAAATGTTTTAAATTTTCCATAAAAACTATTATTTTATCATTAAAAATAAATATTTGTTGATATAGGCAATATGTGGGATTTTTTAAAAAGTAATTCATCTGATTTATATATGTTAAAATTAACAGCTTAAAAGACAAGTTCTTTGCACAAATAAAGTTAAGGATTTATATAAGTAAACACCATTTTCAGTGCTTCAGACTTTACTTATCATGTATCAAACAAACCTTTTAAAACGTCCTGTTTATTTTCACCTTTGTTAATCTGTTTATTCTTAATTCACCCCTCATCTGAAAATGGACAAGGGATCTTCTATTGCCTTTAGAATGTACTTAAAACAAGGAAAGCCTACATTTCACTCACGTTCATTCAATAAAAACTCATAGGCTCCCTAGAGGGCCTAGATGTTTGCTAGTACAGAAATGCAAACCTGGTTTGGCTTCTATTATTTAAATTCTGGCATAGTTTCCACATATTTTTTGCAGGGAAATGTGAAAACTTCTAGGTACAAATACTTAATATTTAAATTTCTACTTTTGAATAAAAATCTTTCTAAAATATGTTTTTCTAATTTATTCAGCAGTAGCTTTCTTTGTACATTTCATCTTGATATGATTTCTTAGATGCAAAAACAATAACAACAAACACCAATAAAAATGTGAGCCAATATATAATCAAAAATATGCCATTGATTCCGTTTAGTTGTCTTCATGATTATATATTTTCTGTGGTAATAATATGTTTTTAAATTTTGGGAAAAGAACGCTTTACTTAATTATATATATAACAAAATATATACCAGATACAAAACTTCAAAAATTATCAAAGCTTATTAAATCTAGCTTGTACGGAAACATTTTGCCATGACATTCTATAATTTTATATTCAAATTGTGGTTAATATTAACGGTAAGACTTGATGCTATCCATCTTGGAAAATGTGTTATTAACCTATGTCAGTGCACTCGTTCCTACAGGAGAAACCAGGCTAATGTTGCCACCACCCCATGTATCACACCTGCTTGTCTTAAGAAATCATTATGATGAAAGCTCTTTATACTTCATATGAAACCTATCATGAAAGCAAAATTACTCACTTTTCCCTCCAGTAATGTACTTGTGTTTCTTAGGCATTTGAAAACCTGAAGAATTTTCAAAGAAGCATTGCTGCTTGCTCAGGAATACAATATTAATCATAAGTTTTTCTGTTGTTGGAATACACTATGAACTAAGAATTTTAACTAAAAAGATGGAGAGAAATTGAGCAAGACCGATGCCTATAAATCTGTAAAATTTTACATAAATATTTAAGCCAAGGAAAATTTAAATTAACCCAAGTTAAATTATAGGAAATTAATCAAAGAATATTCAGCATTTTGAATTGTTTCAAAATAATATCTATTTAAAAGAAGTTTGCAATCTAGTTGTCAGTGTATTCCACTGATTTTTAGGCTCCAAGTGGAATCTGAAATAAGACATACATGATGAAATCTACTATGAATAACCTATAAAGATTCATCCATCTAAAACTGTTTTTTATAATATCCATGTTCATTTCCGTAACTATTGTGGACATAGTTTTGCAACATACACATACAACTTAATTTGCCAAAACATTAATTCTCAAAATGGTTTCTTTGCTGCCATGTCTTGTTCTTACTCCAGTATCTGATGTGTGATCACTTGGTGTCATCTAATTAGTAGGAGGAACCCACAACATGATAAAGAAGTAATTATGTCTGAACAATGGGAAGAGCTTTCGGACTAGAATACAAAGCAATTAGGTTTGAATCCTAGCACTATTATTGGACAAATAATTCCACCTCCTTGAGGCTCTAGTTTTCTCTTTTGTAAAACGGTGAACAAAATACTTAACACACATAGTTTTTCCACTGACTTATTGAATTACTCATCCAACAATATTTATCAACCCTTTATCATAAGTAATTCTTGATTTTGTGGATGCAATTTTGATTACATTTTGAAGTTCAAAGACTTTCTGTTATAATAAGGCTTTTAGGCAAATAAATCAGTAATTATGTCCTGGTGTGATAATTGCTATGATAGAGGTATGCAAGTTTTCCATAAAGCAAAGGAAAGACAGATGTAAATTTCATGGAGGGGTCAGAAAATATTTTTCCAGGGGAGCTGATCCTCTATTAAGTTTTGAAGTACATTTTACCAGGAGCATTAGCGAAAGATGTGGAGAGATGACATTTCAGCATGGAAGTCTTTCTTTAGAGCCTTCAATAGTAACTAATTCCCAAAGTAGAGTCAACTTAGATAGTTACATGTATTTTATCAGTTCTAAGATGCATTGTTTTGACATTTTTACATCTTGAAATTCAGAGCACAGTTTATAATCTACGGTGTTTTATAATCACCGTATGGTTATAAATTTGTGTAAAAACTTCCACTGACACCTTCTATTAAGATCAAGCAAGAGTTAACATCAATGCATCTTAGATTTGGGGAAATCCAGAGAGAGAAAAGGAAGAGCAAACAGAGAAAAGAAAGAGTAGAAGAGGAAGGAAGGGGAGGGAGAAGAGGGATAACTTTGCTGTCTCTCTCTCTTTTTTTTTTTTTTGCCTTTTTGTCTATATTTTTCATACTCCTTATTTACTTTGTTTTACTTCTCAGCTACTATCCACAAATAACTTTTAACATTTCCTGATGGACTTTGGTACTATTTTTACTTTAAATTACTTATGGAGAAGAATTTAGTGTGCTCTCAACAAAGTATTATGCTTCTGCAAGAAATAAATCACAATTTAATTTAAAATGCAAGCAGAAACCTCTGTCACTTCCAGAATGGTGATTTATAAGTATATGTATAATCAACAATTGACACGTCATCTGATGTTCCCTATGCATTATAACCTAGATGGTTCCAATTCTGTTAACAGCTCGCCTTTCCTAAAATAGCATAATCCAGGATTTATTTTACATTAAATTTATGGCAGAATATAGAAAAGGTACAGAGTAGCAATATCTGAACAATTCTAATAAAAATCAATTGTATCCAAGGTATGTGTCCAAATTGTTCACTTATATCAAAAATCTTATACTTGCATATCCGTTTTTAAACTATGTATCATTTGCACTCATAATTTTCCAAAGAGCATATAAGATGCTGTAATGATATTCAAATGAATTAATGAGAATTTCTTTCAACCCATATTAATATTACAGGAAAAATATCTCCTAACTTTAAAATACATACAAATCAGAATTACTATAATTTTTGCCCACTCTTTTCAATCATTTATTGCCATTAAAAAATATTGAAAACCAGTACTTTATTTTCCCTCCCCTTCTGGAATCTTACCACCAGCAAAATAATATGTAATTTTCATACTTTTCCTCAAAATTTGAAGGATTTCTGGGGATTTCATTACTTTAATTTAGTCTGTCATTTGGACAGTTAAGGAAGGCCCCTCTTTCCCTTCTGAGTAAATTGTTAAGTCAAGAACCTACCAGTCACTCAGTAAACGTTAGCTGCTCTAGAAGAAAAATAAATTGTTTATAAAAAGCAATGCATTCTAAAAACAAATTTACATTTTTATCTAACTGATAACATACACATCACAATCTACCGTAAATTAATAGAACTGATGTTTCATCATTTTCTGTTTCATATTAAACATTCAAAGAAGTATGCCCCTTGTTTATAAATTATTAAGCTTCTAGAGAAGGATTTTCTGATTTTTTTTTTCCTGTAATAGCTAGGAAAATTAAGGATCCATTTTAATTATCAGACTTCTTCATTTTGGTATCTTCTCTCTTTGCTTCTTCTTTATCGCTGTCTCTATTTGTCTCTATCTCTCTGTCTTTCTCTGTCTCTCTTGCTCTCTAGCTCTCTCTCACATGCACACACACATTCACAGACACACGATCCTGTTCTATTTCTTTCATTGATTCATATGTTACTGAAAGACCTTTCTTAATGATCAGAGGAGGTCCTTGGATGGCACAAATGTTTAAGCAATCAACCATTACTAACCAAAATGTTGGCCATTCAAAGCCACCCAGAGGCACCTCAGAAGAGAGACCTGACAATCTGCTTCTGGAAAGTCATAGCCATCGAAAATCCTACGGAGCAGAGTTCTACTCTGAAATACATGGGGTTGCCACGAGTCAGAATGGACTCAGTGAAAACTGGTGTTTATTCATTATATATTACTCATAATTTTCTCAAAATTAGTATCTTTTTCTTCATTAGCTCAATCATAAGCACGATTCATTACACTGTATATATTTATTTTTGTGTACATCTCACCAATAAAACATGAGCTCCCTGAAGGTGAGATCTTCTCATTGGTTGTTTTGTTTCTGATAGTTGAAGGACTTGACACATATCAGGGGATTAGTAAACGCCTCTTAAATGTTTAGTGAATTAAAGAACTTAATTTTTGGAACTATAAACAGATCTAAGCAGTGTACTTGATAAAGTAGATATTAAAAGTGAGTAGATAAACAAAAACCCAAACCCTTTGCCATCAGATTCTGAGTCATAGTGACCCTATAGGACAGAGTAGAACTGCCCCACAGGGTTTCCAAGGAGCGGCTGGTGGATTCCAACTGCTGACCTTTTGATTAGCAGGCAACCTCTTAACCACTGCACTACCAGGGCTCTGTTAGCAGTATCAAAAAACCCAAACCAACTCATTGCTGTTGAGTCGATTCCGACTTACAGAGACCGTGTAAGACAGAGTAGAAATGCCCCCCACCCCCACCCCCAGTGTTTCCAAAGAGTGACTGGTGGATTCAAACTACTGTTCTTTTGGTTAGCAGCCATAGCTCTTACCCACTTGCTGTCAGGGCTCCATATTAATAGTATACGTGAAACCCATTGCCATTGAGTAGATTCCAATCTTTCAGAGCGACCCTGGAGGACAGAGTAGAACTGCCCCATAGAGTTTCCAGGGAACACCTGGTGGATTCGAACTGCTGACCTTTTGGTTAGCAGCTGTAGCACTTAACCACTGCGCCACCAGGGTTTCCATTAACAGTATTAACAGTATTCCATAACGGTATCCATCACTTTGAGGGTCTTCCTCTTTTTCGCTGACCCTCTACTTTACCAAACATGATGTCCTTCTCCAGGGACTGATCCCTCCTGATAACATGGCCAAAGTATGTGAGATGTAGTCTCACCATCTTTGCTTCTAAGGAGCGTTCTGGTTGTACTTCTTCCAAGACAGATTTGTTCCATCTTTTGACAGTTCATGGTATATTCAATATTCAGGTTATAGAGATTAAATATGTCATCCTTAGGCAACTAACTTTGAGCATTATTTGAATTTGACCAGTGAATTTACGCAACACTAAATTTCTTTTATAACAACTATTGCTCTTAATTCCAAACTACCTTTTCCGAAATAAGTACTATAGGCTGTTTAAAAATAATAATGCATTTGCCTACTTACTAAGCTTCCTCTTCAAGTGTAAATTTCTTTATATGATTTGTGTATTTTGGCACACACCCAACTCTTACTTTGTATCACACAATCAGAAGGATTCTAAAACAAACAGAAAAAGCATTTCACAGTCTTTTATTTTGTGAAAACATTCAACCTAGTCTCCTAAAATTTTACACTTCAAAATCAGGAACACCAGAGGGCAGAGCACTTTAGAATCACTTAAAGCTCTTAACAAAAGGAGCCCTGGTGGCACAAAGGTTAAGTGCTAGACTGCTAACTGAAAGATCAGCAGTTCGAACCCACCTAGATCCTACCTATAGCTGCTTCACGGGGAGAAAGATCTGGTGATCTGCTCCCATAAAGATTACACCCTAGGAAACCCTTTGGGGCAGTTCTACTTTGTCACCTAGGGTCACTATGAGTCAAAATCTACTCCACAGCACCTGACAACAACAAATGCTGTTAGCAGACAAGGAAGGAAGCCTAGAAGGCATTTCTCTAACTGCTGCCAGAGGTTTTTGCAGTCTTTTAAGCTAGAGTAGAGCAGCTTTAATGCTTAGCCTCAACCTTCCTGGTCAATCAATGAGGATTTACATTGGTATATATTTCTGAAGGGGTTCATCTCCAAGGAGCCCTCTGGATGACTGGAAGAGGCCATGGGCCCCAGAAGCTACAGCTACTGTACCCCCAGGCTCCTTTTCTTCAGTGTGGTCAGGTTCTGAAAACTGTGTTGTTTTGCATTCTGCAAGAGTAAGTCTGGGAGGAGAGGTATAGAAAATAAAAGAAGCAAAAAAAAAAGACAAGCACTAAATCTTTCCACCCAGGTTTTCAAACATAACAAGATATACATAAAACAGGCTTATGGACTGTGTCTAAAAATGCCACATGAACATTACCCCAGCATGTGACCTTGGTATACATATTCAGACCAACACAAATATTTTATAAGTATCTAAATCTCAAAATGCAATCTAATCTGAATCACTGGGTATCCTTTCAACAAAAAGTGTCTATTAACCAGTGTTTGGACATGCTAATGATTTTTTTTTGAAATGATGGATAGATGTAGCAATTAATAATCTTTATGTGTTAAGCAAATAGCCTAAATGCTCTAAGAAACAAATATTATTACAGCATAGTTGCTACCATCAAAGAAATTTTAAACCAGTGAGAACACCTCAGAAGTTTATTTTCATACATGCAGTTAAATGGCTTTTGAAACTGACAGCAAAAAAAATAAAGCACTATTTTCAGAAAGATATTCATGGTAAGTGCATTTCATTATGCTCTGATTTCAGAAATTTGGATATTCCACATACAGTATACTGGTTTCGCTTTTTCACTCATTCTCTGCTTATGTGTCTGTGTATGTGTATTTATAAAAACTAGGCCATCCATCTCCACAGCTATGAAAGCAAAGCTATTATACAGCTTCTTGTCATGTGCAAAGTTGTATCTGCAAGTCAAATGCACCAAAATTAATCTTTGGGAATTCAAACAAAATACCCATGGTCAAGTATTTTCTTCAAGAAGAATCAGGCCTTTTTCTTCTGTGTGAAATTCATGCTCACAATCCAATCTTGCCTTCAAAATTGCATTTAAACGAAAGTACTTCTTTAATAGAGGTATTTTCAAAACTAAAAATATAAAATAACATGGAGTTCAAAGTTAGTTTGTGTGCTTAAAATATAAAGTCAGGGACTACAGAAACCATTCAACATATGTAAGTGAAAATAAATGTGTGTGTGTGCATAAATTTTAACATAACATATCAAATCATACGTTTATAATATATATTTGCAAAGATACTGACCAAAATTAATGGTTAGCATACCAGAGGAATAATTTGAATTAATGATAGGCATAGAATATTCTACTTTTACTATAAGTTAAATAATTTACAATAGACTTTAATATCCCTATAATTTAAACTGAGCTTTCTGTATTTTCTCCAAAAAAATTAGCATTCACTTTCATAGCTAAATATTGACTCTGGTGCTGCAGACTTTTTTAAAGATACACAAATGATAAATTTATCATCAAGACAGTTATAAGAATTATTTTACAATTTCTCTTCAGTATATAAAAATGTTTTACATTCAAACTTAAATTAATACCCCACGCAATTTCACTCCAGTTTTTCATTAATTATGACACGGAAAACCCAAGATATGGAAGTGTCATTTCTCCTCTGTTTTGTCCTCCAGATCTTTTGGAACAATATTCACACATGAATTTCATAAGATTTATCACTAGGAAGTACTTTCCGGCAAGCACTCTCATTTTCTTATTTCACTGGCCAAAAAGAGCTCATGAAATCTGCAAGCCAGCAACCGCTGAATCTTATGGCAGACTATCAGTGCTATAAATCTGTAACTAATCAGGATCAGCCGTTAATGAAGGCAACTTGTCTTGAGGGATGTCACTATGGAGAAAACCTCTGCTGCAATCCTATGTGGACTTCTCAACTGTTTGCTTTACATCAAAGACCTACATTATATTGGTGCCTGTAACAACTGATAGCAACAAAGCAGTAGCAGTAACTAACTGTGGTCGGAAGAGTGCTAAGCATTTTGTATGGATTTTCTCATTTAATCCCCACAACAAATGTAGATATTATTATTACAATGTACTATAGATTTGGAAACAAAGACACTCATTTAAATAAATTAACCAATATTTTGGACAGTTACTAAAAGGCAGAGGTGGGATTGGACTTGGGAAATTTTTATCCAGACCTCTGATTTAAATCACTGTGCTATTTTTGGAAAACTCCATCATACCCAGTAATAACCAACAACACAAAATCAAACAAGGACTCACATATCTGCGTTTGCAAATGTTAAATAAATATATTTTGATAAAGCACTATAGGATCTAATATGCAAAAATATGCTTCTTAAACGATTATTCCCCTAAATAATGAAATGAAAGAAAAAACAGCACTATATTCTTGAGATTTTTATTCAGTCTTCTTATTTAAAATATCTTTCATGAATGCCATTTAGAAGGAACATTCTTCATTTTAATTAAGTCATCTGTTAAAAATGTTATCAAATACACACACAAAAAAATCCAAAATATATTTCCCTTATAGTGCATTGGTTGATATCAGATAAGTACAAATGTGAGCTCCCTGATAAGAATAAGCAGACCCTGAGTATGTTAGAAGCAAAGATGCTGAGACCTTCTCTTGCTTACTTTGGACACATCATCAGGAAAGATCAACCAATAGAACAAGACGTCATGTTTGGTAGAGTAGAGGGTCAGTGAAAACGAAGCAAACCCTCAGTGAGAGAGATTAACACAATAGCCACAACAATGAACTCAAACATACCAACGATCATGAAGATGGCACAGGAATGGGCAACGTTTCATTCTGTTATACATAAGGTCACCATGGGTGGGTGCCAACTCAATGGCAAGTAAAACAAGAAGTATGATCTAAGATCACGAACTGATGCTATGTGCCAGAGTTACAGGACACTTTCATCACAGCAAATTTTATCTTTCTCCCTAAAGCCAGACATTTCATTGGCTAAATTTTTTCTACCTGTCAGTGAACACACATGGTAAGACTACAACTTAACAGCTTACCTATAGCTCATTTCTTACAATAAGATTTTTCAATAAACCAAGCAGCCTTTGCTATGGGCATCCGTTTAGTTCCTTAAGGTCTTACACAAATGACACGGAAAGCTGCCAAAAGGAACATGGGGGCGATGGCAGTTAGTGTTTTATTTTATCACCACGCTTTTCAGAATATTAGCTATCAAGTTAACTTGGTGACATACTCTTATTCCGTATATGTGCACTGACCAAGAAGTCAGAAAATTGGGAGACCTGTCAAAACTCTCCAAAAACCAGCATGTTCTGTGCTTAAAATGTTTACATTGTCTGGGTCTCTTAAATTAGGCTGTAATACTCTATGATCACTAAAGACCCTGCCACTTCGAAAGTTCAATGTCACTAGTTGTCTATTTTTCTAAATTCTCTATCATTCCTACCAGCAACTCAAAAAGTATACAAAACAAACGAACAAAACTGATATTAAAAAAGCCTTTAATTGTTCTATTTTAGGATGTGATCAAATTTTCCCTTGAGATAAATCTTCAATAGTTCATTAGATTTTAATAACCAGATCTCTGTATTTAGGGACTATTGTTCTGCTAAATGATCCAGCAATTTACATTTTTTTTCTAATAGCGTTTTTCATTCAATAATAGAGTTGAATAGCCATCCAAAGATGAGCTAATCCACTTACTTCCATTTGAGACTGACCTAAACTATAACAAAAACACAAATTTATAACCTTGTTTTAAATTTTCCAGATGTTTTCAAAAAGCATATTGTTTGTAAAAAATTAATTCAAAGTCCAAGTAAATAAATAGTTATCTCTATATGGCGATATAGAATATATGGTTAAACATTTTTAACATAGCAATAATTTTCCCTGAACATACCCGATAATAAACTGTGGCAGATTATTCCAAACTGAGGAGCCCTGGTGGTACAGCGGTTAAGTGCTCGGCTGCTAACCGTAAGATGTGTGGTTTGAACCCACCAGCCACTTTGCAGGAGAAAGATGAGGCAGTGGGGTTCCATAAGAATCACAGCCTTGGAAACCCTGTGGAGCAGTTACACCCTCCTGTAGCATTGCTCGGAGTCCTGGTGGTGCAGTGGTTAAGTGGTTAAGGTCAGCAGTTCGAATCCACTAGCTGCTCCTTGGAAATCCTATGGGGCATTTCTACTCTGTCCTATGGGGTCGCTATGAGTCAGACTCAACTCAACAGCAATGGGTTTCACATGGTCGCTCTGAGTTGGAATTGACAAGGTGGCAATAGGGTATTTATAAATCTAGCTTGCTTTTGATTACTCCGCTCAGTTAGATGACACTTTTCAAAAGAGAACTTAATCTATTCGTTTTTTCAAGTATAAATGAAAACACAAAATACCTGCTCATGTGTGTGTTTCATCAGTCATGCACGCTCACTCACTCCTAGTACTGCTTTGCAGAATTTGGTTGATGCTGCAATTTCTCTTATCCTAAACCTTACAAACCAGCTACCAGCAGGTGTCTGCAGGTGTTTGCCTACAAGAAGTTCATTGACAGTTTATCGCATCAAGAGTACTTTCTGTGACAGTGGAAATTAGCTGCAAAAATACTGCAGGCAAAGTAATGTTTGAGGACAATGATGCCTCGTGTGCTATGAATGCGTAATTATTTATTGTTGGTCAGGCAAAGATTAAGCATTCTTCTGTGATATTTTTCCATGGAAGAACTAGTTATCAAATTCTAGTTTTCACAGATATTGTCAGTGTGCTGGAAGGACTGCAGCTGTACTATGAGTCTCATGGACATTTAACTTCTGACAGCTGTGAATGCTTCTTTGTGAATGCAGACATTGCTCTTTGACTCAGAGTTTCTGGAAGAACTCCAAGATGTATTCTCAAGTGCTGCTGCAGGCTCTCTGAGTGCATGTTAGCGGAAGGTGGTCAGAACGTCATGAATTGCTAAGGTGGGCAGATACTTGTATTTTTCCCACATATACATTTATTTCAGCATAGTTATAAGTAGATAAAGTGATAGTCAATGATTAATTTAATATTTATAAATTTTCAAAATCTGGAAATTCATAATTATGTCAAATTATTCCATGTCTAAGTATACTTACATTGAGAAAATACTAATATACTCAAACTCGCAAATATTTTATTTGCATTTTAATGAGGTACACATGCTGCATTTATAATGAAATTATATTATTGGATGTAGATCTTCAGTAATATTAAACTCAGATGATAAGAATTAATAAAATAAAATTTAGCCATTTGTAATGAATATTAGTATTTTATGATTAATATTTCCATAAACTAATTTTTCAATTATTTAGAAATTTAATTTAGTCATAGAATTATCTCATTGCACATATTCTTCTGAAAAAAATTTCTTTAGAAAATATGTGTCAAACATAAGGAAATGTTCCTGATCACTAGCTATTAGAGAAATGTAAATCAAAACTACAATGAGATGCCATCTCATCCTGACATTAGTGGTACTAATCAAAAAAACAGAAAATAACAAATGTTGGAGAGGGTATGGCAAGACTGGAACTCTTATGCCCTGCATAAATGCAAAATGGTACAATTGTTTTGGAAAATAGTATGCACTTCCTTAAAAAGCTAGAAATAGAAATACCATACAATCCAGCAATCCCACTCCTAGTAATATATCCTAGAGAAATAAGAGCTGTCACTTGAATACACATATGCACACCCACATTCATTACAACATTTTTCACAATAGCAAAAAGACAGAAACAACCTAAGTGCCCATCAGATGACTGGATAAACAAACTTTGGTACATACACACAATGGAATACTACACAATGATAAAGAACAATGATGATCCTTCGAAACACCTCACAACATGGATGAATCTGGAGAGTATTATGCTGAGTGAAATAAGTCACAAATACCATATGAGACCACTATTATAAAAACACATGCAAATGTTTCCATACAGAAAGAAATAAACTTTGATAGTTACGAGGGAGGACAGTGATGGCAAGGGAAAAACACCAACTAGATAGTAGATAAGTTGTAACTTGGGGGAAGGGTAAGACAGTACAAAATACTGGGGAAGTCAGCATAACTTGACCAGGGCAAAGTCATAGAAGCTTCACAGACACATCCAAATGCACTGAGGGACCAAGCTACTGGGCTGAGGGCTGGGGACCAAAATCAAAGGGGGAAATTTTGTTCAGTTGGTATACTATGGTCTATAAAGAAATATTCTTTCTACACTTGACTGTGGTGAGTAGAGTCTGGGGTCTTAAAAGCCTATGAGTGATGAGGTACATCTACCAGTCTCATTCTGGCTAGAGCAAGGGAGAATGAAGAAAACCAAAGACAGGAGGGAAAGATTAGTCCAAAGGACTAATGGACTGCAACTACCACAACCTCCACCAGACTGAGCCGGGAACAAGTAGATGGTGGCCAGTTATTACCAGTGGCTGCTCTGACAGAGATCACAATAGAGGGTCCCAGACAAAGCAGGAGAAAAATGTAGAACAGAATTCAAATACACACACACACACACACACACACACACACACACACACACACACACACAAAGACCAAGTTGCTGGTCTGACAGAGCCTGGAGAAACCCGGAGAGTATAGCCACCAGATACTGTTTTAACCCAGTACTGAAGTCACCCCTGTGATTCACCCTTCAGCCAAAGATTAGACAGGTGTATAGGGCCAACAAAACACATCTGAGGAACGTGCTTCATAGTTCAATAACATATAGAAGACTAATGGGTACACTAGCCTAAAAGCAGAGACGAGAAGGCAGAAAGAGACAGGAAAACTGGACAAATGGAAATAGGGGACCCGAGGTGGAGAAGGGGAGAGTGTTGAAACATCAGGGGGTTGGCAACCAATGTCACAAAACAATTTGTGTATTAACTGTTTAATGAGAAACTAATTTGCTATGTAAACTTTCACCTAAAGCACAACAAAAAAATAAGAAAAAAAGAAAATGTGTCAAGCAAGTCTCAATTTTACATTATTTATATAACAGTTTAACGTCACAAACGACTGTAGGATTAGATCCTTAAACTTACGTATGAAAGGATTGACGTAATTCCTCCTCAAAGGAACTATTTTACTATTTATTTTTTTTAGGAGCTATATAGTGCTTACCTTAACTCCTAGTTTATTAAACATAAAAACAATAATAATCAAAAATTCAAAGCCAGAAAAAACAAGTCTTATTTGAGATATTTTTACTTAGGGAAAAAGTATAATGCATGCATACAAATAAGTGTTATTTTATTAACCCTTATGTATTTGAGTTACTGTGACAATTATTTCTAGTACTTAACATTATCTTCGGTATTCCTAAAGTAGATGGATTTTTTTTTTTTCTGTTGCCATCAAGTCGATTCTGACTTATGGTGATCCCCTGTGTTGCAAAGTATTGCACAGAGTTTTCAAGGCTGTGACTTTTCTGAAACAGATTGCCAGGCCTGTGTTCCAAGGAGCCTCTGGGTAGGCCTGAACCACCAACCTTTTGCCTGGTAATCAAGTGCTTAATCATTTGCACCACCCAGAGATGTTATTGTTGTTGTCTGCCATTGAGTTGATTCCAACTCACAGCAACCCTACAGGAGAGAGTAGAACTGCCCCTTAGGGTTTCCAAGGAGCAGCTGGTGGATTCAAACTGCCGACATTTTGGTTAGCAGCCGAGCTCTTAACCGCTACACCACCAGGGCTCCACCCAGAGATAGAGATAGTTTATTTATAAATATATATCATGAACATTTAAAAAAATTCCAATATTCTAATACTCAAGAAATATTATCATTAATAATTGGAAATATACTTTCACTGTTGACTTTCTCAAAATACACACGACATTCTAGTGATGATATATAACTTAGAAAGTGTCCTTACTGAAGCACATTACTGAGTTTTGATACATATTTTCATTTAAACTGAGGTAAAAGTCCAAAGGTGTGAATTTGAACTAGTACAGGTAAATCAAACAGAGATTGAGAGTCCTTGACATTGATTTCATAGTCTAGATCTGTTATGAACTGGCTGTATGAACTATGGAATATCACCAACTACCTTGGAACTCCGTTTTTTCATCTGTAAGGAATAATAACACCTCATGAAGTTGTGATAATAATTAAATGAAAGAATGACAATCTGTGTGAAATAACACATAGTAAACGAGTTTATAAAGTGTACATGTGTGTTTTATTTTTCTTTAGTTTTGAATTATAAATGATGTGTAAATTGTCTATGGATGCTTGTGTTAACTGCAGCTGGAAAATCATATTACAAATTAAAAATCCAGTCAGATCCCAAGAATATGGCCTCCAGACACCCTTTTAGCTCCGTAATAAGGTCACTCCCTAGGTTCACCCTTCAGCCAAAGATTAGATAAAACAAAATGAGACTAAAAGGTCACAACAGCCGAGGACAAGAACTAGAAGGCAGGAGGGGACAGGAAAGCTGGTAATAGGGAACCCAAGGTCGAGAAGGGAGAGTGTTGACATGTCGTGGGGTTGTTAACCAATGTCATA
>NW_004443949.1:10085059-10094167 GCF_000243295.1 Trichechus manatus latirostris | reverse complement strand
AGAGTGTTGACATGTCGTGGGGTTGTTAACCAATGTCATAAAACAACATGTGTACTAACTGTTTAATGAGAAACTGTTCTGTGAACTTTCATCTAAAGTACAATAAAAAAAAAATAACACACACACACAAACACGGTCAGATTCCTGTTCTTTAGGACAAATCAGTTTAGGCCTCCATTTCTCAATATACACCACGGATGGTGCAAACAAGATTACTTCTAAATGCTAAAATACTAATGCTGTGTTGTTGTTGTGTGACCTCGAGTCGATTCTGATTCATAGCGACTGTATATGACACAGTAGAACTGCCCCATAGGGTTTCCTAGGCTGCAATCTTTATGGGAGCAGATTGTCAGGCCTTTTCTCAGGAGGAGTGGCTGATGCTTCCAACTGCTGACCTTTTGGTTAGCAGCCGAGGGCTTAACCATTGCACCACCAGGGCTTCTTCATTAAGGCTATAATTAGATATCTTAAATATAAAGATATATAGAAATGAATTCATAAGTATCATCATACGTGTACTGGTAGTGGAGTCATTGATCAAAGTCTATATGCACATCAGTCACTATTTGTAAAACACAGCAGTGAAGGGCACAGATTAACTGAAGAATCAGTTGTGCATATCGTACTGGTGATCCAAATCCAAAGTTATTTGTTCACTGGAATATATTACAATCAATTAAATTTCAGTATACATAGTGATATGTAATATGACAGTAACTATGAATCTATCACTATAAAAGCTACATTAGATTGATGGAACTATTTTGATCATGAGATATAAAAGGATCATGTAATATTAAACAAAAACCAAGCTGCCACAGATCTATTTCACAGAAAGCACACAATGTAGAAGTCAGTATTCCATTTACAAGAAGCCCTGGTGGCACAATGGTTAAGCGCTTGGCTTCTGTCTTAGTCATCTAGTGCTGCTATAACAGAAATACCACAAGTGGATGGTTTTAACAAAGAGAATTTTATTCCCTTACACTAAAGTAGGCTAAAAGTCCAAATTCAGGGTGTCAGCTCCAGGGGAAGGCTTTCTCTCTCTCGGCCTTCTCATCAGTGTTTCCCCAGACTAGGAGCTTCTCGGGCAGGGACCTGGGTCCAAAGGACGAGCTCTGCTGCCGGCACTGCTTTCTTGATGGTATGAGGTCCCCCAACTCTCTGCTTGCTTCCCTTTCCTTTTATCTCTTGAGAGATAAAAGGTGGTGCAGTCCACACCCCAGGGAAACTCCCTTTACATTGGATCAGGGATGGGAGGTGGGTAAAGGTGGTGTTACAATCCCACGCTAATCGTCTTTAACATAGAATTATAATCACAAAATGGAGGCCAACCACACAATTCTGGGAGTCATGGCCCAGCCAAACTGATACACACATTTTTGGGGGGACATAATTCAAACCGTGACAGCTTCTAACCAATAAGTCCGCAATTAGAACCCACCCAGTGGCTGGGGCGGAGGGCAGAGTGGTGGCGGGGATCTGGCAATCTGCTCCGGTAAATATTACAGCCTAGGAAACCCTACGGGGCGGTTCCACTTGTCACACAGGGTCACTATGACTCAGAATCGACCCAACGGCACACAACAACAACACTTCATTGCCGATATTTGTTTAAATGAAAATCGCTTTAAATTTTAGGGTAAGATGAGTAATTGAAAGTATACTTTAAGAGTAAGAATTATATGTTATCTTTCGTTCCAGGAGATTACATATTAATATTTGTCATTTGATTAGCCCTTGTGGTAGTCATATAGTCCATTGAAGAGAAAGTTCGGTAACTTCTTAACACATAAATATGTTCTACTCAGAAAGGGGAGGAGCCCCAGTGGTGCAGAGGTTAAGAGCTTTGCTGCTGATGAAAAGATCGGCGGTTCAAATCCACCAGCTGCTCCTTGGAAACCCTACGGAGCAGTTCTACTCTGTGCTATAGGTCGCTATGAGTTGGAATTGATTCGGTGGCAGCAGGAGCAGGACTCAGAAAAGTATCTTCATAAATGCAAGCGCACAATTAATGCAAAGCCAGAGTCAAGAGTGGAGTTGGGATTTGAGAAATACTTTACTGATCTGGGACAGGTGGCTTCCTAATTATTTTGGACTTAAAGCTCTCAAGCAATTATTGCTCCTTCTGAAGCTATAAGCAAAATTTTGCCCATGTAAGAATGATACTGGAAATACAGGTCAATTATATTATTAATGTTTTAGATAGGTTAATTTAAAAATAAAATTTAATCTTAAGAAATTACAATAATCTATTGTGAATAGGAATGGTTACCAAGTTATTACAACTTTGATTCAAATATATAAATATTTTTAATTTTTAAACTGAAATTTATCCAGATCTTCATGGAAATTAGAGTCCATATTTGCATTGTATACATTCATTAATTACAATTTACTGGTCATACTCTGCCCACTCTAATTGTATAACACTACACTTTAAAATACAGCTTTTGTATTCAAATAGATGGAATGCAAGAGCTCAAGTGTAGTTTTGTTTTGTTTTATTTTTTTACTGACTGACAGACTCCTCTGAACAAAAAGCCTATTCCAGGCAATTCCTGAAGCAAAATACTCATTTAGGACTTTCTTTCCTCCTTCTACTAAAATCCCATTGTGTAATCTGGGGAAAAGTACTTTAAAGAGCACTTCATCATGCATAAAAAGGCACTTATCTTCCTAATAAAATATGATTGATTTAAAATAATCTACCTTGCCTTCTTTATAAGGCTGTGATGAGGAATTTTGAAATGCATGCAAAATGCCTTGAAATAGTTAAAAGAATGGCAAAGGCCCTCAACTAAACGCAATTTAAAAGAATTGAATAGAGATCTTCAACAGAATGCAAATCAGGACCTTTGCCAAATGTGAATCATAATTGTCCTTATTTACTGAGAGTGTCATAATCACCATCATTACTTGTGAGTGCAGCTGTTCATACTGACTGGATTTCCAAGGTATCCCAGAATTGCACAAGAAAGGCAGCTTCAAACTTCTAGCAATTTATATTCTAGAGCTTCACTGTCCAAAATGATATCCACTAGCTACATGTGGCATTTAAATTTAAATAAATTAAAATTAAATAAAATTAATTTTTTATTTCCCCTGTCACACCACCTACATTTCAATTACTCAATAGCTGTATGTGGCTAATGGCTATCATATTGGCAGCACAGATACAGATTATTTCCATCATTTCAGTAAATTCTACCAAACAGCACTCTTGTAGAAGGTTGGTACATATGATATATGCTACAGCAGATAGTATTAAAGGATACAGTTTGTGCATTAATGTTTTTATACATTGTATTCCATTTATTTTGACAAGAGAATGTAGGCTACTTCTCAGAAAGGCTAAATATCTTTGTAATCATCCAATTACCTTGATATGAAACAGTCAATTACTTTTATTTCTAACATAAAAAGCAGACAGTGTCACATGATACCCACTGTAGTCCAGCTGATTCCAACTCATGGCTGCCCCATGTGTTACAGAGCAGAACTGCTCCATAGGATTTTCTTAGCTGTAATCTTTATGCAAGCAGTTTTCCAGGACTTTCTTCTACAGAGCCTCTGCGGAGGTTGGAGTTGCCAACATTTAGGTTAACAGCCTAGGGCAAACCACTTGTACCACCCAGGCTTGGTACTAACTAAATGTTTGTTGAATGAATAAATTCATAAATGGACGAGTATTTATTGTGTGTTTTCTAGAGCTTATTTTTCTTTCTTTTTTTTATTGTAGATTAGATGAAGGTTTATAGAGCAAACTTATTTATTAAACAATTAATACACATATTATTCTGTGACATTGGTTGCCAAGCTCACGACATGTCAACACTCTCTTCTTCTTGACCTTGGGTTCGCCATCACGAGCTTTCCTGTCCCCTCCTACCTTCTCATCCTTGCTCCTGGGCTGGTGTGCTCAATTAGTCTCATTTTGTTTTATGGTCCTGTCTAATCTTTGGCTGAAGGGTGAATCTCAGGAGTGACTTCATTACTGAGCTATAAGGGTGCACAGGGGGCCATACTCTTGGGGATTTCTCCAGTCTCTGTCAAACCAGTAAGTCGGGTCTTTTTTTTTTGAGTTAGAATTTTGTTTTACACATTTCTCCAGCTCTGTCCGGGACCCTCTGTTGTGATCCCTGTCAGAGCAGTCAGTGGTGGTAGCCGAGCACCATCTAGTCGTGCTGGACTCAGTCTGGTGGAGGCTGTGGTAGTTGTGGTCCATTAGTAGGGCTTATTTTTCTTGTGATTGAGGGTGTAATAAACATCAAAATAAAATTCTTTTCTCAATAAGTAATGGTAATCTAGTTCAAAAGAAAACAGCATCAACATTAAGCAATAAATAGCAATTTTGTGTATATGTATGAAGTGCCAGATACGCAAGAGAATATTTAGATGAGCAAGTCTTGAAAGTTCATGAGAGTGGATAGAGAAGATTTTTTTCTGATGGTGGAAAGGATTATGGTAAATTTTCTAGAACAATAAATAAAAAGAAAAGTGAAAACCCTTTTCAACTAGCAAGGAGCAGCAGTTTTGGAGTCGGGGTAAAGGCTGACTTATTTTGAAAGTATAGAGAGATTATGAGAGTCTCCTGCTGAGTGGAGGATTCCTCTCGATAAAGTTGGATAATTAAAGTACAGTCAATTTAGATATTCTCATAAAAGCAATGGTCCCTCTGAAATTTTTGTGATGCAGTTGTATTTTAGGATGATGAATTGTTTTTCTTTGACAAATTAGATAACCTGTCACCGTTGAGTCGATTCTGACTCATAGTGACCCTATAGGATAAGGTAGAATTGCCCCATAGGGTTTCCAAGGCTGTAATCCTTAAGGAAGTAGACTGCCACATCTGTCTCCAGTGGAACAACTGCTGACCTTTCAATTAGCAGCTGAGTGCTGTAACCACTGCACCACCAAGGATCCTTGAAAAATTAGGTAAGACACCTAAAATACAGGCTTGATGTAATGCCTGTTTGGCCTTGTTTTCTAAGAATGACTAGCGAAGATGCGAGACCTAAGAACAAATGGGTCCCAAAACACAAATCATATTTCTTATAGAAAGGTACATAGAAAAGCTAATCTAGCTGTATGATAAAACTGCCTCTTGTCCAGTGGAACGTGCATATCTCAAGGCAAGTACACGCCGGATTGCAGCAGCTTTTGTTCTAACAGGTTCTGATGATAGTCTGTGTATTTAAACTATGTCACCATTGCACACTCAGTCATCTTCCTGCAGATAACAGTGAAGAGCTGTTTCTGACAATTTCAAGTATTATCACTTATCTTCTATACAGAACCATTTTGATTGTTCCCTTCACTCACCACAGTATCAAATGAGGTTAATGTTCCCTTGCATAGCATGGTTCTGTATAGTGAAGATAATGGAAGATAGCTCAGTAGTGGTAGCTAAAACTGAATTGAATGTCACATGTAAGAGCTATGAAGAGAAAACCATTTTAACTAATTAATTTACACTCATATATTTAGAACTATATTCAGTCTTTCCATTGACAGAAATACGTCTTGTAAAAATATAATCGTTTTGAGAACTATGGGAACGAGATTAATTTAGGGAAGCGGTCTTCATCTCTTCTCATATATTTCTTCCAAATATTATCCTATTTTTCAAGCACAAATAATTTTAATTTTTATTGCTAATGTGCAGGTAAATCGAAATTTTCCAATAATAAAAAATAGAGTATACAGCGAAAAGTGAATCTCCATTCTACCTAAGACTCCTCACTTTCCTTCCAAGAAGAAACCACCATTACTGGACTTGTGTATGTGTGTATCCTTCCAGAAAGATTCTGTGCTTATTCAAGCTTTTACTCTGTCACTTACAAGTTTCTCTCTTTCTCTCTCTCACTGTGTGTATAGGTGATGCTATATATACTACTAATAATGACAAAACACTATTCCTATAGACACTGTTATTAAAGGTAGAACAGTATTCCAAGGTATGGATGAATCTGTACTATTTTTCATTTTATCAGCTATTTACGTTGTTCTTAGTCATTTACAAATGCAAGCATCTGTAACAATGAGTATCTCCTTACATATTGTTTGTACATATTATTTTGGTACAGATGTAGGCTAATTTCTGGATATGTAATTGTTCAAAAGACATGCATTTTAAACGTTGGTAGATATTTCCAATTGGTTCTCCAGAGAGGATGTTTCAATATACAATTCTGTCAAAAGATATGAGAGTTCATTTACAAAGAACTCTATGAGGCAAGAAGAAAACTGCTTATTTTATGTCCATCTTTCTGTTATACATCTAGAGTATATTTCTAAGACACTAAATAACTAATTTGGTCTATAAGGGAATAAATAAGCTCAGTGAAATTAGTTTAGCTAATCATTTTAGATTTTGTAAATATTGCTGCATGATATTTTGATTATTGAAATTCCAAATATATCAGACAAGTCAAAGCCATAATGTGTAAGCTGTTTAGCAATTCCAAATAAAATGATCATAAATGATGATACTTTTTTCCCTTCCAAGAGGAACCTTCAGTATCTCCTTTCAGGTTTATATAATTTCAGTTTCAAAACTTTAAAAACATACACCCTTTAATTTAGATCTGAAAAATTTACCATTTACTAAATTGGGTTGTACAGACTTCTTACCAATTACTGCCACACAATTATTATAGCTGATTTTGGAAGGGTCTGGAATCTAGCATTAGCATTCCATAATCTAAACTCACCAGTTAGGACTAACAAAAAGAAATGCAAGCTGCAGTGGCCTTAGATTTCAAGTGATATTGAACAGTGCTTATGAACTCTCATCATTAGTATCAAATAATTTCCTTGCTTATAATTCCCATTAGATTGCTTCATGAGGCACTAACATTCTTGGCTAAGTATTTTAATGTTCTAAAGATAATATTCAGTGGTACAAAAATAGATAATGAGAGATTTTTAAAGAGGCATTTAATATAGGAATTCCTCCGAAGGTCCATAGAGCACTCAAGCAATAATTCCAGATAATAATAAATATAAATTCACAAAAATATATAGTAAATTTCAAGTGACAAGCATGCTAATTTTAGTTGGAATTTAAACCTTAATATTCAGGTGTCAAACTATAGCCATCAGTTACACCAATTACTGACAAATATATTACCATATATCATATGTATGTATGCTGATACTAGCTCATAAGCTGACTATAATATGCATAAATATAATCACAAACATTTGGACAAAGATTCTCAGCTTCTCACATCCAACAAAACCAAGTAATGTTAAATTTAGTATTAGTAATTTTTATTCTAGGGAGATCTATTTGCTCTATCATTTTATTTTCTATTTCTCAAGTGTGTTTATGCACGCACATGTGTTTAAATGTCCGTGCATTTGAGTCACTGTGTGGAAGCATGTATACATATCATATGACTATACATTCCATCGCATAGACTTTAACAGATGTATCTGTTCATGTGAATAAAAGTCTTGGCTCAGATTTGATCACTGTTGGAGGATTCATTTATGTCTTTTCTCAGCAATGTCAACAGTCAAAGCAAATAGGAGTCTACGGGCTTTTCCTTATTTCCATGATGTTTTCCCACCTCTGTTCTTCCGTCAGGTCTCTTCATGGCACAGTATTTTCTCAAAACACAGTTTCCTACATAGCGGCTTATAGAGACACCTAGTGGTACAAAGTCACGGGGGCTTCTCAGGCCATCTAATCATGAGTTAATGGTCAAAGTTTTCATCATTTATTCATTTGAACTACAAAATGACAACCTAAATTAAGTGCAAACATGCTTAATACTTCTTAGTTTAATAAAGTTTATTTTAATTTAGAAAATAAATATCTAACAAAATAACACAAATCTAAATTAAGCACTTGCTATTAACTATAATTATAAAGGTTTGGGAAAGCAATAGATTAATGAAGTAAAATAGCTATATTTAAGCTATTTTGAGAAGCCCAACAATTAAGTCACTTTATACTCGTTCAGAACTTCTGTAGAGTTTAATTTAACAACATTGAAAATTATACTACTGATAGGACTCAATATTTATAGATCAACAGTTTCTAGCTGTAATTAATAATTTCTAAATTATGAAACTTTAACACTTTCATTTCTAAAATATAAAAGTTACTTGATGCTTTAAAAAAACATATTTTCTAAAATGTTTATCTCATGTTAGGAGAAAATGACGAAGTAAAAAATACAATAACAAGCCTTTTGTACATAAAGTTTCAAGTTAGGTCTTTTTACACAAATTACCTGTAGCCAGTGGCTATTATTCGTAGATCAACTGTTTCTAAGTTTAACAGGATATCTTATTATAAGATTTTATTTTTATTATCTGCATTACAGATAATTTCTTTTCTTCCTCTCCCTTGTCCGTGCTTTAAACTTAAACAAAATTAGTTCCAAATAAAGTATTTATGACTTAACTAATATCTGCACAACAAATTTAGAGGAAATTCCAAGTAATGTTGCTAAATCTCAGGAGACTGCAATATCCACCACCACCTCTAAATCAATGATTCTAATTCAACATACATATTGAGTATGTGGAAAGATGTTTGTGGCTATGTATCTCAGAACCTATATTAATCATATATTTAATCAGGATATTATAACCATAACATTATCAGAAATAATACTAAGAATGTGACAATATCAGGTATGTTTAAAATGATCCCAAAGGAAACTATGAAATTAATTTCAAAATAAAATGGGTAAAATATATTTCCATGGTAAAACTACCAGGTTATCAAAGGAGCCGGTATATGTTCACTCAGCCTGCACTGGACCACTTATTATAATCAACTTTTCTTCTATACCTGGGATGCACTGCAGGTCTAATATTACAAACACTAAAAACACAACTTATGAATGTAAAGATCCCCCTTTTGAGGAGGGAGGTGTCTGGTTTCATTGAAAGAGACAGGCATACTTACTGTAGAGATGACGCTAGTGGAGTTTAGCAGGTGACTCTCCAAGAAACTTGCTTTCTATCGATACTGTATTTATTGAGGGGTTTTCCAGCTTTTTAGTACACACCAAATGTATTCACAAACATTCTCTCTGAAAATCGTTCACATCCCCTTGTATTGCCCAGACAAATCTACAA
>NW_004443949.1:10065059-10080059 GCF_000243295.1 Trichechus manatus latirostris | reverse complement strand
TGGATAAAGTTGTGGAGTTACAGTTAGAGGAAAACCCCTGGAATTGCTCCTGTGAGCTGATTTCTCTCAAAGATTGGTTGGACAGCATCTCTTACTCGGCCTTAGTGGGAGATGTGGTTTGCGAGACCCCCTTCCGCTTACACGGCCGGGACTTGGACGAGGTGTCCAAACAGGAACTTTGCCCAAGGAAACTCATTTCGGACTATGAGATGAGGCCGCAGACGCCTTTGAGCACCACGGGGTATTTACACACCACCCCTGCTTCGGTGAATTCCGTGGCCACTTCTTCCTCTGCTGTTTACAAACCCCCCTTGAAGCCCCCTAAGGGAACCCGCCAACCCAACAAGCCCAGGGTGCGCCCCACCTCTCGGCAGCCCTCCAAGGACTTGGGCTACAGCAATTATGGCCCCAGCATTGCCTACCAGACCAAATCCCCGGTGCCTTTGGAGTGTCCCACCGCGTGCACTTGCAACCTGCAGATCTCTGATCTGGGCCTCAACGTCAACTGCCAGGAGCGAAAGATCGAGAGCATCGCTGAGCTGCAGCCCAAGCCCTACAACCCCAAGAAAATGTATCTGACAGAGAACTACATCGCCGCAGTGCGCAGGACCGACTTCCTGGAGGCCACGGGGCTGGACCTCTTGCACCTGGGCAACAACCGCATCTCCATGATCCAGGACCGCGCCTTTGGTGATCTTAGCAACTTGAGGCGTCTGTACCTGAATGGCAACAGGATCGAGAGGCTGAGCCCGGAGCTGTTCTACGGTCTGCAGAGCCTGCAGTATCTCTTCCTCCAGTACAATCTCATACGCGAGATTCAGTCTGGGACTTTTGACCCGGTCCCGAACCTCCAGCTGCTATTCCTAAATAACAACCTCCTGCAGGCCATGCCCTCAGGCGTCTTCTCCGGCCTGACCCTCCTCAGGCTGAACCTGAGAAGTAACCACTTCACCTCCTTGCCAGTAAGTGGAATTCTGGACCAGCTGAAGTCGCTCATCCAAATCGACTTGCACGACAACCCTTGGGATTGTACCTGCGACGTGGTGGGCATGAAGCTGTGGGTAGAGCAGCTCAAGGTGGGAGTCCTGGTGGATGAGGTGATCTGCAAGTCGCCCAAAAAGTTCGCCGAAACCGACATGCGCTCCATTAAGTCGGAGCTGCTGTGTCCAGACTACTCGGATGTCGTGGTTTCCACGCCCACGCCCTCCTCCATCCAGGTCCCCTCGAAGACCAGCGCGGTGACCACCGCCGTCCGGTTAAACAGCACCGGGGGCCCTGCGGGCTTGGGCGCAGGCGGAGGTGCGTCGTCGGTGCCCCTGTCCGTGTTGATCCTCAGCCTGCTGCTGGTATTCATCATGTCCGTCTTTGTGGCCGCCGGGCTATTCGTGCTGGTCATGAAGCGCAGGAAAAAGAACCAGAGCGACCACACCAGCACCAACAACTCCGACGTGAGCTCCTTCAACATGCAGTACAGTGTGTACAGCGGCAGCGGCGGCGCGGGCAGCCACCCGCACGCGCACGTGCACCATCGGGGGCCCGCGCTGCCCAAGGTGAAGACACCCGCGGGCCACGTGTACGAGTACATCCCCCATCCGTTGGGCCACATGTGCAAAAACCCCATCTACCGCTCCCGAGAAGGCAACTCTGTGGAGGATTACAAAGACCTGCAGGAGCTCAAGGTCACCTACAGTAGCAACCACCACCTGCAGCAGCAACCGCCACCGCAGCAACAGCAGCCGCAGCAGCCCCAGCAGCAACCCCCACCGCAGCTGCAGCTGCAGCCGCAGCCGGGAGAGGAGGAGAGGCGGGAAAGCCACCCCTTGCGGAGCCCCGCCTACAGCGTCAGCACCATCGAACCCCGGGAGGACCTACTGTCGCCGGTGCAGGACGCCGACCGCTTTTACAGGGGCATTTTAGAACCAGACAAACACTGCTCCACCACCCCCGCCGGCAATAGCCTCCCGGAATATCCCAAATTCCCGTGCAGCCCAGCTGCTTACACTTTCTCCCCCAACTATGACTTGAGGCGCCCCCATCAGTATTTGCACCCGGGGGCTGGGGACAGCAGGCTGCGGGAACCGGTGCTCTACAGTCCCCCCAGTGCTGTCTTTGTAGAACCCAACCGGAACGAGTATCTGGAGTTAAAAGCAAAACTAAACGTTGAGCCGGACTACCTCGAAGTGCTGGAAAAACAGACCACATTTAGCCAGTTCTAAAACCAGAGGAACTCCTTTGGAGCTTTTGCATTTCGAACAAACAAGCAAGCAGACACACACGGTGAACACATTTGATTAATTGTGTTGTTTCAGCGTTTAGGGTGAAGTGCCTTGGCACGGGATTCTCAGCTTCGGCGGAAGATACTGAAAGGGTGTGCAATTTCCTTTTAATTTTACACGTGGTAAACATTTGTGTAAACTGGGCACATCGCTTTCTCTACTTGCGTGTCGGGGAGAAAGAGAGAAGGGCGTTATGGAGGGCAATTTGCTGCGCGGGTGACTTGTTAAAGGTCCCAATCATTTTTGTAGTGTTTGGAAGTGCTAAGAATAGTGGGAGATGGCAGCCCATAGATTCTCCTCTTGCTCTTTTGCTCCCTTTGCCCCTCCCCTCTCCCCCTTTAAGCCATGGGTGGGTCTAAATGGCTTCTTTGGAGAGATTAGCACACCCAAACTTGAACAGAAAAGTTTGTTTTCTCCCCCCCATCCCCATTTCTTCCCTTTCTTTTTAAAGGATGTGTTTGTATGCATTCTGGACATTTGAATTAACAAAAGTGTTGTGATCTTGAAAGGATCACCATAGATGTGGACAAATCATTAAAATTACAGAGCTATATGATCCATAATTGATTAGTCAAAATAACTTATTGATGAAATATACAAATATTTTATTGTAGCACCTATTTTTATATGCACATTTAGCATTCCTCTTTCCTCCACTATTTAGTCTATAATTTTCACAGGGGTGTCACACTATATTAGGAACTGTGTTTCCAAAAAATGATATCAGGAAGGCATTTTAAATCATTAAAAATGTGGAGAAATTTTAGCAAAACTTTAAGCCAAATGCAGCCCACCCAATTGGATCTGTAATTTTTTTTCTTAATGGATTAAGTTCCAATGTATAAAAGAATGTATTTTAGGGCAACTGAGTCATTTGAGTGAGAATCAGGAACAAGTGTTTGGTTTTCTTAGAGAAGATTTAAAAGTATTTTTATTAGTCAACCAAAAGTATGTATTGATTTGACTACTATTGTAGCCGATTTTTGATTGTTTAACCAAACCCAGTCGCATTTGTACAGATCCAAGTGTACTGGCACCTCGGAAGACCAAATGACGGACTGTACAAATCTCTATAACAATGTCTTTATCCCTTTGGGCAGCAAGCAATGATGAGAACCACAAACAGGATTTCTGTAAGAGGGGGCTACTGTCGTTACAGTCTCATATGTATCCCAGCACATGTAATTTTTTAAATAGTTTCTGAATAAACACTTGATAACTATGTCAAATCTGAGGGATTGAAGTAATGATTACTTGAGGTACCAAAATTTAGCTACATGTGATTGAATCTCCGATATTAACAATTTAGGAAACAGTATATAAGCTTTATTCCTAATAGAAAAGTTTTTTTCCCTAATTATAAATATTGAAAAATACATATAATTTATGTTTTTCATGATTCAGGAAAGTATGCATTCCTAAGTATATCACTTAATGTGTTTATTAATGATATTTCAACTGTATATTTTGTTTCCTTACTGAAGTATTCATCTAAAACATGGAGCATGGTAAGTAATATATTGCATATTCATTTTTCTCTCACTATAATATATTTTTGTCATGTCTGTATTAGTCCGTCTACAGTTTTCCACTGTTACCATATTTTGTGCAAAACTACCTTCAATCATTTTATGACGGCTACTTTATACTTGATCCATACCCTAAATGTTCAGAATGTTGGTGGGTATAAACTCTTCACTTCTAGGTAAGATTTGCCAGTGCATTAAACCATAGACTAATATTTTAGGGTATAAAATGTTTGTTTGAAGTAATATGAAACTTAAAGAGCCATGTGCTTCATTGGTGGGTCTCTCCATTATCTCATTTGGAATGTGTACAATATCAAGGGCTGTTCATGAACTTTATGTTTGAGGAGCACTTTCCATGGCATTCTGCCACAAAGAGGCAGCATCCACCCAGGAGTAAATTGACAGTAACTGCTTAGATTCAGATTGAATAGGTGGTAATAGTTTCCCTGAGGAATTTAGGGGAAAAAAAATAATACTACCTTGACCAAGTCCAGCCCATTATTCACATCCTTTGTAACATTTTCCCTTCCATTTTTTTTTTTTTACAAAGAGGAAATGAACAAGTTTGATAATGCCATGATACTATTATGAAAAAAAAAATGTATCTCTTAACTCTTCATCTACCTCTTCCATATTCCAGAATTACGAAAGAAAAATAAACACTAACATTTGACTTCATAATTGGGATTGTTATTAATAACTTTTCACAGTGAGGTTGTTTTTTCTTCTGTTAAAATGTCAAAAATCACTTCTTCAACATTATTATATGTAGATATGACAGTGTTATATAAATTATAAACTATTAATGCAAAGTGGAATTCCCCACGTAATTAAGCTTTCTTAATTCATGCTCAAAAAAGTAAGAGAGAGAATTGCAAGAAATGAAAGATTTTTTCCAGACAATATAATTAGCTTCCAAAGAAAATGTGATGCATTTTTCAAAGATTTATAAAGTAAGATTATTTTCAAATCAGCACTATTTCCCATAATCTTGTCACATATCCTTCCTTTTGGTGGTTCATTTACATCTTTATTCTTCCTAAGGTGGCCATTTTTTTTAATCTGAAAAATACCAGTTATATGATTTGTGAAAAAGATTACTTCTAATGTTTGAATTATATTTCCCCAACTGTATTAAGACAGTAAAAGTAAACTCACCCTAACTCTAATAAACATGACAAATTTTAACATGTCAGAATTGTGAAACTGTATAGAGTTAAGAATAAATGATTTTCTTCTTAAACATGGTTTTCTGCCAATACATTAACATATATAATAGAAGACAAGTTTTGTGTTTTTTCAGGACTTGATTTTTGGTATTTCAGGTTGTCCCTTAGTAAATAATTAGAATGGGGAACTCAGTACTATATGAGTGGATTAAGGAATCCTGAAAATTTTCTCCATAGAATTTTGGAGAACAACTATATGTAATGTTTCAGGCATTAATTAAAATTTGGATGCAAACTAAATTTACTCTTTGTGCTTGTTCTATTACATATATTGTATAATGTCATACAAATACATTTCTAAGTAGATATTGCAAAATGTTTATATCTAAATAAGATTATAGTGTTAATACTTCAATTAACCCATAGAAAAGTAAATATATCCCATATAAATTAAGGTCCTCATTTGTATGCTGATTTACAACATCATTTAGGGCTAAAACCGTTGATCGAAAATGAGTTAATCAACTGTAGTATAAAAAATCATACTTGAAACACATATTTAGACAAAATTATCACCTTTACAGGTGTGAAGTGGAAAACTTTTGTGAATGTCCTGAGTACCCAAGACTGTTCCTCACCACTCCTCTTCAAAGCCAGTAGGAAGATCAAACTAATGTGTAATAAAAACAATGACATGTACTGTGGAATAGGATAGAACTTAGGAACTTGATATAAGATTGCAGTTTCTTGTCATTCTATTCTTGCTGACATATTGTTGGTACCAAAGTTTTAAAATTAGATGTGTCTAAATTTCTTTCCCCACTCTCTGTTACTCTCTACTCTCTTCCTCTTTCCTTACCTCTGCTCCTCGCTCCTTTCCTCTTAGCATTCTTTCTTTTCAGTATTTTTCAGTGGGGCAAGGGAAAGAGTGAGAACAGTTTGTTTGAAATTCCAAAAACTGGCTTCTCAATTTTAAGAGCTTCATAGATTGTTCCAAAATTATACAGCTACAAATTAATAAAAATAAAGCAGATCACAAATCTGCTTGCTGTTCTTTTGGAAAAACGCTCTTGTTGCACTTTTCTAGATGGCCCCAAATTAAAATATTTGCAGGAGTGGCAAAATGCTTGATATGGTTATTGTTAAGAATACATGTTCGTGTTAAGAAAGAGGAGTTAGAAACATGGAAGAGGCCGATTTCAACACCATAAGCCAGGAGTATTTCATCAATTTACTTTCAAAGTGATTAAATATTATCAGTGTTGTAACTAGATAGTTATCAAATTATTTAATTTATGGATAAAGTTCCTCCAACCCCTTAAAGTTCACTATCTTGTAAATAAAACAGATGACAATAAAAGTTGAGGTAGCTGGATAAACTTTAGTCATATGCCTAAAAATAGTTATCTAATATCTATATCCTGTATCCTTAATGAAGGACCCCTGGTGGTGCAGTGGTTAAGTGCTGAGCTGCCAACCGAAAGGTCAGTGGTTCGAACCCACCAGCAACTCCACGGTAGAAAGATCTGGCAGTCTGCTTCTGTAAAGATTTCAGCCTGGGAAGACCTATGGGGCACTTCTACTCGGTTCCGTAGGGACACAATGAGTTGGAATTGACTCGACAGCACCCGGTATATCCATTAATATTGCATTTGGCAACAGTTTTTTGGTAGACATTTTTTACACCCCAAGGTATTTTTGTTATTAATTTTATAATTCAATGTAATGCATTTGTATACATATTCATATATATTTCCATGAGTATATGTAATGTATATGGCATAGAAAAACAAATGTATTATCAAAAAGACCATTGCACACACAATTTTAATCCAGGGTTCTTTATATTTGAAAAATTGTTTTACAGTATTTGAAATTATACTATTATATTTTAGGCTTAGGAATGTTAGACTGTGGGAATAACTGGACGCAGTATAATGTTTGAGTGTGACATTATTATAACAGTTTTTTCTTTGTTTTTAGCACACAATTTGGCTTACAAGACACAGGTCAAATATTTCTCTTGGTAATTGTATCAGTATTATAAAATAGTTTTTTACTTACTTTTTAAAAGAGCATTTAACCTAAATTAAGTTTGAGTGATTTTGATTATTTCTTATAAAAAAATCTTTTGAAATATCACATATAAGTATTTCATAGAAAATTGATGTAATGCAAATACTAAAAAATTGACTTATTTTCTGTTTACTGTCAAAAATATAATGATAAATTGCTTAATAATAAGTATATCAGATAATTTTTATTAGATATTAAGAAAGTCTTTTTATAGAAGGACAGTAAGGTCTATAGAGATTTGTTGAACGGAATCTTCCAATTAGGGTTTTTTTTTTTTTTTTTAAATTAGGTATCTTTGTGAGTAAACGTGAAGAATATTGTGTATTTCTACTGTGTAAAATAAACATGTATGTGTTAAAACAATTACACGCATTTCTAAAAGTGGAAGTTATGAACTAATGTCTTCAAGGATGAATTCAGTTCTTTTATTGTTTAACATGCATAGATGAAAATTTGGTTCTATGTTGAAGTCTATTAATATTTCGGTATTTATAAAAACTTATTTGCAGATTATTACATTTTAAGAAATATTTTCAATATATCATGTTATAATTTCAATTCAGATATAATTGTAGGACTTCAATATTTAATCGTATTTATATTCTCATATATATGCAAGTAACAAAATTCTGTTACTTTTCAATGTTCCAAAATGTGCATATTTTAGATATTTTTCCTTCAATGTTTATTTCCACCACCAGTGATAATTTCTAGTATTCCTAAGTGCAGCACATTCTTTAAGAAGTTTATTGTATAGTTCATTAAACAAGCTTAATTTTGGATATGTGAAACCAAAATTACTGTATATATTTTGATTTGTAAGTAGGTACCTACCTATTTAAATAAAATATGAAGGGTAATCCCATCTTAATTGATTAGTAAAGTTCTTTGTCCCATGCTACAGAAGAGACTTTGAATAGCATGTTTTGTAGATGAGAGGTTTATCAGGGTCATGTTGACTAAAATTTCAAATATTAAATATAAAAATAAATTTAAAAATAAATACTTAACTAGTAAATAGATTTTACCTATAATAGTACACATAAGCTATCCATGCTGTAACCATGCTTTATAACATTACAACTGTAGCATACTTTTTGCTGTATTGAAATCCAAAGTCAGAAGGATGTTTTACTTCTGAAAATCCAAACAATAATGAGAAATCCATAACTACTATGTTTATTTAAACTTTAAGTTTTAATATCTACTTCAAATCTCTGCCTCCAAATATAAGGTTCATAGATTTTTCTTTATATTACTGAACTCTGCTCCTTCTAAAACCCATTGCCCATTGCCATTGAGTGGATTCTGACTCATACAACCCTTATAGGACAGAGTAGGACTACCCTATAGGGTTTCCAAGGCTGTAATCCTTACAGAAGCAGACTGCCACACCTTTCTCCCACAGAACAACTGGTGAGTTCCAACCACCAACCATTCGGTTAGTAGCTGAACACTTAACCACTGTGCCACCAGGGCTCCTTGCTCCTTCTAAAGTCCCCTTAAATACAGTAATGCGCATAATATTTTTTTCCTGTTAATGCTCTTCTTTTTGTTAATCCTTAGGTACTAAATATTTAAAAACTACATTTATGAGCTAGTGATTGATAAATTTAATTTTTTTGTTTTATTCAAATAGTATTCCTCAATTTTATAATTATCCCCAATTTTTTAAGCTAGTTAATAGCTAATTTGCACAAAATGCTTCCAAATGGGAACATTCAGATTCAGCAGTTACTCATATATGGCAGACAATATTTAAAATCATTTATCAAACTGTCATTTAAACTCTTTAAGTCAGTATAATGATGTTTTTGTGACCCAGTTATGATTAAGGAACCTCAATTCGTAGATGAAAAATTATCTTATTAGAACTTTTAACAAGAAAAAATATTGAGTACAGTACCCAGATTCTAAGTTTAAAATATCTTCTCCAAAGTTAACAAAATTGTATACATAGAAAACCATTTCCAAAGGGTCTTTGTATAAGCTTATACATTTTATGAACTTGCTCATTCATATGGCTCATATTCTCCTTTGACTTTTAAATTAACAACTAATTCTGTCTTCATTTAAGAATTCTTACCAAAGGGAAGATATTTTTAGCATAGCATGCACTTAGATCATTGTGTTGTCCCATTATTTCTTTGGCTTATACTTTTCTGTGTAAGAATTATAAAGCTCTTTGTCCAAGGTCAAACATATTGAAAATGATCTGTCATGTTCCATTCTCATATATCAGGTCCCCCTCAAAAAAAAAATAAAAGAAAGGTCAAGAAAAAGAAGTTAGTATATTTCTCCAAATTACTTCCATGAATTTTAAGGGCACCTTCTCTCAAACTAATAGATCCCACCACATTGTTAAATTAAAAGTCTGATTACCCTAAGTTATCCCTAACATAACAATCTAAGTACAATGTATACACAATTTTATGTATGTGTAGGGAGATGGATTTTAAATTATCACTTTGGATTTTTCATTCTTTAATGCACCACATCTTAAATATAAAGTCTTAAATTTATTTTTATGTTAATGTGTTCAAAATAGCACACTTTGATTAACTGGGTAATTCATATAGTTTTCAAAATGCCGCTACTGTATGCTTATAAATGCTAAAGCAGCATTCACAAAGTGGTGACCCACAGGCTAAATCCTGAAAATCTGTGTTTCATTTGATCAGGCACTTTTCTTTCTTTCTTTCTTTTTCTTTTTAACAAATTTGAATTTGAATGCCTCTAGGTAGGATGGTCAACCTCCATATTGTCTTAACCTAGCAGCTTCATATAATATTGTATTACCTGCTGGACCATGAGGGCATTTGAGCTTTCAGCCATATTTCAATAAAATTTGCTTCTCCAGTATTAAAATTCATGTATCATAATTGTGGATATTCAGGCATTGTTCTGTAGGGTCTCAGAGTTGATCAGTGCTTAATATATAATATATGAACTAGCAAATTTTATGTAGGCTTATCAAGAAATCAAAACTAAATATGGGAACAAAATAAGAACGAATAATTTTACTTTGAAAGAACTAGTTTACTTTTGATTATTGTATATAAATTTTCTAATACAAATTTAAATATGTGTTAAAATTGCCCAGATGAGAGACTACTCCCAGATACTAACTTGAAAATTAATAAACTTCTACAAGCAGCTAGACCTCTTAAAGGGAGCTACAGTAGTAACTTAAGAAGTATGTTAGTACAAAAGGAAAATTATAATTGCAGCTTACACCAGAAGCTTTTCTCAAAATGTATAACACTTGATCTACTTGAAACCAGTGCAAAAGGTCAATTCAATAAAAATGTCAAGCATCAAATGTAAGAATCACTTTCAGAATCTAAGGCATAACTTGAGAAATCTGATCCAACAGAAGACAAAAAAAAAAAAGCCAGAATTGCCAAGAATATTCTTTTCAGTGCATTTGAACATAATAATTGGTACAAAAAATATGTACTTAGGTATTGCTGACTCCCTTAGTAATAATATATTTATAAACTGATGTAGAACATAGAGGATGTCAGAGAAAATTTAATAAAATTCCCAACCCTTTCTAATCTTTTTTTTTCCCTCACTTTTCCAAGACTGAATACAGACATAGTATGTAAAAATATTTTAAGGTTTTGTCTTTTCTGTCTCTCTCTCCCTCTCTTTTTTTTTTTTTACAAAATGTGAATTAGCTTTGATATACACACACAGACAAACACTTTTAGCTGGACTTTTCGTCTCGCCATTCATTTAGTTTAGTTACCTTGTAATCTTAGCTTTCTGTATTGAAAGTGGAATCTGATGGTCCTGAAATAATAGAATGATAGTTGCAAATTATTTGCTGTTATTCTCTACCAAATGGGAGCGTTGGGGTGGGGGAGGGGAGGCAGAATAATTATGATTCTAGAATTCTGAATTAAATTCTTGTTTCTGTCACAGATTGATGATATGTCCTTTTGGCAACTTTCTTTGTGTCTTTCTTATTTTAAATTTGTAGAAATGAATACAATACACTTGGTTTATGAAGAGCTTGAAGAACTTAGTTTTCCAATGTTCTCTACTGGGTGTCTGTCAACTGTGTTTGCTTCAAAATAAGCAAAAATGTAATTAATTATCATTGCTATTTACAGTGTGCACCTATGGAAGGTGATTATGTCTTTCAGACAAAAACAACTTCTTTATCTACATATATGTACATATATGTGTGTGTATATGTGTGTATATATATATACATGCATATGCACATATATATGCATATATATATATAAAACCATTGCTGTTGAGTCGATTCTGACTCATGTCAATATGTATATATCTATATAGTTATAGTTATCTTGCCATGATTTAGAATATGTATTATTACCACTATATATATATGTAGATACCAGTGTATATATAAATAGAGCCATGGTGGTGCAGTGGTTAAGAGCTCGGCTGCTAACGAAAAGGTAGGCAGTTTAAATCCACTAGCCTCTCCTTGGAAACACTATGGGACAGTTCTACTGTGTCCTATAGGGTCACTATGAATGGGAATCGACTGGATGGCAACAGATTTGGATTTTTGGTTATATATATAGATACCTTTATATACAGAGATGGAGCCCTGGTGGCACAGTGGTTAAGAGCTTGGCTCCTAACCAAAAGGTCAATAGTTTGAATCCACTAGCCACTCCTTGGAAACCCTTTAGGGCAGTTCTGCTACACCCTATATGGTTGCTATGAGTTGTAATTTACTAGACGGCAATTTTTTTAAAAAAAATATATCCATAGAACAGGTACACTATGGTATATATATATGTACCACTAGTCTATCAGTTTGTTGTACTGTAAAGGTTTGTGTGTTGCTATGATACTGGGAGCAGTGCTATCAGTATTTCAAATAACAGCAGGGTCATCCATGGCAGACAGATTTCAGTGGAGCTTTCAGAGAAGTAGACCAACTAGAAAGAAGGACTGGCAATGTACTTTTGAAAAATTTGGCCAGTGAAAAACTTATGGATGGCAACGGAACGTTGTCTGATATAGTGCCAGAAGATGAGCCACTCAGGTTGGAAGGCATTCAAAATATGACTAGAGAAGAGCTGCCTCCTTAAAGTAGATCTGTTGCCATTGATTCGATTCTGACTCACAACAACCCTGTAGGACAGAGTAGAACTGCCCCATAGGGTTTCCAAGGAGAGGCTGGTGGATTCGAACTGCCAACGTTTTGGTTAGCAGCCTTAACGATGTGAATGGAGTCAAGCTTTTGGAACCTTCATTTGCTGATGTGGCACTACTCAAAATGAGTAAAAAATAGCTACAAACATTCACTAATAATCAGAACATGGAATGAAGTGTGAATCAAGGAAAATCAGAAGTTGTCAAAAATGAAATAGAACGTTTGAAGATCAATAGCCTAGGCATTAGTGAGCTGAAATTGTCTGATATTGGCCATTTTGAATTGGACAACCATATGGTCTGCTATGCCAGGAATGACAAATTGAAGAGGAACAAAGTCACATTCATCATCAAAAAGAACATATCAAGATCTATCCTGAAGTGCAATGCTCTCAGTGACAGGATAATATCCATATGCCTACAAGGAAGACTAGTTAATACGACTATTATTCAAATTTATGCACCAACCACTAATGCCAAAGATGAAGAAATTGAAGATGTTTACCAACTTCTGCAGTCTGAAATTGTTCAAACATGCAATCCAGATGCACTGATAATTACTGGTGATTGGAATGTGAAAGTTTGAAACAATGAAGAAAGATCAGTAGTTGGAAAATATGGCCTTCTTGATAGAAACGATGCTGGAGATCACATGATAGAATTTTGCAAGACCAATGACCTATTCATTGTAAATAACTTTTTTCAACAATATAAATGGCAACTATACATGTATATCTTGCCAGATAGAATACACAGGTGTCAAATCAACTACATCAGTGAAAAGAGATGACAGAGAAGCTCAGTATCATCAATCAAAACAAGGCCAGGAACTGACTATGAAAAAGATCATCATTGCTCATAAGCAAGGTCAATTTGAAGCTAAAGAAAATTAAAACAAGTCCATGAGAGTGAAAGTACAACTTCAGTATAAACCACCTGAATTTAGAGACCATCTCAAGAATAGATTTGACTCATTCAACACCAGTGACTGAATACCAGGCAAGTTGCGGGATGACATTAGGGACATCGTGTATGAAAAAAGCAAAAGTTTATTAAAAAGACAGATAAGAAAGAAAAGACCAAAACTGATGTCAGAAGAGACCCTGCAGCTTGCTGTTGAACATAGAGTAAGCTAAAATGAAAGGAAGAAATGAAGTAAAAGAGCTGAACAGATGATTTCAAAGGGCAGCTCGAGAAGACAAAGTAAAGTATTATAATGAATTGTGTATAAGCATGGATCTAGAAAACTAAAAGGAAAGAACATACTCAGGATTTCTCAAGCTGAAAGTGCTGAAGAAAAAATTCCAGCCTTGAGTTGCAATATTAAAGGATTGTATGGGCAAAAAATTGACTGAGGAAACATCAAAAAAGATTGAAATAATACAGAGAATCACTGTAACAAAAAGAGTTGGTCAA
This sequence comes from Trichechus manatus latirostris, assembly GCF_000243295.1. NCBI lineage: Eukaryota > Metazoa > Chordata > Mammalia > Sirenia > Trichechidae > Trichechus > Trichechus manatus. The sequence goes on along the minus strand of NW_004443949.1, from coordinate 10,066,445 downwards.
TGTTCAACCATTTTAGGAGTTAGGATATGATCAAGAACCTATGCTACTAAAGGAAAAAGTCCAAGCTGCACTGAAGGCATTGACAAAAAACAAGTCTGAAGGAAATGACAGAATACCAATTGAGATATGTTAACGAACAGATGTAACACTGGAGGCGTTTACTCATCTATGCCAAGAAATTTATAAGACAGCTACCTGGCCAACTGACTGGAAGAGATCCATATTTTTGCCCATTCCAAAGAAAGATGATCTAGTGGAATGTGGAAATTATTAAGCAGTATCGTTAATATCACATGCAAGTAAAATTATGCTGAAGATAATTCAAAAATGGTTGCAGGAGTACAGGGAACTACCAGAGATTCAAGCCAGATTACGAAGAGGTTTGGAATGAGGGATATCATTGCTAATGTCAGATGGATCGTGGCTGAAAGCAGAGAATACCAGAAAGATGTTTACCTACTTTTTTTGACTATGCAAAAGTAGTCGATTGTGTGGATCATAACAAATTATGGATAACGTTGCATAAAATAGGAATTCCAGAGCACTTAACTCTGCTTATGCAGAACCTGTACATAGACCAAGAGGCAGTCATTGAAACAGAACAAGGGGATACTGTGGTTTAAAATCAGAAAAGGTATGCAACAGTTCTATATCCTTTTACCATACTTATTCAGTCTATATGCTGAGCAAATACTCTGAGAATCTGGATTATATGAAGAAGAACTTGGCATTAGGATTTGAGGAAGACTACCTTTGATATGCAGATGACACAACATTGCTTGCTGAAAGTGAAGGGAATTTGAAGCACTTACTGCTGAAGATCAAAGACCATAGCCTTCAGTATGGATCATGCCTCAACATCAAGAAAACTAAAATCCTCACAACTGGACCAATAAGCAATTTCATGATTAACAGAGAAAAGAGTGAAGTTGTCAAGAATTTCGTTTTACTTGGATCCACAATTAATGCCCATGGAAGCAGCAGTCAAGAAATCAAATGACATATTGCATTGAGCAAATCTACTGTAAAAGACCTCTTTAAAGTGTAGAAAAGCAAAGATGTCACCCTGAGGACTAAGGTGCACCTAACCCAAGGCACAGTATTTTCAGTTATCTCATATGCATGCAAAAGCTGGACAGTGAAGAAGGAAGACTGAAGAATTGATGCCTTTGAATTACCATGTTGGTGAAGAATGTTGAATATACCATGGACTGCCAGAAACATGAACAAATCTGTCTTGGAAGAAATACAGCCAAAATGCTCTTCAATGAGATCAATTGACACAGTGGCTGCAACAATGGGCTCAAACATAGCAGCGATTGTGTGGAAAGCTCAGGACTGGGCAGTGTTTCATTCCGCTGTGCACAGAGTTACTATGAGTCGGAA
>NW_004443949.1:10025155-10064959 GCF_000243295.1 Trichechus manatus latirostris | reverse complement strand
ATATATATATATATATATATATATATATAGGGGTGTGTGTGTATGGTGAATATTTATGAATACTATTAGTTTGAAATACATTTTTCAACTTCTATATTAACAGTTTTTTATATAAAATTAAAAGATCATTTGCTGTTTCTTAACATAGTAAATTTAAAGGGATGATTTCTATTCAAAGGAAAGAACTTATTAGGATAGTTTTTATTGACTTTATTACATATACTTACCCTTTGAAAAAAGGAGCCCTGGTGGCACAACCATCAAGCACTGGGCTGCTAATGAAAAGTTTAGCAGTTCAACCCCACCAACAGCTGTGAAGGAGAAAGACCTGGTAATCTACCTTTGTGAAGATTACAGTCTAGAAAACCCTATGGGGCAGTTCTAATCTGTCACGTGGGGTGCTATGAGTCAGAACCAACTCCAGGGCACCCAATAACAATAATAACCCTTTGAAATGACAACATTGCACTTTTGGTATATTTTTTAAAATATGATCAATATTTATTTCTCATAAAAATTGAGTTCTCTTTTTAAACTAGTTGATAATTTTTTCTTCCATTTGCTTATTCTATTTGCATTTAACACATTTTTAAATTATGTGTTAAATATTTTCCATTATATTGGTTTTAATTCAAACAATTTTGGGCATATCTATTTTTCATTAGTTAAGATTCATATTAAATAACAGATATATCAGTAATCTGTACCATATGTAATTGGATGCTTGGCTTGGTGGATTTTTGCAGAATTAACTGGAAAAAGTGCAATAAATATGTAATGCCTCATTCACAATTTTAATATTCTAAATTTAACAACTGTTCTCTTGCATAATGATTAGTAATATGGCTAGTCCTGATGTTCTGATTTCCTTTACCTGGTGTGGTATAAATGTGGTTGTTAATCCATTAATGAAATATTTTTCATTCTCAGTATTTTTGAATGTCATTATTACTGCTATTTTCTAGTCCCAGTGACAATCCAAGTTTCTCCTCAGATGCTTAAAGGAATCCTTACAGTTTGTTATAAGCAAAGAACTCTAACGACTAGAATTTAAAATGGTAGCAATGACAAAACCCACTATAAAAGTAATTATTAAATCATTACCCTATTAGTGAACAAAAACTAAAGTACATTAAAACTAATGTATTGAAAAATACTGCAAATGTAGCAAGCTGATGCTTATACCTAAAAAAGTATCAGTGAATACCATCGTACAATATTTTGATTGTTCTATACAAATATTATGTTTCTGTTCTACACAGCAGATTTATTCAGAATAATTTTGATCATGATTTTTCTTTCTAGTTAACTGGCCAAAATTCAGCTAAATACAGGTATAGGTGGAAAAAGAGATAGTTGGGATAGCGGCTGAATCTATCACCATATCCTGGATGTTCCTGACACTTAGCAGGCATGCACCCAATGAATCAACAAATATATACTAATTCAAGTCTACCGTAAGGTCAGAGGTTCAGAGCTGGAGAAAAATGTAGCACTCTTGTTCCATAAAGATTACAGCCTTGGAAACCCCATGGGGCAGTTCTGCTCTGTCTTGTAGGGTTGCTATGAGTCGGAATTGACTGGATGGCAGTAAGTTTTAATCTTTATGGAAGCCGACTGCCATATCTTTCCCCTGCAGAGCTGCTGGTGGGTTTAAACCATAGACCTTTCAGTAGCAGCCGAGGGCTTAAACACTGTGCCACCAGTGCTCCTTGATTTTTCCTTAATTGCCCAGAAACGCTCAGTAATTTCAGAGCAGTCTGCCTCCGTAAAGATTACAGCCTTGGAAACCCTATGCGGCAGTTCTACTCTGTTTTATAGGGTCACTATAAGTTAGAATCGACTCCTAGGCAATGGGTTTGGTTTTTTTGTTTTTACAGACTAAGGTGAATTCAGTGAATACCACATACTTCCTGAGTGGTCCATCACATCACCATTTACCTTGGCATAAACTGCAAGGATGGCTGACCTATCAGTAAGAATACTAGGTGAGTGTTTAGTTCTTTGGCATGTAAATTCATGTAAGAAAATATTCCAGAATGCTACTAGTGAATTTTCAATGTATTTATAGTAAATACAAGAAATGGTTTCTAAATGGCTCCATTTTAGTCCACTTTCTTCCCCCCAAAAAATTCAGATACTTAAGGAAAATGGAGATAAAATTGGAGCACGTAGGCATAAAAATCCATATCCAAATTTTTAATTTTAATTATTAATCTTTCTTCGTTGGTATAATTGGCTAAGTTTTTCAAGTAATTTAAGTAATGGTTGCTGTTGTGCACTTACATTACTGACTTCAAGTTCAGGGCCTGTCTTAAGGGAGATACTAGTAAAATTCTCAGGCATTGTTTCAGCAGATATATTCCTGGCATTTTTAAGCCTGGTGAGGTGTTTATCTAATTAGAAAGCTTTTCTGAGCAGTGTGTGTGTGTGTGTGTGTGTGTGTGTGTGTGTGTGTGTGTGTGTGTGTGTGTGTGTTCCCCTGGGAGTGAGAAAAATCAGTTCATCTTTTTAATGAGAATGCTACCTCCAGGGATAAAGTAATCCAGAAGGAATAATACATTCTTCAAGGCAGTTGCCTACACAGGGGATAGCTTTTTTTCTGGGGCTGACTGCATGTATATTTCAGTGGGAGAGTTTTAATATTTTAAAATATCATTGCATTTAGTCATAAAGCACCGTGAGTATAGAGTACAATATTTTTTGAATATATATTGACCTATTTTTCTAACCTTTTTAAATGTCAATTATAATTTAGGAAATTTTATTTATTGTGAAATTTTTCAGCTATGTACATATTTGAGTTAAAATTAAATAGATAATTGTTGATATATAATTTACATGTTTTTGTTAAACTTAGAGTCAGAGAACAAGAGGCTTAAGTGAAGAGTGGCTTTAGAATTTCACATATGAACCCCAAACAGCAAAAGATTGAGTCTTCTAAGCTGTTTCGGTGCCAAAATATACATTCATCCCTGTCTAGATGCAAACCTATTTGATTTTAACCTTGATGAGTACTTGGATGATGAAGTCTTTAATTATTGTCTTCGCTAGTAACATATCACAGAGCTTATGAGTTGAGAACGTGAAGTTTTTGACTTTGTAGCTATAGCTTTCAATTTCCCAGCACATTGAATGTTTGAAATTCTGGTTAAGTTACTATTTTTGCCCATTAAAGAATATTGAATACTACTACAGAAAATTTTGGATTTTAAATATTTAGTCCTTTTTTTTTAAAATAAACTCTTGTAATTTTTTTCCTAAAATAAGAACCAATTAGATATTAAATATATAGTGTTGATTAACACATCAAATATGTTTATATGGTGTTTTTTTTTGTAAAATATGTAGTTGCATAACCATAAAACTATGGTAAATAATTGTTTCACAAGTTATGAAAATATTTCAACATAAATTTGATAATTGTAAAGAATATGTTGCATTTTAAGAATACTAGTTTTATGTAGAATAATGAGGAATAAAATCAAGAAGCGCCTTTTCAAAATATCTAATGCAACCAAAATAAAGACTAGGTTTTTGTATTTAGGAAATATCTCTTCCCCCTGTTTTCTCTCAGTTCTTAAAATTAAATCAGCTTTTTCTTCTTAATATTTATTATGCAAATTACTTAACTTAGGTTGCTGTTTGTTACATAAAAAATCAAATCATTATTTAAAACAAAAATAATAAGTACTTGACCCATAAATATACCTGCTGTAGCTATTTCTGTGTGCAAATAACAAAAGTAAGAGTAAATAAAATAAAAATTGAACCGTTACTTCACAATATAAATCTAATAGTTTATTTTGTAAATTAAAAATGTAAAATCTATTAAAACCTATTGTGTACATTGGATATTAAAACAATTTATCACATGCTTGTGCATAATAAATGTTTTAAAGAGAAGAAATGCAGTTTTTCAGTAATTTGAATCTCTTTATAGACATTTGAAATGCGATTCTATAAAAATGATATGCAAACTTCTGTTTACCTACTATTTTAACTGGGAATGTAAATATTTGTGTGCATGGTTTAATTATTATTTTAAAAGTTTAAATTATATGTTCATTGAATGGGAAAAAATTGTATAGCATATGGAGAACTAATTGATAAAACTTAAGGTCTTCATAATGATAAAACATCACGTCATAATATATATCATATTATGCAACATTTTGTAAAGTGACTTGTTAAAACCATATGCTTATTTTCAGAAATTGAATATTTGTATTAAAGTTAAATAATGTGTAGATATTTCATTCAAAGTTTATATGCTTCAATTTTTAATTTAGGAATACTTTAAACATGAAAAATTATTAAAATTTATTAAAAGAAAGAAGTAATTTTTTATTAATAATTAGAATAATATGCTTACGTGGCACATTTTAAGCCTGATCTCTAGGTGTTTTGCATGGTGTAATAGTTTGGGTTTTCATACCAGTATACATTCATTATTTTAACTTATTTAACTTGTTTTAACTAATGCCAATATTTTAAATATATGATAAAGATACTGCCTTTGAAAATATTATATTAAAATAGCAAAAGAAGAGAAAATATTAAACAATTATTTATGCACACTATGGGCCACATCTATGACAAATTTATAAGTATTATTATTAAAACAGCAATGTCGGGTTCAGTATTGCATCCTATTTAATATATTTACTGCTAATAAATATTTTTCCTAATTTGAAAATATTTCTCTCTATAAATCAGGAAATTTCCTTTGCAGGTGGAATGAAGATACAAAGACACGAAGGAAACCAAGATTGTGATTATAATCAAACTAAGACAATTTTTAAAATAGTAAACCTAAAAATAGTTTTAAGGAGTTCTGAATTTTGTACCTGTCAAGTAGTAAATAAATAAATACATACATAAATATTATAACCACATAAGAATTCAGGATCATCTTTATATAGTTCTTAATCGCACAACATGATGTTCTGCTACAACATTGTTACTAGATTCGTATGTTGAAATATTAGAAGTGTTGGACAAAATTCCATTTGATCTGATTTTATTCACATTAATCATGTTGTTATTTCTGCTATGATTTACTCCTCCCTCACCCTTAGAAGTCACTCTGTGATTGAAACCTTATGTAGATTTTGTCATCTGGAACTGCTGTGCTGGATCTATGGGTGCTATGAAGAAATCTCCCTAAAATAGATGCCATTTTTATACCAAATATTTATTCAGTCATGAACTTGAAATGCATTTCTAGGCATTTTATACACATTTGTAAGCATGTAAACTAGCATTTTAAGTGTGATAACAGATAATAATGGATACTACCTTTTTAATAAAACTTAATCATTCAAGTGACAAAAGCAGAAAATATACTTAATTTTTAAATTTTCCTCCTTTTGTTGGAATTCATTTAGTCGGGGAACTAATCTGCAGAATAAAAACAGAGTTCAGAAATAATTTTATTAAGATTACTGAGTAACAACTGTGGTTATAAATGTGAATTTTTTTAACAATGTTTGTGAATTATGAAAATTTTCTGTTTTATAAATGTATGTCATATTTTATTGCTCTTGCCCTGAAACAAAAGAAGCAATACCCTGAGTTTCTCTTCATAAAAACTGCAGACTTTCTTCCTAAATAAATGACTGTTCCTCCACATTATATCATTATATAAATATATTTTTTCTCTTTCTACATATATGTATATACATATGTATGTATATGTATATATAATTTCCCAATTCTAGATGAAATGCAACATTTCTTATTGGGTAAGTAGTCTGTCTCCAAACATTTTGATGTGCTATATCCTTATTCTTAGGAGCCCTGGTGGCACAGTGGTTAAAGAGCTCGGCTGCTGACAAAAAGATCAGCAGTTCAAATCCACCAGCTGTTCCACAGGAGAAAGATGTGGAGTCAGCTTCCATAAAGATTTACAGCCTTGGAAACCCTACGGAGCAGTTCTACTCTGTCATATAGGGTCATTATGAGTTGGAATAGATGCGACAGCATTGGTTTTAGGTTTATTCTTATTAAAAAGAATAAAAGCTAGATAGTGAGCTTTTTTTTTTTGGTAACAAGAAAGAGTATTATATATACTTAAGTATAATACCAATTAATACAATACAAAAATGTATTTCTTTTTAAGCCCATGTCCTTACGGGATCACGAAACACCACCATTAAGCTTCAAATTTATATATAGGTATATATGTATATATAATGCCAAAATATAAATATGCTAAAATGCTTCTCTTATATTTGGGTAGGACCATTGTTTTATAATGAATAGCATTATGCATGAAGTGGAATTTTGGGATTCAGGGTCTCAGATTTTCCCCATTAATATTTTTTTTTCTGCAATAGATACAGGATTTTAGTGAAAACTTTCTATGTAATGAGTTATTCGTATGGACTGGATTCATGTATTCACATTTTTATTAGACTACATTGAGTGATATATTATTATGTTCTCTTGCTATAATTGTATGTGACTCATGGATATTTAAAATATTTGCCTCTGTATCAGATTCCTTTTGTGCACTATATATGAAATAGCCTTTTTGTGTGATAATTTTGTGTAGTATAATGACCCAGATAGAGTTGGTAATTAAATCAGAGTCCAGAATTTTTTGCATATGTCCATATATGGAAATCAAAGCTATTTTAAGGTAATTATAGATCTTTGTATATGTTGATAACGTTCAATTCAGTGAAATGTTATATCACTGTATATTTGTGATCACTCTTTAAATAGTTGATTTTCATTTCTTTGAGTTTTGAAAATGCTTCGTTTTTACATTGTTCTAGTTGTCCATAACCTTAGGAATTTGCTCACTATGTTTGGCTTGACCTCAGAAAACTGTGAAGCAGATAAATCATGCCTGCCCTTTAGCCTTGTTCTCCATTTTGGTTTTCCCGTTAACCTGCCTAAGGAAGTTACTTACATTACTGCCAGTTTATTCTTTCTCAAGTCTTAATTCAATCATGATATTCTGCTTCATGAGAGTTACATTATAATGAAGGTGCCTCAGAGATCAAAAAAGGTTTTCAACCCCTAAAACATACCTCCAGCGGTGGAACCCTAGGTTATGTGACAACAGTGGTAAAAGACATGGGGAAGGACCCCCAGCTCAGCACCAGAAACCATGTAGATTAGCCCACTCATCTTACTGATAGGGCCAAGCCTGCCAATCAAGTAGAAAATATATACAGCTCAGAATGATTCACCTGACTTTTTGTGGTTTATATTGCCTGTCCTGGGGGAGGAGGCTTTAGGGGGTCAGAGGATAGGATTTCATCATGACATGAAGGAAAGCTTAAGTGATCTTAATCAATAAATGTAGTCATTTCTCTTTGTGTTATTATATATCAAAGTCTTTTTAAAACTACTCTTTTAAACTGCAAATGGACAAATTTAAGACAATTATCAGTTTTAGCATATGTGCAATTAAATTTATTCTGAAAATACTCATCAGTTTAAAAACTAGAAAAGAAAATGTATATTTTTTGCACTGATTAGCTAATATAATTACATATACTCACTTAATATATCACAAACTTGAGTGAAATAAATATTTTGGTATTACACTGTTCAGTCAAATGAAATCTCTAAGTTAATTCTACTTCCATAAATAGAATTCAATTTTGTGAAAGCTATGTTCAGATAAACAGGTAGTTCTTCTTAAAATTTTTCTTTTGATTTCAATTTAAGTAGATTCTTGAGTAGAAACATAACTCTTGAATACTAGTATGATTCTGTGATTTTTTCTTGAGTAGAACAAATATATTTTGTAGTTATTCTTTTTAAGTATAACCTAAACTAGAGAAATGTTTGTAGTTTTGTGATTGTTATTTTAAAAGGAAAACCCAAACTCCGGGAATTAAATACCTTTCCTATAAGGTAGTCAAACTAAGTATAATAAAATGATTAAATATCTCTTATTGTTCAATATTTCCATGCAGTTGTCATCGTTAAGATATGGTAAAAGGCTGCAGTGGATAATGAGAAAGAGGACTTTGTATGGTCAGCAAGTTTGAATTAGTGCAATAAACTTCTATTTTGCGTCAGCAAACATAAGACAACTTAAGAAGGGAATGATGTCTTTCCTGATGAGCATGCTTTTTAGATTATGTGTGTGTAGGTGTGTGCTAGCTAACTTTTGTGAGAGGAGTTGCTTTCCTAATAGTTTTTATTATATTTTTTAAAGCCATCATGAATATTTTCAATATAACCTGCATATACAAGAACATGCTGAAGATGTAGCCAGAGCAAGGGACCGCACAATCTTTTAGCAATTCTTTTACCCCATCAATCAGCAGCAGAAAATGATGCCAAGGAGACCTGTGAGCTATCATCTCCACTGGTCATGTTCTCAGGACAGAGTGGGACTTACTAAAGTTCCAGTTTAGGCTATACCTTGTCAGCTGCATATATGTTTGTCTTTTGCTTTGGGGGATGGTAAACAAGATGTTAGCAGTATCTGCTCATCTTCAGACTTCATTATCAAATATACCAGTATTTCAAAAGATAGGATTGTTCTGGAAAAATTGAACATGATTTTGGGTGAGAAAATAAAACCAGTGCAGAGCTGTCATAAGTAGACGTCTTTTCTTTTTTAATCTTTCCTTTTTATCCTTTTTACAAACTGTCTAAAACTAGGTGTCATATAATTGAGATAAAGACAAAAGAGTTCTTCCGTAGAAAAACATGAAATAGTGGCATCTTACTGTGATTCAGGCTTCCTTTTCTATGGGCATTGCTTTGTTTGATATAGCTTATTTCAAGTACATCACAGCAGGATTATTTTTGGCATTATTCCTTGGATTGGTTACTTATTTGCCTAATTCTCATTTTCTCTACTACTCTAAAAAAGGAAATGTTTAAATTATTGAAGTGTCCAAAATACTCCTTATCATCTAATTCCAGATCATTATTTCTTTTATGTTTAGACAAATTAGGCTATTGCGGTTAATGAGTCAATGTATTAAATATAGGGCTTTTTTTTTTCTTTTTTGTTTTGTTTTGCATTCAAGTGCCTATGTATTGATTTTGTTTTGCACTTTCTTTGGTATTTTGCATAATTCATAACTCATTTTTATTATAAAATGTACATGATAATTTTAAAGAACTTACTGAATAGGTAATGAAAGAATCATTTTTTTTGAATCATACATTTTTTAAAATTTTGAAATGTTTTATTTATATGTGTGTCTGTGAGTTCCTGTGTGTTTGTTTGTACTATTGCATATTTATATACAAAAAGAGTCTGACAGAATGGAGAAGAAAAGGTAAGCATTTTACCCTCTCTCTGCTTCCCTAACACTAGACACAGTAAATAAATTAATTAATCTATTAAGTAATAAATAGACTGAATTTATTTTAGGTGGAGGAAACAACTGTAGCTGTATTCTTTTATTTGGTGAGTCAGGGAGGAAAGAAATTCTAATCAGAAGTAAAGAATAGTAGCAGGCAAAAGCATTAGCAAAAGGAAAGAAAATGGGTGCAAACTACTTGGCCTAAGATGTGGTATGTCTTCAGGAGTCTGTTCTCCACTACCTGGTGCCGCTGTTCCCAGCCTATCGCTGAGCTGAATATTCATCCCCAGGATTTGCATCTCCACTTCTCAGTATTCACCAATCTTACTAACTCTGAATTCCTTCTGCAAACCTTGAGAGGCATAACTACTTTCTCAGAATTGGAGTCGCCATTGACTTTTACATTTGAAGACAGTAGAAGGAAATAACCTGTACTCTGACTGGAAACAGATTCCTGATAATTTTTTAGTTTTTTTGAACACTGTTACATATGGTTCTTTATAATATTCATATAATATAGTAAATATTTAAGGAACATTAAAGATTAATCATTGACAGTATAAAAGTGTTTATATTGATTTATATCAGAAAAAAATTCAACTTTAAAAATAGATTTATGAACAATTTTAGAAAATAACCTCTTCTGTAAATTTACTTTATTTTTGTGTATTTCTTGAATAATTCACAATTATGTGAATTAGAATTAGAAGCCAATTTATTAGTGACAGAAATATATAAGAATATATGCATGTAAAGTTAAAATTGCTAATGCTTTACATTTACTAATTGCAATGCCAAGTTTTTTGTTTTTTGTTTTTTTGCTTTAAATCATTGGTGACGACATGAAACCAACGGTATATTTAGTGACCTAAACCCTTGAAGATTCTCTATCATCCATGAACATTTTATGCAGCTATATGTACATTCCAATAGAGTGATTGGGACACTTGCAATAGGTATCTTTATCTTTTCAAAAGCACACCATGAACAATTTGTGTGATATTTTTTCTGCTCAGACTAATACGTATCAATGTAAAGAATACCATATCTCTGAGGATGACTTCTAAAATTATTAATTTAACATTCAGTGGAGGAGTATAGTATTAAGCATTCATTAAAACATGCCTCTATCTCACCAGTCTTTAAGAAACCATCATGACCTTGCAGATTTCTAGTTTGGGAAAATTAACTCCTTTTGAATTTCCTTACTATCAAATGACAAGCCAAGTCACGAATACAGTAGCCCACCTTATAACAGAGCTGGATTCCTAACTGATTGTTTAAGAATACCATAAAATCATATTTTTATATTAGGTGAATGAGTCAGAATTTTTATAGGAGTGTCTTATAGCCTGATTTGTAGCAGAATATTTATGCCTGTGAAGTGACAGGAGCAGATAGATTTTTCTGACATGCAAGAATAGCTGCATTTGGGAAAGAGCACTGTTCAGAGACCACAAGGCAAAGAGAAAAAGCAACAGGTAGTGAAATGTCTTCTGAAAAGGAGAAGACAGCCACTAAAAGCAGCCAGCCTTGTACAGCTGTAGACTATACATGTCACATGTCAGGTGACTGCCATCCTGACCTCTTTCAGAAGAAGCAGCATGATAATGCAAGTGTAAGGTATGCTGTGTTCAACATGTATCCTTTACTCGCCCCTGAAAGCATGCAGACCTTCATAATCAGCTGGGAAGACAGATTAATATAGGATAAAGTAACTAGGGATATTACATTAGTCACATCTTGACAACTGACAGCAGTCTTTGTTAAAACTTGACCAATTTTGATGAACCATTCAACACAGTGGCCAGATTTTTTTATTCACTTATTTGGATTCAGTGAATGCATCAACAGGTTTTGTTATATTAGGGCAATACTCATACATGGGACATCAGGAAGACACTCAACCAGGCAATGCATATTTTAAAAAGATAAAGTAGAACCCGTCGTTATTATCAACACACTAGCTATCTGTACAGAAAATATGTACATCCAGAAAAACACGTAGAGAAAAGTAGATAATTTCAGTATCCAGGGTATAAATCACAATTTCCTGTCATCAATTTAATATGTAAATTTGACCAAAAGATTTACTTTTTAAAAAATTGATCATATCAAGACCACTCAGAATTATTTTTATTTTAATGGTCTGTTAATTACTTTACACTACTTATAAGAGTAATTATTGCTGAAATCGTATTATATATGAAAGCTAAATGGAATTTCCTGCTATAATTCTGAGTTTTCTATCCACCCTCTATTTGAATTAATCTTTGCTACAAAATTGGTTAGTCTTGGTTAGTTCTGTTATTAAGACTATTAAATAATACACTGTTTTATTTATATATTTTAATCCCTTTATTCATTGTACGTATCTTAGTTATTTCCTGTGAAAATCTTAATTGTCCTTCTCTATCCTTAAAAATCTCAATTAATTTGAAGGTAGTGTGTTTGGATACTCAAAAATGATTGCTGAAGACAAAAATGGTAATAGAAATTCTGAGATGGACCCCTTCCCATGCTGAGCTAACTGCTATCCAGAAATCAACTAATCACCTAGATGAAATAAATCAGTTTCTGCAAGACACTAGAGTAAAAGTGGTTCTTCTTCATTTTCACCTTCTCCTCTTCTTCCTCCTCCTCATCCTTTTCTCTGCTCCTCCTTCTCCTTCATCTACTTAAGTGAGTTGAAATAATTAGTTGATTTCAGTTACAAGGACAAGTTGTAACCAGATAGGACTTCACTAATTGATGGATTGGGCTTAATAAAAATGATTCACTATCATTTTAATATACCTAAACCATTCTGATGGTACATATTCTAGGTTCTTTGGAAGGTTGTGGCTGTAATTTCAAGTATGTCTGTGACTGGAGCTACAAGAATGTAGCAGATACATAGCTCCTTTAAACAAAATATACCAAAAGTATTTGGCTGATCAACTATATCTGATTATACTGCTCAACTCAATGAACATTAAGATATTAGAGAATCTTCAGTTTCCTCCAAATCTGAGAAAAACTTCAAATTTTAGTCTGTAAATTTGTACAGATTTAGCCTGAATCTATAGCAAAATTCATAATGCTTAAAATTTAAGTTACCTTGGAGATTTTTCTCTAATAATAGAAGGTGAATAGTTGAAAGTATATTAACACATTTGACGGAATGTCAGAAATTTTCCTCTTTGTATGCGTTTGGTGTTGTAGAGAGATAAATTTCGTATACAAAATATTCAATATCACAACTTGGACTAAATTCTTAAATTGTTTTTGTTAGGTGCTGTCAAGTTGGTTCTGACTCATAACGACCCTATGTACAACAAAACAAAATACCGCCTGGTGCCAGACAACATTCTGATGCTATTCATAAAGTTCTCACTGGCCAGTATTTTCAAAAGTAGACTGCCAGGTCCTTCTTTCTAATCTGTCTTAGTCTGGAAGCTCTGCTAAAACCTTTCCACCATGGGTGACCCTGCTGGTATTCGAAATGCCGGTGGTGTAGCTTCCAGCATCACAGCAACACGCAAGCCACCACAGGAAGACAAACTGATAGACGTGTGGGGAAATTCTCAAACTATAATTAACAAATTTTTATTATTTACGAGTTACCGATAACTTCTTAATTATTGTTCTTTTTTGATAGTTTATATTCAAAATTGTGATGTTGATAGTAAGGGCAGACTACAATATTAGGAAATACAATTAGGATACTTCCTTTTTCAAAAAAAAAGTCCAAACATCCACTCTTCGAACTCTCCCTGAAAATAATATACATTATTGCACTTGTGGGCAGTGAAAATTAGTAGGTTAAAGTAGAATGATATTGCAGTTAGTTGAATTTTTATATTTATTAACATTCTTCTATGCCCCCAGTCTTATTTTCTTTGGATTTGGACAATATCTTTTTATGAGATAAAAGACAATGTGTAATAAAGTTAATTTCCACATCTAAATTGCAAATTTGTTGGTCCTTGAAAAATAATATTCTTTTAGTAAGAAATTTACATATAGTAATAAAGTGTTAAAGCTTTTATTGCAACTAATTTTTGGAAAGTCAGCAATGAAGAAAATTATTATAATACAGCAGTAATAAAATGTAGTGTATAGGGTTAGTCAAAATATAATGCATTATGATACGTCTTATTTTTCATGTATGAGTATAATATATTCCTTCCTACGTAGTGGAATCAGAAGAACAGAAAAAAATATTAGTCAAATCAAAATTCTCTGTCCTCAAGCATCTAGAGTTCAAATTTTATGCAGATTTGTGCTTGACAATTTTAGGTTTTATTTTTATTATCCAGCATTTGATAGTCATGATGTAAGTTGGAGATAAACATACATCTAAATTAATATAATTTGAAAATATGTATCACTTGTGTATTGCCTAAATATGAGCCAGGCATAGTGATTACAATCATGAAGAATCTTAGCATTGTCTTTATTCTCTTAGTGTATACAGCCGTCTTTCTCAAATGGTAGTCTACGTGTGGATACAAATGCCTTGTAGATTTCTACATGCATCATCTCCCCTAATTCTATCAGTAATCTAGTCCCACTTTTTATTTCTTTGCAGAGGGAAAATAAGGCAAAGAGAAGTTAACTTCTCAAGGTCACTCAGTAAGTGACAAAGTCAATATTCAGAGGTGATACATGCTGCCTCCAAAGTCTATTTTCTCTTACTGCATGAAACCTCAAACCTAAAAATGTGAATAAAAATAGCTATTAAAAAAAGGCAACCATGAAATCTCTCATAGAAATGGAAAGAGAGATTGTAAGAATATAAATGAAAATGAAAATATACCTAAGCTAGGGGCTGGAAAAGGTATTTTGGAAGAGGTGATACCCTCAAATGCTGGGACAAAAAAAAAAAAAAAAAAGCTAGGATTCTGGCAGAGAAAAGTGGGGATCTTCTGATGGTCAACAGCAACCAAGACATGGAAGTCAGAAATCCTAGGGATAGACTTGAGGATAGGCATAGTCCTATTTAACGTGAGTGTCAGTATTAGTGCTGTGGTGCAATTGGCAGAACATTCTGGAAACTCAAATTATTGTTCAAAAATTAAGGGTCTTAAAACAATGTTGGGGAATTTCTAGACCACGGGAGGAATTTAAAGTTTTTGAGCAAGGTTCTGACATAAAATTCTGACATTAAAATTTTCTTTTTGAAAAATAACACTTCTAGAAAGGGGGTAGGCTAGTTGAAAACAGTAAAGACATTTGAGAAAGGAAGATTGCTTGGGTAGGCATTTCCATAAACAGGTATGAGATAATGAGAGCTGGAACTAAGAGACTTACAGTGGGAAAGGAAATGAGAATGAGGAAGCATTTACCAAAGATGGCATGCAGAAAGAATTGTCAGGTTTGGGCAATGGAGTGCCTTAACTGTAAAATCGTTGAACATAGGGCTGTTTTTTGCATTTTGATCTCCTCTGTATCCCTAGCATTCAGATGAGTATCTCACACAAAGGAAGCAATCAGGAAATAATTTTGCTTGAATTAATATATATATGTATATATTTATATATACACACATATATATATAGCGAGTGAGAGAAACTAGTCAAATATAAATGAACTTGGATGACAATTTTAACATGAGGAGGTGAGGTGTTTTTGAAATATATTTTTATGATTCCAAATTATCGTGTCAGGAATATTCTACTCATCACTCCTGTTTGCTGATTAGTTTTTAAACTGTCTTTGAATCTTGATGGGTGTGTGTAACTCTACCAAAGATAGAGAATGGAGAGCTGGGTAATTTTTACACAGTTAACTACTAACTGAAATATTTCATTATTGTGAATTGCAGATCAACACAGTGGACTTTAACAAATACCTCTTGGATATACTTGAAGTCGTAACAGCTGGTAAAGACACATAACTGATCTTTGAATGTCCTTTCCCTATGGTGGAGAAAAGCAGATGAAAAAATAGTTTCCAATGATTGGAAAATACATTGTTGTTCGTTGCCATCAAGTCAATTCCAGCTCATGGTGAACCCATGTG
Organism: Trichechus manatus latirostris; assembly: GCF_000243295.1. Classification (NCBI taxonomy): domain Eukaryota; kingdom Metazoa; phylum Chordata; class Mammalia; order Sirenia; family Trichechidae; genus Trichechus; species Trichechus manatus. The sequence continues at coordinate 10,049,660 of NW_004443949.1, read as the reverse complement.
TGCAGAGCAGAACTGCTCCATAGGGTTTTCAAGGCTGTGACCTTTCAGAGGCAGATCTCCAAGCGTTACTTCTGAGGGGTCTCTGAGTGGGTTTGAACCACTGACCTTTTGGTTAGTAGTTCAATGTTAAATTTGTGCCACCCAGAAATTCCTAGAAACTACACTAAGTCTTTTCAATATAAAGGACACTTTGTATAAATTACCCTATTGCTTCTGTGTGTACGTATGTGTGTGTGCGTGTGTGTGCGTGTGGCCTTATAGAAAATTCTCATTTTGTTGGACAGAGTAATTTGCTTAATTTCTTGAACCCTGAATCCAATAAGCATCTCTTGTTGTATTAGTCTGAGGAGAAGTCCCATTCTTCACATGGGAGAAATTATTTCTAAATTTCCCTAAGGCTGTCAAAAATTTTAGCATGCAACCTTGGTGTAGCACAATTACTTCGGCATTCTTTTGGGACTTTTACAGATTTAATGATTTCATTCCACAGAAAAAGTCCAGGTAACATCCATATTTATCTAGTAACAGACTTGCTGCATCAAACTTCCAAAAACCAATTCCATAAAGCATATTTTATAGTCTCAGCTCTATGAGCCCTTATTTCAACTGCTCCTTTTACTGAAGAGGAAATGGACACACAGTGATATAACAGGCTCAGCAGTGGAGACCAGATTTTCCTTACATAGTGCTCTTTTGCGTCTCTGTTACTCCTGAAACATTCCTTAATCTCTGTGCAATCTGTGTGTTACAAATGAAATGACAGTTCGATCAGAATTCAGTACCTGAAAATGTAGCTATCATTGGAAGGACCTTACAATTTCTCGTAGCAAATACTGCTGTAACATGGTTCTGTGCTCTGTCTAGCTGGCCCCATTTTAACTCCTCACTTGGAGGAGAGTCACATATGTGACATTTCCTTTCTAAGTGCATGTATAGATGTGCCCCTAGGCACTCATCCTGAGAGAGGAAGCAAATTTAAACATGGGATACAAATTTTCCCAGGCCTTTATTTGAGCCTCAATCTGAGAAAGAATAGACAGCTAACTATGTGATGATTACCAATGTTTAGAGTCTGAATTTCTTGAACAGCTACCTACGCATTTGAACCACAATGCAGGTGTTATCATAATTTCTTGGAGAAGAAAAAACTCGTGATCTAAGAGGTTTTTCAAGAAGCAGAGTGTTGCTAGTCTTTCATTTCTGACCTAAGGATTCATTGTTTGGTACATACATTGACCTCCCATTCAAAGCCATCAAGCCTACCTTTTTTCTTGGTCATAATTCTGTGTTTCATGTCTTCTCCTTTCTTTTGTATGTATCTTGTCACCATTTCTACTGGGAGTATTTCAGTCTGTAAACATGCTCAAATCTCTTTTATATGAATAAAAAAGCTTTATTTTGTCTAATGAATCCTACAGCTATTTTCTCTTTTCTCCTTCTAATTAATACTTTTTTAAGCATTGATCTACCATACGCCTCTTAACCCAAGACAGTTGATTTCATTTTTTCCCCACAGCCCATTTCAATTGGATTTGTGAGCCCATAACTCTTGTGACAATGCCCCTGATAATGGCACTAGTAATGGCTTATTTTTAAACCCAGTAAGCATGTTTTTATCTATTGGACTTCCCTGCTGCATTTGACACAGCTCATTGCTCCCATTTTTTCATGAACATCTCTGTCTGGTTATCTTTCAACCATCTCTTCTGATTCATCTTGCATCTCCTTGATAATTTCTTCTTTCTCCATGAGTATCACTTCCCTTTTTCTGTTTAATATTGGTGTTCTCCAGATGTCTAAATTCATTCTCCTAATCCACTCAATGGCACACAACAACAAAAACAATCTTTTCTCTGACTTTTGTGATTTTAAAAACTTTAATACGCTTTTCAGTTATCTAGGAAACATATTTAAAATTGAGACAATTTGGACCCCCCTACCCCACCTTCCATTATTCTGATTCAGATGGCCTGCAGATTCTGCTGTATGAGAGAGTGTCCTACATACCTTGTCTGGCCACCATTGCAGAAAACTTAGGAGGCAAAAAAGATAGACTCTACCTTGCTAGATACTTCCACTTACCGTTCTCCTTCCCAAGGCAACCATTCAACCACCATATGTTGCCATTGTTATATTTCAGATGTTTCTTAAATGCTTCTCCTCCATCCCTGCTAATACCATTCTGATTTAGGCCATCAATTTGTGTTTGGACATTTTGTCACAATATTGTCTACTTCCATTCATTCTTTCACACATTTATCAGAGTAATTTGTATAAATGATCGATGCAATCATGTCATTTCCTGGTTTAAAAACTTTCTGATGTATCCTACAGGGACAAGGACAAGATCTTCAAGATGGCAAGTATGATATTCAATGTTAGTGCCCTTACCTCACTCTCCATTTTTACTACTCAGAGTATACTTTCAAAAATTTGGCACAGCATTAACATACAATATGCTGTTTATTGCCTTCCTGCCTTTTCTGTTACCATACCTTTCACTGCAATGCCATCTCTCTCTTCTGGTTCATACCTTAGGCAGGAAGTTGTTCCTTACAACTCACCACTCTCTAAGCACTATATTCAAGTTGATGCCATTCCATGAGCACCCAAAAATCTTGATGCTTACCTTTTACTAAGATTTTACACTTGCTTGGTAACTAGGTACATCTCTTTCCCATGCTAGATCATGAATTTTCCCAGGGAGGTTCACCTTTATATCCTCAGTGCTAGCATAATTTTAGGCCCAATATAGGTTGACTTAGTGACTGAATAAGTGAAATGTGAGGAGCATGTAGTTTTTTGAGATGAACGGGGGTGAGGGAGGTTAGAAGAACAGGGCAATGGAGGACCTATGGGCAGAGGAACTGTGGGAATCTCTTAAGAAGGGCAAAGTTCAAGAGCAGAGAGAATAGCTGCGAGTAGTTCAGTTCCTGTGACTGAGGAATCTGGATAAAGGAAGGGAAATGAATATATATGTGAGATCAGAGAAGCTTTGAGGAAAGTCATCTGACTTTGGAGGTCAAGAACATCTAGGAAAATAAAGTGGTTCTTTCTGGGCTAAATGCCAAGTAGGAAAATTGTTCAAAAAGTGGCACAGCTACCTGTCTATTAGGAAACAAAAACCACTGTCAGCAGCACTTGGTCAGCAGCAGCAGCTGTAGATGTATTTCCTATGAGAGGATGGAGTTATGACCATAGGGAAAATATAAATCCTGGCTCAGCCTTTGGAAGTGCTTGGAAGAAAGGACGCACTGCAAGTTTTAGCCACTTACCACCTGTTTAGGTTGAGGCTCAGTCCTTATTATAAGATAGGAATTAAAATTAAAGTAATAGGGGAAACTGGACACCATGATGGAGAGTCTTGGTTTTCCAGGTGATTTAACCCAATATTCATTACATATTACAATTCTTGGGGACTGATCTTTATGTTCTGGAAACTTTGAGCCAAGTATTCTGCTGATGAACATACTTAAGCATAATACCACAATGCAAATTATTATTATTTTTTCTTCATTAATTTAAAGGAAAGACATTTTGTGTTTTGTTTATCCTGAGACAAAACAATTCTTTACTTCATATCAGATGTTTTATAGTACAAACTAAGTGCTTTTTTTTTGTTTGTTTTTTTACTTTAGGCGTTGAAAATTTATGTGGTTATATCAAGCAATATTATCTCCTCCTATATCTCTCTCAGCTGACGAAAGGCTGTTTTTTTCCCTTAAACTTGGATGAAGGACTGTATGTTGTTAGTTGCTATTGAGTCAATTCTGACTCATGGCAACCCCATGTGTGTCAGAGTAGAACTGTGCCCCATAGGACTTTGAAGGCTATGAGCTTTCATAGCCTGTCTTCTGAGGTGCTTCTGGATGGGTTTGAACCACTAGCCTTTGGACTAGTAGTCAAGTGTTCAACTGTTTGCACCACCCAGGGACTCCAAAGGACTGTATAGCTATGGTGTATTAGATTAAGTATCCAAACTTCTTTCACTATTCACATCTTATAAAAACTACAAGAAACATCATGGCTGCCTGATTAGACTACTCACCTTGTATTCTAAAATCATAGAACTGTAACACTGACACTTATGACATACTAATAACAATGGTACTTACAGCATCTATAAGTACATCCACATGTCCCTTAATTAATTTTTAGTGATTTTATTCTGCAGAATATACTTGATAGCAAGTATTTATTTTAGTTGTTCTAAAACTGTAGTGTCAAAATTTAGGGACTGTTCATACATTATCCCTTTTCTTGATGAACACTATTTGGCATATGCAGTTTGTCAAGCAGTGTGTTGGAAGGTGAAGATAAACAGATAAATAGCTGTTTGAGACTCTAAGAAGCTTCCTGTGTATTCAGAGAAAGGTACCAGAAAAGTGCCTGACAATACTAAGGTACTTATAAGCAGAGAACAGTTTTTTTCTTTTTTGCTAATAGCATGGGGACCTAACCTACTAGAGGTAAAGAAAAGGCGAGAGAGGAGAAAGTAGAGGGAACTTTGTGGAATGGCTCTTCTGAGTTTGACAGAATGGCAAACCTTAGTAGTTTGGGATTTGTGTAGACATTTTATTGTTTTCTATATCCTTAATTTTTTTTTCTTTTTTAGATTTCAATGATATTCCCTCTTAGCATCTTTATTTCCAGACTGAAAATCATAATAATTTTAGCATCTCCTCATTGAGTTCTCTATCTTATTGAATTATTTTAATTCCTTTATCTAAAATTTCTTTAAATGGACTTGTCATTTTTAGTTTTGTCTGGAAATGCATTATTAGAGGTGCTCAAACATTGAGGTATCAACTGAAGAAACAAATGTCCTAATCAAGTACAGTAGGAAAAAAAAAAAAAAGAAAGCTGTTATGAGTTGTCAAGCTTCTGGAGGTGAATATTCTTGGGAGGTCTGTGCCCACCTACCAATTTCTTTCTTTGACTATTGAAAATAAATTTGATTGTGATGCTTCTCATATGATATTATGGAATTTAATAATATAAATAATACAAAATCATTTATTTTCATATTCTATATTAAGTTTAGGAGCCCTTGTGGCACAATGGTTAAGCACTCGGCTGCTAACCAAAAACGTTGGCGGTTCAAACCCACCAGACGGTCCATGTAAGAAAGATGTAGCAATCTGCTTCTGTAAAGATGACAGCCTTGAAAACCCTATGGGGTGCTTCTCCTCTGTCATATAGGGTCGCTGTGAGTCAGAATGGACTTTACGGCAATGGGTATATTAAGTTTACATATTACTATATATCCTTGTAAAATACTGAATGTTGCTATGAAACAGAAACAGATATTACATAGCAAGATATTTCCCGTTATTTTGTTTTACTTGCAAATGACAGAGTGGAAGAAGAGTATCATAGCAATTTTCAGAATACTGTCCTATTGAACAAATTTATTATACAATCTACTATATGTTGTAGGTAAGTGATTTAACACACATTGGCGATCTCATATACCACACTACAAGCTACATGCTTTACAAAAACGATTTCATTTCATTTTTACAAAAAACACCCAGATAATTATTTTGTTATCCCTATTTTGTAAAAAAAGAAACTGACTCTTGTAGAAGTTAAGCAACCAGAAAACCAGAGTTGTGATGAAAATCGAAGTTTGTTTGGCTCTAAATTCCATAATGATTTCACTATATCATGTAATATTCAAGAGAGTTAAATTGAGGTTTAAAATGTCAGATTTAAAATTTTAGATTTAAATAAATTGGGAATAATTCTAAAAATACAGTAAATATAATTGAATTTTTCTCATTTGTTCTGGAAAACCTTATTTTTCCCTGCAGTATCCAGTACTTAATAGGCACTCAGTTAATGCTAATTAAATAAATGAGTGCAATACTCATTCTAGGTATATAAGTAACATTATATAAATTTATACTATATATATTATATATATTATATATAACAATTATAAAATCCATTATGCTAGTTATAGTAAACAATTATTTTAATAAAATTACATATACATAAAATATATTGTTATAGATTAATAAATTATAGACATAATAATAATAAATAAGTAGAATGCCAATCCTAATTAACAGATATTTTCATAGAATTTGAGGTAAGTAGTTTTTTTATGGTAATGATATCCCAAATACTCTACAGTGATGTTGACTGTGGTAGGCTGAATAATGACCAGTCTTCATCAAAGATAACTGCATCTTAATCCCCAGAACCTGTAACCTGTGAATGTGTTATTTTACATGGTAAACAGGACTCTGCAGAAATGATTACATTAAAGAGTTTGAGATGGGAAGATAATCCTGGATTTTTCCAGTGGGCTTTATATGTAATTATAAGAGTCCTTATAAAAGGGAGGCAAATAAATCAAAGGAGAAATATGAAATTGTGGTGAATACAGTAGAATTCTGGAAACTGAAGTGGATGAGCTGGGGTAATGCAGCCACAGCCAAGGAATGCTGCAGTCTAGAAGCTGAAGGAAGCAGGGAGCTTCCAGAACGACAAGACCTGCCAATGCCTTGATTTTAGCCCATAAAGACTCATTTTGGACTACTGCTCTTCAGAATTGTAAGAGAATGAATTTGTATTGTTTTAAGCTACTAAGTTTGGGGTAATTTGTTACAGCAAACATAAGGAATTAATACATGGTAGAAATATTGTTCAATTTTAATAGCTTTCTGATTTTAAATATTGTATGTTCTTATTATGGTAGCTCAATGTTCAATGATTTTGTTATTGTCTAAAGTAGACAGGGTTCTGGAATGAAATCAAATTGTAAAAAATAACTAACGTGTTTTATATTTGATTAATACTAACGTCAAAGATAAATTGTGTTCCTGCGAGTATCACAACAAAAGTTTTGCAATAACTTAAATAGAACTATTGGTTGGAATAGGTAAGTAGTTACCCAGTGCATTGAAGAATTAGCATTCTTAAGATAACTTCTATCCACTCGAAGGGCTCTAAGCACCCTGGGGACAGTTCTACTCTGTCCTATAGGGTCACTATGAGTAGGAATTCACTCAACAGCAACTTTTTTTTTTTAAAAAATGCACCCTGGGAGCTACAAATTAGATATCTAAAATTTTGCTGGAAAATCTTCAAGAATATACAAGATATTTATAATAATTGGTGAAAACGCAACTTGGTTCATTAGAATAAGTTGTTTTTAACAGAATGGAATTCTTTGAAATGGTGAAATAACATGTAAGCATTTGGTACCTGGTATGGAAAATTAATTTCAAAATTGAAACCCCTTTTTGCAATGTTTCTAAAAGCTGTTTTGTCACTAATGGGTCACCTTATCAGTGAGAATATTTCTTTTTTTTTTTGAAATTGCAAACTCACAGTAAGGAAGAAAATAGAGGTTGTTTGGCAATGTGGTGATAGGCAGGTTTTCATAGACCTGGTGAGAGGACCAGCTCACAATATCTACAGGAGGACGTATACGATGAGATCTTCAACTTTTAAGATAAGACTAAGTAGTGAGACACCAAGCCAACACGTCAAATATTAAAAAGAAAAAAGAAATGTAAGGACAGAGTAAATTCTTTGCAACAAAAATTAAAGTAATTGCTAGGCAATGCATTAAGTGTCAGAGGCATTACAAATTTAAATGAACTCTTTTATTAAAACCAAAAACCAAACTTAATGCCTTCGAATAGATTCCGACTCATAGCAACCCTATAGGACAGAGTAGAACTGCCCTGTAGGATTTCCAAAGCTGTAAATCATTAAGGAAGCAGACTTCCACATCTTTCTCCAGGAAAGCTGCTGGTGGGTTTGAACCACAGCAGAGCACTTTGAACCACTGTGCCACCAGGGCTCAATGTTGATTTAGAATAGCACCTCCTTATTCTAAATATTAGGAGATACAATTGAAAATCCACTGTGCAATTTTTTCTTGATGTACAATATCTAACCTTCTAATGGAGCCCCTTGTGGTGCAGTGGTTAAAAGTGCTCAGCTGCAGTTCAAACCCACCAGCTGCTCCATGGGTCTCTCTGTTTCCCTTGCTCAGCCACTGGGCCCTTGTAAGATCTCTGCTTCCAGCTCCTGCCACACTACCCAGGCCTGCAGAGTTCTCTTGCTGTCATGCTACCCCATTCTCTGCCACCTAAGGGAGGAGGCGTACAGCCCCTGCATGGGGCACACTCAGGTCTCTCTTGCCCTGCACAAGCAAGTGTTATAGCTCTTTTAGCTCTGCTGGCAATCCTTCTGCCCAAAAGCAATCAGCTCTTGCTCCGTGGGCTGACAAGCCCACTGCAACCACCTTAGTTCCCTAGGCCAGCAAGCCCACCACTGCTGTCTCTTGCCTTGCACTGTCTTCAGTGTTACAAGGTTTTCTTCTGGGTTTAGGAGGTTCTCAGTGCAGGGACCCTGGGTCCTTGATCCAAAGGTCATGCTCTGCTCCAGACTCTTCATGAGGGTAGTGAGGTCCCTTCGACCTCTGTGGGAGTGCCCTTATATAAGCAAACTCCTTGACAATTTCAAGGCATGGCCCTCCCACTAGGACCACACATTGACCAATCCTCTCAGTAGGCCACAGTCACTCAATTTGCATAGTAATTGAACAATCTCTTGCAAGATTGTGGGCCAACCAGTCATTTTTTGGGAGTTACAAGATCATGGCTAGAAAGGCTATAAAAAAGCAATTTGTTGCACTGCAAATATATATATATTTCCACTTATGCTCCATACACCATTAACTTATTTAAAATTTACTGTGATTTGTAGGCATATGGCTGTATTGCATGGTAAATAAGTTTGAGAGTCATTTAGATAGGTCTTTTCTTTTCATGACAAGTTGAAATGATTAATACAAGACAGCTTTTTCTTGAAAGGATTACATGACAAAATTTCTTGTCAATTTCCTTATATAATGAGGCATTAACTCAAATTGAAAGGGTTAAAAAATGGAAGAAAATTGGAAATGGTGGTGCCAGAGTAGCTTCTTGACAAGCCACTCAATAATCTTCCTGTGGGATTGTATTAAAAGTAAGATCTCCAAAATCAAGAAGGGTGATTCAAATTAAGCACAAGTTTTTTAAAATAAAGTTGTCCTCTATTGACACTTTCTTCAAACAACTGTCAGGAACTGATTAATATCATTAAGAGGTATAAAAGTAACAAGTTAGGAATTGAACACCGTCTTAAGTTACAAGGCAACACAAATTCACCTTTAGTGGTAATGCATTATTTAATTTTCAATTTTTGAAGCGTATTTATTATACATGGTATCCAATGTAGTATGATGACAATACTTAAATTAATCTGAGGAATATTAGAGTGAAAAATTGGTGTATTGTCATCTAAGAGGAAAAGTAGTGACTCAGATATGTAAAATTTATTTGTAAGTGGAAATTAGTTTTCTGTTTTCCAAAAGGTTAAAATCTAAGAATGATTAAAGCACATTAATTCAGCAAATATTTTTATTTTACCAACAATGTATTTAGCACTATGCTAGGTATGTAAGTTCAGGAATTAATAAACAACTAAACACATAGTTTTTGCTTCTAGAATCTCCATCAAAAATTAATGCATTGATATTCATATATCTCTTGTTTATTAAATGGCATTGTGTTTTTAAAAGTGTGCAGAGAAAATTTTGAAAACATTTAAATCAGTTTTGAACATAAGTACTAATTTAGTTAATAATTATTGAATGTTTGCCAAGTGCCAAACACCATGCTAAGCATTTTAAATGGGTTATACAGTTGTAAACTATCAAATAAGAAAACAACCCAATAACAAAAAGAGCTATTATTATCCTCATTTTACCATTAAACATCTTGGAAACAGTAAATAATTTTCTTACTTTCACAAACAAATTAATTGGAAGAGCCAATGCTAGAACCCACATCTGCCTGCCCGTAAATGTTCTGCTTTTACATACTACATGATATTGGCCTCTAATTTTATTTTTTTTAACCATCCTGCCTACATAATTATTTTAAACTGCTACGTTTCTGAAGCCTAAGATTCCATTTTATATAGAAAGCAATAGAATTGATACACTGCCAATAAAGATTTGTGCCAAAAATTATTTTCTACCCAAGTGAGTATAAATTTATAGTGTCCTTCCTTGTTTTGTCAGTGTTCTCCTTGTGATCAAGGGCATACTTTGGAAGCAGTTCACCTCTTGTTATATTGAGGTTATTCAGTCTGTCTATGGCTACTGAACAGTGGAAAGTTAACTACTCTAGATATCAAACTCAAGACTTTAATTTTATTAACATCATGCTTTAATCTGCAGGAATTTTTTTAGTACAGTGAAACCTGTGAGAGCCAGAACTCAACGAGACTGCCTTGTTTTTCCAGATTTTGCAAATTTTCCACCTTTGACAGGGTGCAGTCTTACCACTTTTCTATGGCTCGTTTTACTGGAAAATATATGAGTTTTCCTACTCTTACAGGTCTCTGCCTTACACAAGTTCTGGCTTTTGCGGGTTTTACTGCATAAACTTAGTGTGTATATGAGGAGAAAAGAAGTTGCTTCCAAAGATTTTTGAGTATCTAACTAATCTAACTCTACTTAAACTAATCAGAAAAAAATTATATATTTTAAAATACTGAAAAAGTTATCTGACCATTTAATTAAATAAGAATCATGCATGTGGTACACACAGATCTTCATCATCCAAGGGTTCTTACCTTCTTTAACACCAAAGACAAATTTTGAGAACTTGCATAAATTCTACATCAAATTTCTATATTAAGAAAACTTAAGTACATTTCCAAAGCTCTTAAAATAAGATTCTAAACTTGTATAACATAGGTATGTTTTACTGGAGACTGTAAAGTAGGCTGAAAATGTGATAAAAAAAAGTCAGATATTTTTAGCCATTTCAGTATTCATGATTAAAAATTAAATGTTAAATTTAAATGTTTTATACTCCATAGGGATTTTAAAATTCTTAAAATGTGCTTAACATGTGTCTGTACTGGAGAAGGCAGTCATAAAGGCAACCATGTGAGAACGTCTTGGTCCTGTCCGTCAAAATAATTCACAATCACGCTAGAAAGTATTTGTGCTACTAAATAGCTCAGTGAGTAATGAGAGAGAAGATTGAAGTTTTCCTTTATCTGTTAGAAAAGCATCATATTGCAGATTTCCAAACTTTTAAATTTTATCTTAGAACGTTTGATTTGAACCACTCTGAAATGCAACATGCTTAATAATTCACTACTTACTCTGTTAAATAATATTTGTGTGTTTTTATTTCTTTAAAACTTCAAGAGATTTCCTTTATTTTTAATATCATTTCCTACATTGTGCTTCTTTACTCTTAGTTTTTTTGGCTTCTGGAATTTATATGAAGTATTTATATATTCTGTCATTTCTTGTCTGTCTCTTCCCACACCTGTCACTTGTCTGATTAGGCGAACAGATGACTTTGTCTTCCCCATTACCTTCTAGAGCACCATCAGATTCTCCTGGAATAACCTAGTGTGATTGTGTCAAGCTGAACTGTGCTGTTCTGCACTCAGCTGCTTTCCCCCCATTTTCACTTAACCACCTCTTTCCATGTACATGTTCTCTGTATGGGGTCTGTACTTTCTATAAAGGTAGTACTTACCCCCTGAAAATGTCTCAGGTCTGTAACCCTCTTTCTTTTAATCAAAAATTAAAACTGTGAAGCTAATAGAAAGAAATAAGATCCTCTTAAAACCAAATCTCTAATTCACATAAGAAAGGCGAGAGAGAAGAAATTGAGAAATTTCTTCTATGATTTGTTATATGAAGAACAACAACAACAAAACCTCAAGGCGATATATATATATATGTATATATGTTTCAAGGTTCTTTAAAAACAATACAAATTAAAACGTCGAGGCATAATTAATTCATGATCTGCTTTATTTACAATCAAAGTTATATATAGTCCAAAAAAAATTCCTTCTTCAAGTATTGTTTTTTCCACCACCTGCTACATCTAATGATTGCTTTTTTTAGTTTGCAGTATAAGACTTGCACTCTTTCATGGTGTTTATTTATTTTTTTACTTCATAATAAACTGAGTTTAATAACAAACTACTGTTTAAAAATCATTAACAGGGTAGTTAAATAAAAGGTGTCAAACAAAACCACAAGAGCAGACCAATTAGAATTCTTCATTTTTCTCTGGCACAATCTCATATTAAACTACAATCATCACAAGTAAAAAATGTATGCATCAAAGGAAAAAGTTTCACAAGTAATTTTTTATGAATAGCCTTCTAATATCAAGATGCAAATACAAAATTTTCTAGTGTACATTAGTAGGATGAAAGTAGTTTTAAAACTAGGAACTTGCTTCTAATGATTTGATCATATTTAGTCAATTAAATTATCAAAGCAAAATACATACACATTTAAATATTTAATTTTCTGTATGCAGTGTGAGATTCTGAAAAATAATTTTCATGTAATTAATATTGTACTCTCATGAATATCCTTCTATATTGATAGCCATTATATTAGATGTGAACTTTTATAAAATTTATGAACTGATACATGAAAGCCATCAAGATTTTACTGGATTTAGAAATAGTTATGCTTCAAAAAACTACACCAATTACATATTTATGCATAAGCATTTTTCCTAAGGCATTTAACTAAACTATCAGTACTAGTTGTATACATTTTGACAAATATGGTCTACACTTTGAGTTGCTCACAATCTACTAGGTAAATAATTTTATAGTCATTCTGACATAATAGCTTTTATTGACTCTCTTCCCTCAGCTTCTATGTCATACATCACATGATTACATGTGAACTAAATGTTTTTGGCATAAGGATCAATTGCTTCTTTTCATTCTGGTAGGCATGGATGCTGAGGGTGAGAATCATGGATGCTGAGGGAGAGAATCAATTCCATGACAGAATTAATATAAAAATATTTCTCCATGAGATTGTAAGCAACTCAAGTGCAGGCCAAGTAAATCTTTTTCATTTTTATATACCCTCTAATGTGTAGAGTGAGGAGCCCTGGTGGTGCAGTGATTAAGCACTCTGCTGCTAACCCAAAGATCGGTGGTTCGAAACCAGCAGCCTTGGGTTCTACTCTGTCCTATAGGGTTGCTATGAATCAGAATAGACGGGATAGGTTTGGTTATGTATTTATTTTTAATGTGTAGAGTGGCACGGTAAATTCTCTCTCTCTCTCTGTCTCTTTCTCTCTCTCTATATATATATACCATACCATATCCATTGCCACTGAGTTGATTTCAACTCATAGCAACCCTACAGGACAGAGTAGAACTTCCCCAAAGGGTTTCCAGGGGGGAGCTGGTGGGTTCTAACTGCCGACATTTTTGGTTAGCAGTCTTAGCACTTAACCACTACGCCCCCAGGGCTCCAATGTTAATAATAGCTAACATTTATCAGCAATACTTTGAATATACGTTATTTTAGATCCTTGAAAGATAACTGGAAGTTTTTACTAACAATTTCTGTTTGACTTTGAGTAAATGAAGTTATATTTTCTGTGGCCCCAAGTCACAAACCTTCAAAGTGGTAGAACTGAAGTCTAATGTGCATTTCTCTCATTCAAGAGTCTTTAAAATCTCCATTAAGCCAAGATCCCTTGTGGTTGTCATACTGGCCTCTTTCTTCTTCTTCAGATATGTCTTCCTCTAATTCTGTGCCTTAACTCATATTAATCATTACATTTGAATTGGCTTTATCATCACCTTAACTCTCCGAAAGCTTGTAATTTCTAAGAGTTCCTTACTACTTGACATTTGTCTCAACTTCTCCAGCTTTCATACATCATTCTCTTAAGTTCATTTTTAAATTTGTTTTTGGCAACACATTTTCAGTATATCAGTTATTTTAAATGAACTTGTTACTTCTCTTGTAGTAGATGAGCAACTACTTGAGTTTAAGACTCAAATTACGTTTGTCTCAAAATGCTACATACGGTATTGTGAACATAGTAGAAGTGCAATGAGAATTAATTTGTTAGTAAATTGATTAATTACTTAAATGAGAGAAATTACAGCAGTTAGCATTCCAAGTTCTAAGATTAATTAAAAAAAGAAAAAGTACTAACCTGAAGAAATTGAAGACTTTGCATATCTTAACACAAAATTGAAGACAATAAGAAGGGAAGAAGAAATAAAACTCAAATAAGAAGAGTAAGGCAATGGAATGCTGATGAGTTTCAGTTGTCTGAGAACAGTGGCAATTTATATGGCCACTAGTATAGTAACAAATGGCTAACATTTGTACTGAAAATCTACAGGTATCAGCAATGCTATGCTGATCACTTGTGAGCTAAATGTTTTTGGCATTGGGGTCAATTGCTTTTTTTCATCCCCCATTTTAGTGAGTTGCTATTTCATTTTTAGAAACATGTACGTTAGTATTGTGATACCCTTTCCCCGCACCCCTGCCTCACTAATTGTTAGAATCATTGTGGAGAATCATTAGCACTATAGAGGAATACAGTTGGCACCTTGCTTTACAAACTTCTCCAAATAAAACTTCAGAAGTGTTATTTTTTTTAAATTTACAGGTTAAAAAAAAAACAAATAGAAAGCTAAAGATAGCAACTAAGTTGCACATATTTATGTTTCTGGGTACATAGTCCTCTCTTTCAGTACTCTGGAAAATCTAGGACTCTCAGTAATTACTACACACATATTGCCTCACAGTTATTGAGAAAAAGATGATTGAAGGAGGAAGAAGGGGGAGCGTATCAAAGGGAAATGAAAGTAGAAGAGAAGGGGTGCTTAGTGGTAATATTAAGGCTACATAATAAGTTATTTCAAATTTACCTTAAGAGAGGACAGAAGGAACCATAGCATGCTATCTTCCACCCATTGCCATCGAGTGGGTTCTGGCTTATAGCGACCCTATAGGACAGCATAGAATTGCCCTTTAGTTTTCCAAGACTGCACATGTTTAGGGAAGCAGACTGCTGTATCTTTCTCCCAAAGAGCGGCTGATGGGTTTGAACAGCCAAGCTTCTGGTTAGAGCTGAGATGGCGCTTAACCAGTACACCACCGGGTCTCCTTCATGCTATATTAGATAAGTCTTAATCCAAAGATCGATGACAGAAAGTGCTAAGAGCATTCTGTATTGATAAAAATAAGTTTCAAATGAGTGCCCCTGAATGCAAGAAAATAGTTTAGGATTGCTTTCTTTCCTTTGATAATAACTATATGAAATCCAGGAAATCGCATTAAACACAGGTTCAGTTTTTTCTCTCTTCAGATTCTTGGCTGTTTTCTAGTTGAGAATGACAGAGAATCACTCATCCAGACATAAGAGTACTTCAGAATGAGAATAATTGGAAATTCTTGCTATATATGTATGTTTACAATTACATATTTTGGTCCCAATATCCATACACATGCATGACTAAAACAGAACAGGGGAGATTCTGGCTGCTGCTGGAAGGATATGGACTCTAGGAGAACGGAGCCAACAAGGCTGCCAGGGCATCCTTTGAAGCAGGCCAATGCAAATTTGAATGACAAACTCCATTTTGAGGGAATGGGGGCATGGAGATGGTCTGTAACTGCCAATGCAATTTAATCCCACTTTGGAGAACATTGCCCACCTGCATCATACTGTTGCCTGGGTGAATGACTCAGGATTTGGGAAACTGCTTGTATCCCCTGGGGGATCTCTACTCACAAGATGTTACTAAGTTACAGAGATGATGCAACCAGAAATAAAATGAGCCTCAGGGATTTTTCAAAATAATATTTCCATAGAAAACCAGGGTAAAATATGAATTAATTTTCTTATTATATTTATAATAATTGCCACAATATATTTAGTCTCTTATTGACTAACATAAATACATACATGAAGTTATTTAAAACCATGTTTTATGAGAAAAGTGAAAAGATTAGAACCCATCTTGTATTTAGTTTGACGGTCATCGACTTTATGCTGTGAAAGTGGATCTTTATACCCTGGACTAAAATGCTACAATTCCAACAAATTTAGTCTTTGGCAGATCAGCATTAGGAACAACTTCAAGAGGTGAACACTGATAATCATAGATTTATGTACTTAAATACCCTTAGGCATTTTTGCCAACAGCCTGAGTCCTGTTCACCAGCTCTACAGAAATGTGTATCTGCCTGCTTGCAACCATGTCCTAAATTTATCCCAAAAGATTACATGCAATATAGTTTCATCTTTTCTCCCTTGCTTTACTTGACTGTCTTTATGCACTCTATATTTTGCAGAGTTAAACTATATCGAATATTATGTAAAAATATGGAACAAGTTTTATATACTGGTTAGTAGATTGCAATTTTTTTCTGACGAATTTACTTGTATAATGTATAGAGGTTTCTAAAATTTAAGATATATGAAAATAGTATAAATTGCATGAAATTGCATTTCAGAAATTAGCAAAGCCTGTCGACTCAAAAATTCCAGAAACAACCGTAAATCTGAGTAAAATAGATGCAGCAGATATACCAAAATAAATTTCAAATTAAAAAAAAAAACAACAGTTGTCATCGTCGATTCCGACCCATAACGACCCCATGTGTGTCAGAGTAGAATGAGTTTTTTTGTTTTTTCTAATATATAATTTATTTTATTTGTTATTGTTGTTGAGAATATACACAGCAGAACATACACAAAATCAACAATTTCTACATGTACAATTCAGTGACATTGATTACATTGTTCAAGTTGTACAACATTATCACCCTCCTTTTCCAAATTGTTCGTCTCCCATTAATATAAACTCACTGCCCCCTAACTTACCATCTAATCTTTAGTGTTGCAGTTATCAATATGAGCCCATATAGATAGTTCTTAAAACAACACAATGCTTAAGTCAGACATTCACAGTGCCTCTGATCTCTCAGAAGCAGAAGACCAGGCATTTCTTCTGAAGTGTTTCTGTGGGGAGAGAGGGGGTAAGAATCATCAACCTTTTGGTTAGTTGCCAAGCACTTAACCATTTGCTCCATCCAGGGACTCCTTAAATCTCATGTAGATGGCAAACTTAAATTTAAAAACTTAAATTATTAAAATAACAGAGGTATTTCTCTAACCTTTCTAAGTATGATTCCAATAGCAAATAGCATAAGTGAATGATAAAGTACATATAAATAAAAATATCTCTATAAATCTAAGAAATGGTAAACTAAATTTAAATGCAGATTGAGAGATACTTATTTGCAATATACGGTAAAGATAAAGTGTTTCTATAATGCATAACAAATTTTTGCAAATCAGTGAAAAATGAGTATCCCACTAACAAAATACATGAATGATATGAATAGGCTATTTCTAAAGAAGAATCTATAAAAATGATTTCAGTTTTAATTATTCAGAGAGAAGTAAAATAAATACTAAAGAGAGATATTTCTCCTTCCCATTAAAGTGTCAGGTTAAAAATATGGTACTATGCAATAAAGGTCATTAAAATGTGAATGCCAATATAAGGAGAAAAAAAAAAACTTTGCACATTCTTATACACACAATTTTAAGAACATGTTGTAAAAAAAAGTAAAATGTTGAAAAAAACGTATTTCAAAAGATTTTCTCATCTTAATAGTATTTATGAGAAAACAAATGATTGCAAATATCTTGAACAATATTGGGGTAATTTGATGAATAAAGGATAATATTTCAAAATAATGGAAAATTTTTAAATGTTTTACTGGATTAATACTTTTTATATAAAGTATTTTATTTTACCTGTTTTTAAGTTAAACACATTAGAAGAAATTGTGATAATTTTTTTATCTATATATAACAGAGGACACACACTGAATGTTACCAGTGTTTTTTTTTAGTGGTAAACTTATATTGAGTTTGAATTTTTAATTCTGTATTTTACCGTTTTTCTACAACATGTTTTTCTTTTAAAATAATATATATATATAACAAAAGCATTTAGTTTGGTTTATCTTCATAAGTAGAAAAATATATTGAATAAATATAAGTTGAATTACTGTTTTAAAAATAAATAGTACCAGAGAAGTATTTAACAAATTATTTAAACAGGTTGTGATTCACATTTACTTCAACTTTTTATACTATAGGCATTTTATGACTATTAAATGACAAGGAAAATGGCTAATACATAGAACTTTGCCCTAATTACAGTTTGTGTATGCATACAACAACAGCAAAGATGTAACTCTCCAATCATAAAGTAGATGAGTATACCATAGGTGTTGACCATCTGGCTAGGGCATTTTTCCTGGCATAGATGTTCACGGATATTGATTGTCCTTGACAGCTGTTCATCAAATGTGACACTGGTTCTCAGTGTGCAAATGGGAGGGAAAATTATAAAGTGTCTGTTAAATTATAGTTATATATAATAAAATAAGATTATTGAGTTTATTGAAATAAATGAGAGCATGATTTCAATATATTTTGTTTTAAATATTAATCATAGTTTACCATTTATCAAAATATTTTATTAAAATTCAAGTTGTCTCCATGAATAAAAGGTAAGGATTGAAATGTAATATTTTAATAATACAATTTTTAAACCCATTTACCATTTCTGAAATTTTGTATAGGAAATTATGAGCAAGTTTTTTTCAATGAATTAGATAAAAAGAATAACTTAAGTTCACATTTGAGGAAAACCATCACATTGGATGCTAATACCTTGAAAACTATTAGTGTATTTTTAGTCTATTTGTCATGATTAGGAATATTTCCAATAAAATATTTACTTATTTATTTGTTCATTGTTCACTTATTCATTCATAACTGAAGCTTTGCACTTTAGAAAATACGAACGTTTCTCCTCTGGCTATTTATCCTGACATAATGTAAATATGTCATTCTCTGTCTGATTATTGAGCACATGTAAATCCTAGTTTGGCTGGGAGAATCCCTATTTTACATCTGTTGGACTAGTCTTCGAAAATACCCCTTGTGGCACAGTGGTTAAGCACTTGGCTACTAACCAAAAGGTTGGCAGTTGGAATCCACCAGCCATTCCTTGGAAACCCTATGGGGGCAGATCTTCTCTGTCCTATAGGGTCACTATGAGTCAGAGTCAACTCGATGGCATCGGGTTTGGTTTATTATTAATATTGCATTAAAATAAGTTAAGATGGGTTCGTTAGAACTCCACTTTCTAAAACTAGTTTCTTCCATGATCTTTTCCATTAGTTCCTACCTTAACATGTAGTTATATCTGTGAGACTACCTGTGGTTACCATTCTCTCTTCACGTGACACTCTCCAGAGGAATGTTACCAACACTTCTCATTGAAGATTTGCTAGTGAGAAAAAATGTGGACATGTAGGAAGAAAACAAATATTTTTGGTAAGAATTTTTAATCAAACACATTATAAATTTATCAATATAAATAAATTCTTTCAATAAATAAATACTTCTTAGTTATATAATATTTTACCTTTATCAACCTGTTGAATTTTCAAAATTGTGTTGTTTGGTGATAGAGTATATAGTCAATCCTACCTCTAATTATCGTTACGAAAGCATTGACTTTTTATCATCGACAAAATTCTGTGCTAATAAAAATCTCTCCAAAACTTGAATATGCCCCAGCAATTAAATGTGTAAGTTTCCTCAAGTCTTTCTATTATTAAGCAGGTAAAGTTAATGGCATGATGTTATATAAATTTGAAAACTCAATCTAACACATTTATTCAAATTTTCCTTATTTATTTTGTGTATTTCAAATATAACTTGTTTTTTCATAAGTTGTGTTATTTGGCAAATACAATAAAGGTTTCATGCTGCCTGTCCTTATGTTTGTTGGATGAAACATATTCAGGTCACAGGCTACCATTTTTTTTCTATCTTTACATACAGGGATGTAGTTAGGACATCCTTTCCCTTAATTTGAATTGTTATGTAATTTTTTATATTAAATTTGCTTTCATTAACTTATTCTTTCACCATTTGTTGCAAATGAGCAGTGAGGTGATTAAAAGATAGGGGGCATGGACCAAAAGAGTGAGAGAGAGGAGAAGAAGGGAAGAATAGATTCTGATTACACCAAGCTGATCTGTTTATATTTTTCAGAGGGACTGTGCTGTAAACATTGTTCCTTTTAGAAGGGAATGATAGAGCCATTTAGAAAAGCAACTCAAATGAATTTGTATGACCTCTAACTGGCTTTAAAGAGCTAATTCAGACTGGAAAGAATTAAAGAGAAGCAAGATATTTTATAATCTTCAAACTCTCAAGCTAGAAAATTGATGCCCAGGAAAATTTGAAATTGATACTAATCTGACCTGTGTGGGATGTATGCATAATATATTTGTCATAGAGCCATCTAGCATAGTTAGAACAAAGTGCAAAAGCATCACTGTGGGTGGGGAAGAAAGAGGAGATAGAAAATGAGTAGCAACATTTTGTAGTATTTAAGCTTCTGGAATGACTTCAAGGAAAGCACAATTAGCAATCTAGTATAGTAATGAGGCTTAGTTCAGACAAAAGAAGATTTACCCAAGGCAAGTTCTGCATCTGAGTAAAATGAATATTAGTAAAATATTACATTTCCTATTATTCTGTTACTAAGTTGCTATTGTCATTTTCCCTCATTTTGGAAAAGCACTGAAAATAGAACATCTGCTTTTGATTAAATTGGTGTACCAGTATTTCTGTACAAATCCCGATCATAATTAAAGGTTGCTATTCAGATCTTCTCTAAAGACATTTCAGAAATTACATCTCATTTAGAAAAATTGCTTTCCTTTTTATTTAATAGTTACACTTCTTTTTACTTCCCAAAAATGAAATAAAATAACCCTGTCTGTAAAGGTTAAAGCCGTTGTTCTGAATACTCTTTAGTTCATGACAGATTGTTTCTGTTGTTGTTGTTATAGTTGTCTTGGTGAGTTTAGCTAATAAATGAGTTTTCTAGAAAAACTTTCATTTTTTTTTTTTGAGAGTTTGTCAAAAGTGCAACCTCATCCAAGGACTCAGCTCATTTATATTCAGCAGTGCAAGGGAGGACTCTGATAAGTTTTAAGAGAGAGAGAGAAACTTTCCCTTAGGTTTTCAATTGTTTATACCTTTTAAATGTAAGTATAGTTATGGCTAAACCCTTTTCTCCTTATTCCTCAACGTTAGTATTTTCTATTACACAATCATTTAACCTCATCTATATTTTTAGTTTGCAATAATTAGAAGTATTCTAATAGACTTTTGATTACTTGCCACAAACCTAGAGCAAATGCCTTATCCTCTCCACCTGGGGTTCTCACTGGCATCGAAAACTCAAAATATACAATACAAACTGCATGTTCAAAGCTTCTTTTCTTCCTACGTTTTCTGTTTGAGAACAGAGCCCATGAGCCAGAATGGCCACTGGTTAAGAGCTTGGCTGCTAATCAAAAGGTCAGCTATTCAAACCTGCCAGCGACTCCACAGTAGAAAAGACCAGGCGATGATCTGCTTCCATAAAGATTTACAGCCTAGGAAACCCTATGATGCAGTTCTTCTCTGTCCTATAGGGTCACTATGAGTCGAAATTGACTTGATGGAACACAAAAACCACATTCACCTAGTCACGTAACAGAAACCCATTAGTCATTTTTATAAATAGAGCCTTTATTGTCTCTAGAATTTTAGTGAAGACACTGAAATTAGAAACCCCGTTTTATGCTCTACTGCTGGAGAACTCCCTTTGAATCCCTGGCAATCGTTGTTAACATCTCTCCGTTATTGCAGGAATCCTGGTGGTGCAGTGATTAAAAGCTACAGCTGCTAACCAAAAGGTTGGCAGTCTGAATCCACCAGCTGCTCCTTGGAAACTTTAAGGGGCAGTTCTACTCTGTCCTAGGATCACTATGAGTTAGACTCGACTGCAAAGGGTTTTTTGTTTGTTTTTATGTTATTACTCAGGAGCGCTGATGGTGCAGTAGTTAAGCACTCAGCTGCTAACCGAGAGGTTGGCAGTTTGAACCTACCAGCCACTCTGTGGGAGAAAGACGTGGCAGTCAGCTTCTGTAAAGATTCGCAGCCTGGGATATCCTATGGGGCAGTTCTACTCTATCCTATAGGGTCACTATTAGTCTGGCTTGATGGCAACAGGTTTTCTGTTATTACACATGTCATTTCCTCTCTTCAGGGGATATGTACACACCTTATCTACCTAACAAATTTCTGTTGTTGTTGTTTAGATGCCATCAGGTCAGTTCTGACTCATAGTAACCCTATGCCCAAAAGAAAGAAACAGTGCCCAGTCCTGGGCCATCCTTACAATTATTGCATGTTTGTGCCCATTGTTACAACCACTGTGTCAATCCATCTCATTGAGGGTCATCCTCTTTTTCGCCGATCCTCTACTTTACCAAGCATAATGTCCTTCTCCAGGGACTGGTCCCTCCTGATAACATGTCCAAAGTACCTAAGATGAAGTCTTGTCATCCTTGCTTCTAAGGAGCATTCTGGATTTGTTCGTTCTTCTGGCAGTCCATGGTATATTCAGTGTTCTTTGCCAACACCATAATTCAAAGCATCGATTCTTCTTCGGTCTTCTTATTGATTGTCCAGCTTTCACATGCATATGAGGTGAATGAAAATACCATGCTTTGGGTCAAGCGCACCTTAGTCCTCAAAGTGAAGTCTTTGCTTTTAAACATTTTAAAGAAGTCTTTTGCAGCAGATTTTCCCAGTGCAATACATCATTTGATTTCTTGACTGCTGCTTCCATGGGCATTGATTGTGGATTCAAGTAAAATAAAGCTTTGACAACTTCAATATTTTCTTCATTTATCATGATGTTGCTTATTGGTCCATTTGTGAGAATTTTTGTTTTCCTAATGTTCAGGCGTAATCCATATTGAAGACTATAGTCTTCGATCTTCATCAGTAAGTGCTTCAAGTCCTCTTCACTTTCAGCAAGCAAAGTTGTGTCATCTGCATATCACAGGGTGTTAATGAGTCTTCCTCCAATCCTCATGCCCTGTTCTTCTTCATACAGTCCAGCTTCTCGGATTATTTGTTCAGCATACAGCTTCAATAAGTATGGTGAAAGTAACCCTGATATATACATTTCCTGATTTTAAACCACGCAGTATCCCCTTGTTCTGTTCAAACGACTGCCTCTTGGTCTATGTACAGGTTCCTTATGAGAGCACAAATGAGTCTTCTGGAGTTCCCATTCTTCACAATGTTATCCATAATTTAAAAAGAAAGGAAAGACCAAAATGGATATCAAAAGAGACTATGAAACATAATCTTGAACAAAGAGTAGCTAAAGCAAATGGAAGAAATGAAGTAAAAGAGCTGAACAGAAGATTTCATACAGCAGCTCTAGAAAACAAAGTAAAATATTATAATAAAATGTGCAGAGAAAACCAAAAGGAAAGAACACCTTCAACATTTCTGAAGCTGAAAGAACTGACAAAAAAATTCAAGCCCTGAGTTGCAATATTGAAGGATTCTATGGGCAAAATATTGACTGACACAGAAGCATCCAAAGAAGAGGGAAGGAATACACAGAGATACTGCACCAAAAGGAACTGATGTTCAGCCATTTCAGGAGGTTGCATATGATCAATAACTGATGGTACTGAAGGAAGAAGACCAAGCTACACTGAAGGCATAGGAAAAAAACAAGGCTCCAGGAATTGACCAAATGCCAATTGACATGTCTCAACAAATCGACACAATGCTGAAGCACTCACTCATCTATGCCAAGAAGTTTGAATGACAGCTAATTGGCCAACCTAGAAAAGATCCATATTTGTGCCCATTCCAAAGAAATGTGATTAAACAGAATATGGAAATTTTCAAACACTATCATTAATATCACAAGCAAATAAAATTTTGCTGAAAATAATTCTAAAAAGTTTGCAGCAGTACATCAACAGAAACTGCCAGAAATTCAAGCTGGATTCAGAAGAGAATGTGGAAGGGGGGATATCACTGTAATGTCAGGGGATCTTGTCTGAAAGCAGAGCACCAGAAGGATGTTGACCTCTGTTTACAGATTTCTAGCTATGTCTCATATCAGTTTAATTGCCTTCTATTTGAGAAAGATTTCCTAGATCTTCAGGTCAGGTGTCTATTTTCTCTCTTAGCCTTCAAGGTCTTTCTCCATATTAGCACTATTCCATTGTATTATAATAGTTTGGTCTGGATTTTTGCCCGGGATTAGTTTCCTTCCTTCCTTCCTTCCTTCCTCCCTTCCTCCCTTTCTCCCTCCCTCCCTTCCATCCTCCCTTTTTCTCTATCTCCCCTCCCTCCGTCGTCTTCCCTTTCTCTCTCCCTCCTTCCCTCCTCCCTCCCTCTCTCCTTTCTTCCTTCTTTCTTCTTTCTATGTTTTCTTTTTAACATATATTCAGTGCCATCTATTAAACACTGTGCTAAAAAGTTTAAGCAGTAGAAAAATTCGTAAATCACAACTTTAATTTTACAGAAGTTTATAATCTAGAGTCTATTTTGATATTCTCTTTTTTTCTGTTTATTTCTTTTTATTTTTATTTTTAATTATACTTCAGGTGAAGGCTTACAGAACCAATAGTTTCTCATGAAACAGTAGTACACATATTGTTTTATGACATTGTCAACCCTCTCCCTTCTTGACT
>NW_004443949.1:10015136-10020283 GCF_000243295.1 Trichechus manatus latirostris | reverse complement strand
TGTAGGTTTTGTTTTTACTGAGACTTTATGTTTCTCCTCTTTATTTTTATGAGCATGTTTGTTAACATTCTTTGTGGTTACCATGAATTTTACCCTTATCTTTCTAAGTTTGAAGCAGTCTACCATTACTTGGTATCACCTTACCTTCCCCTCCATTAGAAGGTTCTATACATATGCCGTTTATTCCCTCTTTTATTGTTTTGATGTTGTTGTTATTTATTGATTAACTGCTCTGATACCCTGTTGTATCTCTTTTGGTTTTGGATACTCCTCTAGAGGTCTTTTCCTAGATTTGTATCTGCTGGTATGATCCTGTGTCCGAGATTCTGCCTGTGAGCTGAAGTTTGTTGTTCTCAGATCGAAGAACGCCCTTTAATAATTCTGTTAAGTTTGGTTTGGCTTTTACATATTCCCTTAATTTCTGTTTATCTGGAAATGACCTAATTTCACCATCAAATTTGAACAAGAGTTTTGCAGAATATATTATTCTTGACTGGCAATTTTTTTCTTTCAAGATTTTATATATGTCATCCCACTGCCTTCTTGCCTGCATGGTTTCTGCCGAATAATCTGAACTTAGTCTGATTGTTTCTCCTCTGTATGTGACTTCTTGTTTTTCATGAGCTGCTCTCAGGATTCTTTGTTTGTCTTTGGTTTTGGCAAGTGTGACTATGATATCCTTGGTGATTTTCTTTTTGGGTCTCTCCTATATGGGGTTTGTTGAGCTTCTTGGATGGCCAGATTTTCATCTTTCATGATATTGGGGAAGTTTTCTGTCAGCAGTTCTTCAATGATCCTCTCTGTGTTTTCTGTTTTCTCCACCTGTTCTGGAACTCCAGTCACTAGAAATATTTGCTTTTGATTGTATCCCACCTAACTCTCAGGGTCTCTTCATTTTTCTTTGTTCTTTTTTCTGAGTTTTCCTCAAACAGAGTTGTATCCAAGTGTTTGCAATCCACAGATCCTGTCTTCCACCATTTCAAAATTGTTCCTCAGCCCTTCTATGACACCATCCATTTCTGAAATCTTGTTGTTTACCTTTTGGATTTCTAATTGTTGTCCTTGTATAATTTGTAGTTGTGAATTTATTTTGGCATTTTGTTCCTGCATTATTTTCCTGAATTCTTCCAGTTTTTTGTCCGTATTTTCCATGAATTTGTCTATTTTTTCCTCATTTTTGTCAGCTTTTTGCCTCAGCTCTTGAAGAATTCTGAGTATTAGAGATTTGAATTCCATATCAGGTAGTTCTAGTGCCTTTTCTTTCACTGGAAAGTTATCTGGTGTTTTATTTTGGATGCCTACTGGAACCATCCTGTCCTGTTTTTGTAAACGTTTTGATATTGTCTGCTGTCTTCGGGGCATTCAGTAGTTATTTTTCTCGTTTATTGATTGTAGATTTGTTTGTTTTGTCCCCTTTTTTTTTTAATTTGGCTACATCTGAGCAGGCGGGCTGTGTGTTCTTTGTTGTTTGCTCGTCTGTAGGCATGATACTTTTCACCTCCTTCTCCAACTGATAGGGTCAGTTGCTCAGATATGGTATGGCAGGGAAAGTCTAGCTGAAGAGGAGTTACTGGGATGGATTGTTTGTGGCACTTACTACAGCCACCAGAGCAGGTCAGTAATCAGTGCAGGGCAGGTCCAATGGCCATGCCTGTGCTGCTTGGTGGTGTGATGTTAAGTGCACAGTGCAGGTAGGCAGGATATAGTGGGGAGATTGTTATGTGTGGAGCTAAGATGGATATGGGAGAGAGGAGAGAGGTACAGGAGCCAAAAACATACAAAAAAAAATAAGAATTCTAGGGGAGCTTGCCATTGGAGTGGAGAGATGAGAGACTATGAAATGGAGAAAAACAAAAAGGGGAAGAGGAAGATAAAAAAGAAAATAATGAATAAATAAAAATCTGAAAGGAAAAGAATAGCAGAGTTCCCAGGGATCCTAACGGTGTAGCTATGAGGTCTGGGGAAATTATTCTCAGGTGTTGCTGTACAGCCTGGCTAGGAGATGTAAAGGTATACAACCCCAGATATTCAGGGAACAGAAAGAGAAGGAAGATATAGAAAGATGAGAAAATGAGTAATGAAGAAAGACAAAAAGGGAAAAAGAGGGAAAAGAAAACAAAACAAATTTAAAAAAAAAAAGAACAAGAAAAACCCCCAAAAAACAGAAGAAAAAAAAAAAGAAACAATGATAAAAGAAATGCCCTCAGGGATCTCTCTGCACATCTGTGAAGGCCGAGGGGGTAGGTTCCAAGCCACGCAGCACCGCCTGGCCAGAACAGGCTCCCAACTCAAGAAAAGGAAAAGAAAACAAACAAACAATTCAAAACAAACAAACGAACAAAAGCCCCGGGTTCCCACCAGCGCCGCAACCCAGACCGGGAAGCAGCTCCACAGCCCCGTATGAAGAGGCAAAGATGGTGCACAGAGCCAGGTATTTGAGCAAAAGGTGGGGGAGGTGGTGAGAGGTAAGGAAGAAATCAAAAGAAGCAGAAAAAAGCAACACCAGAGCCACAATACGGCACTCAGAGAGCCAGCTAGTGTGGACTGGTGGAATCCAAGCAACCGGTGCTTCCCAGACAAGAGACTGTGTCCGCGGGAAGCAGAGGAGGCCGAGTGGGGGTGAAGAATGGTAGGGAGTGGGAAAGTGTATATCACAAATTACCAGAGCTCCACAGCCCTTCAGGAAGAAGCAAATATGGCACACAGAGCCAGGTATTTGAGCAAAAGGAGGGGGAGGTGGTGAGATGTAAGGAAGAAATCAAAAGAAGTGGAAAAAAGCAACACCAGCAGCCAACAAATGGCACTCAGGGAGCCAGCCCATTTGGGTGGGTGGAATCCAAGCAACCGGTGCTTCCTGGACGAGAGATTCTGGCCGCGGGAAGCAGAGGAGGCCGATTGGTGGTGAAGAAGGGTGGGGGGTTGGGAAAGCGTATATCGCAAATTACCGGTTGTTTTGTCTCCTGCTGGAAGCTCTGTGAAGCTGCTTTCTCGTACCCCCTGTTTGCTGGTCTCCGATAGGAGTCCAAGACGGTGGATCTGCACTGCGTTAGCTGATATGGGACCTCTGTATAAATCTCTCCTCTCTCTTGGTTCTCTGTCAGTTTTCTCACTCCATTGGTGCTTGGCTGAGTTCTTTGTCTCTTCATTTGATGTTTTCAGGTTTCAGGATTGCTGTTTTCTCTGTTCTTTTTAGTTTTTCAGATCTTTGCTGTGGAGGGACAGCATGGTGCTTCGGCTTAAAACACCACTTTGCCAGAAGTCAATTTTTGATATTCTTGAACTATAAACACCAAGCAATTTTTCTTTATAAAATGTCTCTGTTTAGCCAATATTCCAGTAAAGATTATTCTTCCATCTTCCATTTTCAGCTTATAATTTATATTATATTAAATTAAGTGTGATATTCTTTTTCTTTGAGGAAGGGGGTTAAATAATATATGCATCCTTTAATAGTAGCTCCTTTAAAGATTTTCTTTTAAATAAATATTCTTTATCTTACTTGGTTAATGAAGAATTTGTTAAAAGTGGAACATTTTGATTCTCTAAACATTTTGGTTCTCTAAGATTATATGGAAAATTTATTTTGATACATAGTTGTGGCTACAATTATACTGGATATTAAAATGTAATTGTTCCTGAAAATATTTATTGTGAGGCATAACTGTATTTAATTATTTCTTTTTCTTTTGATTAAATTTTATGTTTCAATGGAAAAAAATTAGTTAAGCCTGTATACAAAATCCTCACAATGTAAAAAAAAAGTCAATAATATTTTAAAATAAATACACAATCAAAAACTATAAACAAAATATTAACATGCATCTCAATGCACTGATGATGTTGAAATATTATTACTGTCACTAACTTATACTAAATTGTGTAAAAATAATTCATATAATTAAAATGCTGTTAGTGATTCTCCAATGAAGAAATGCATATCTACTTAGTGATAGCATCTTGCTTAACCTATTTTATAGTGTAAAAGAACAATTTCTTTGGATTTAGTAATATAACAAACATTTTCTGTTACTCTTTGCTTAAAACTCACAAACAGTATGACATTAATTGTAAGTACAAGTTAACTATAGCTTATAAAATGTGAATGCTTGTAACTTTTTAAGCTACTTAGAGGCATCTTCAAGTGTAAAACATATACACATTGTCTGCCCACAACAACCCCATCCCCATAAATATACTTAAAGGAGAAATCGATAGAGAAAACTGTAATAATTTCAATACACACACCTTACTTGGATGTATGCGAATTTTCTCAAGATGTGAAGGTCATGTAGTTCAGTAATTTCCTATCTGAAAACAGTAAACAAATTATGAGAAGGTGCTTGGGTTGACCATCCAAGTTTCAGTCTAACAGTGTGTATAATGACACAATGGCATCAGAGGTTTCTCTCACATTCTGGACTTGTTATCTCAAATCTACCCGTATTTCATTACACATTTTCAGAGAGTTGGTTTATGTCATTACTTTTCATGCAATGAAAATATCTTTAACATATTAATAAAAAATATGCCAACTTTTAGCTTGTTCAACAATAAAAAAGCAAGCTACATAAACATAAGATAATGACAAAAATGTGAAAATAGAAATAGATTAGCTTTATTACATAAAGTAGCAATATAATTATAGCATATTTGAAGACATAGAGTTCCTCAAACAAACAAACAAGGAAATATGAATAGTCCATGGAAGAAATGGAAAAAATAAATAAATAAAAAGCTTCCAAAATGCTATGGGCCTAGACATTATTTTTATGTAAGTTCTCATAACTAACAAGAGACAGGCAACTTCTAGATCACGTACATTGATCTACAGCACATTAAATGAGTGGGTTGATTCCAAATAATTTTACAATAAATATTACTATAGAAGTTCCAGAAAAATGGCGCTCTAGGCAGAAGCACCACGCCTTCCCTCCATAGCAAAGATCCGAAAAGCTAAGCCAAACAGAGAATACAACAATCCTGAAACCCTAAAACATCAAATGAAGAAATAAAGAACTCAGCCAAGCACCAAATGGACTGAGAAAACTGACAGAGAACAGAGAGCAAGGAGAGATTCATGCAGAGGTCCGCTACCAGCAAATGCAGTGCGGATCCACCATCTTGGACTCCTATCGGAGACCAGCAAA
>NW_004443949.1:10012998-10014243 GCF_000243295.1 Trichechus manatus latirostris | reverse complement strand
TTTTAGGGGTGCCTTTCTTGTTCTTTTTTTTTTAATTTGTTTTGTTTTCCCTCTTTTTCCCTTTTTGTCTTTCTTCATTGCTCAGTTTCTCATCTCTCTATATCTTCCTTCTCTTTCTGATCCCTGAATACCAGGCGTTGTATACCTCTATGCCTTCTAGCCAGGCTACACTGCGACACCTGAGAGCCACTTTCCCAGACCTCATAGCTGCATCGGTGGAATCCCTGGAAACTCTACAGTTCTTTAACCTTTATGATTTTTATTTATTCATTCTTTTCTTTTCTTCCTCCTCCCCTTTCTGTTTTTCTCCATTTCATAGTCTCTCATCTCTCCATTCCAACGGCAAGCTCCCCTAGCATTCTTTTTTGTTTTTTTGTATGTTTTTGGCTCCTGTTCCTCTCTCCCATATCCATCTTACCTCCACTCATAACAATCTCCCTGCTGCATCCTGCCTACCTTCACCGTGCGCTTGACATCACACCACCAAGCAGTACAGGCACAGCCTACTGGAACCTGCCCTGCACTGATAACCAACCTGCCCTGGTGGCTGTAGTAAGTGCCACAAACAACCCGTCCCAATAACTCCTCTTCAGCTAGACCCACCCTGCTGTACCATATCGGAGTGACTGACCCTGCCATTTGGAGAAGGAGGTGAAAAGTATTGAGCACACAGACAAGCAAACAACAAAGAACACACAGTCCGCCTGCTCAGACACAGTCAAATTTGTTTTTTTTAAAAAGGGACTAAACAAACAAATCTACAATCAATAAATGAGAAAAATAACTACTGAATGCCCCACAAACAGCAGACAATATCAAAACATTTACAAAAACAGGACAGGATGGTGCAGTAGGTGTCCAAAATAAAACACAAGATGACTCTCCTGTGGAAGAAAATGCACTAGAACTACCTCACAGGGAATTCAAATTCTCCAAGAACTGAGGCAAAAGGCTGACAAACATGAGGAAAAAATAGACAAATTCATGGAAAATACAGACAAAAAAATTGGAAGAATTCAGGAAGATGATGCAGGAAAAAAATGTGAAAATAAATTCACAACTAGAAATTATACAAAAACAACAATTAGAAATCCAAAAGATAAACAAGATTTCAGAAATGGATGATGTCATGGAAGGGCTGAGAAGGATATTTGAAACCGTGGAAGACAGGATCAGCGGAACTGAAGACAAACGCTTGGATACAACTCTGTTTCAGGAAAACTCAGAAAAAAGAACAAAGAAAAA
>NW_004443949.1:9950702-10012898 GCF_000243295.1 Trichechus manatus latirostris | reverse complement strand
AAATATAAAAAATAATAAAATAAAAAGAAATCAAACAAAAATAAAATTAAATTAATAAATACTACTATAACCCTATCACTCTAATACATCCAAAACAAACTCATTGCTATTGAGTCAGTTCTGACTCCCAGTGACCCTGTAAGAAAGAGTAGAATTGCCCCAAAGGTTTTACAAGGTTGTAATCTTTATAGAAGCTGATTGCCACATCTTTTTCCCTTGGGTGGAGTGGCTGTTGGATTCAAACTGCAGACCTTTTGGTTAGCAGTCGAGCACTTTAACCACTGTGCCACCAGGGCTCCTAATACTAAAACCAAACCTATTGCCATCAAGTCACTTCCAACTCATAGTGACCCTGTAGGACAGATTACAACTGTCCCTAGGGTTTTTAAGGAGCACCTGTTGGATTTGAACTGCCAACACTTTTGGTTAGCAGATAAACTCTTAACCACTGTGCTGCCACCAGGGCTCTAGGGCTCCTAAAACATACTAGATATTATATGTAGTATTTCCTTACATATTACTATAATGGACTATTAAAAATAACCCAAAACTAAACCCATTGCCAGCAAGTTGATGCCAACTTACAGCAAGCCATGATGAATAGATTTGTAAATGGGGCTTCTTCTATGAGTCTGCTATCGGTTCAGAGTTTACTGGATTAAACCTTATCTGGTGATCTAATTAGGGACAGCTAGCATAAGAATGTATTTAAATCTTGTAAGATGTCAATGTTTTCAGATATTAGGTAGCCTTCAGTATTTACATACAAAATATATATGGACGTTCAAGAATTTCATTTATTAAGAACATAAAGATAAAGATGATGATTTTGAACTGGCATCAAAATAAAATTGTGCCAACTGTTATTTTGCAAGTTTGATAGGTGCTATTCATTTAAATTAATTAATTCTTTATACACAAAAATCTGTTAATCGAATTTTCATCAAATGAAGTGTAAGTATACATTGTTTAATCATCTCCTTAAAAAGTAAACACATTAAAAGCAAATCTTTCAAATTGAAAATTTTTTGTAATTAAGATAGTTGGGGGGGGGGACTAACAAAGAAATTCAAGCATAATATTCCTTTGGAGAAGTTTCTCGAGTAGATTGAGCATAACTTCCATGAGTCTTGAGCAGCAAAGGGGTGGACTCTAGAAAATGACATTTTGCGGTGGTTGTTAGCTGCCATGGAGTCGGCTCTGACTCATGGCGCCCATATGCAAAACTGAAACAAACGTTGCCCAGTCCTATGACATCTTCATGATCACCTGGGGAAATAGGCAAAGTCCAAGTTGCTGGTGGCGTGACCTAATCTAAAGGGGGACTCTCTGAATAGGCAGCTTTCTACATGAGACCTGAAAGACAAATACCAGCACCAGTTACTGCGCTGTCTTTCCAACTCCTGGCAACCAATGGAGAAGAACATTCTTAACAGGATAAACGAATTATTACCTTAAAATTGACAAAACAAACGACCCCTTAAACCAGAGCATCCTTCCCTCACTGCAAAGAAAAATGTGACTTTTTATTCATTTGTTTATGTAAAATAGAATAGCCCCTCCTGCACTGTTTTTTTTTTTTTTTTTTTCATTAAAACCACTGCAGTGTCAAGTCCATATTGTTTCAGTATGGCCTAACTAGCATATTCTAATTGTCTGTGGTTTTGTGTAATATATTCCTTAAAGAAATGGGACTGATACACACCACTATATCAGTCTCTTATGTCTTTATAGTGCTATTTGTCATTAAACTTAACTATTAATAGAAAAGAGATTAAAATATATAAAATTAAAGCAAAATTACTATACATTCAGTTGAACGTCTACACTCTGAGCAATGGTTTTAATCATAGCCCTTCCTATAGATCATTAGTTTGGGAATATGTTCTGCTGGAGAACATCTGGCATGCATCAAGGCTGTGAGAATACTTAAGGTGATGCTTTCTTTTTTAATAATATGTCATGGACAGTTAACTATTTATTAAATTTAGCATATGGGTGCAACTAAACCATTTCATTGGACACCTTGTCTGTCAATTATATCACCAAGATCACTGAGCTATTGTACAGGGCCAGGAACATGGAGGGAGAGGGGTTTGATCATTCAAATGGAACTAGAGGTTTTTTTTCCATCCCCAAAGGTACATAGAGCTTCTTTTGCCCCACTCCTTCCATATGACTACACTGAAATAAGGACTTGGTCAAATTCTTTTGGTTCTATAATAATCCACAGACTTATAAAAAAAGCTGAATCATTCCCTATAAATCAACAGCTAAGAATCATTTTAACATATACAGCAAAGATAAAGAGTGACCTAAACAAATGGATTAGGATTTGTTCATTTCTCCATTATCTATTAAGAGAAGCACAAAAATGATGCAGTTTATCTTTGGGACACATCCCTTGGCTGCCTCACATACTCATTGACAGCCGTTTCCTGGCCCCATTCCAGGCACAAAGGAACTTCCTGTTGTTCATTTCTAACATTGCAAGTCTCAGAGATCAAATTTTGATGTGGAAATTTGTAGTGTGTGGTGGCGGTATGACATCCTGGAGAAGTACATACATCTGTAGATTTGGGTGAGTTTGTTTAGACTCTTGCAGAGATCTAGAGAGTGCTCGATTTTTGGCTTTGGGGTTTTGGTGCAGAAGTATGAACTAGGAGACTGATTCTAATTTGGTTATACTTATCCTTGTTGTATAATTGAATCCTCTCTTAAAAAGAGAACTATGGTCAGAATATACTCTATAAATTCATTTGGATTTCCAGAAAGATCTCTAAGTTATCCCTTTTCCTTTGCTAAGTAAGCACAACGTGGCTGAGGCTTGTGTTTTAAATCAGTATCAATTATAGTAGTGGATCTTGGAGACCCATATTATGGGTGATGCTGTGGACATTACTAATTAATAGATTTTTTAATGATGATCCTAATTACATAGGAATTTTCCATATTCTTGAAATCACCAGAAAAGAAAAAAGAAACCAAATCTATTGCCTTCAATTTAATTCCGACTCATAGCAACCCTATAGGACAGAGTAGAACTGCCCCATAGGGTTTCCAAGGAGCAGCTGGTGAATTCAAACTGCCATCCTTTTTATTAGCAGCCAAGCTCCTAACTGCTACGCCACCAGGGCTCCATTCTTTAAATAAGGCCCCAAAATTTGCTAAGAAGCCTGCACCTAGACTGTCTTGGCTTTTGAAAATAAAATTAACACTCATGAATTTGTAACACAATTGCTGCAATCATCCATGTGTTTCCCTCAGACTGTGGACTAGGCGCATTCAAAGAATACAATAGTACCAGGTGTGTAATAAATAAATACGTGAATAAATAAATTTGTATTTTACTCCAGTCCCTTATAGGATATCAGAATATTTAATGCATAACACCTGGAAACATTTCATGACTGGTTTCCTTTCTTCTAAAATCTTTTCTACCCTACATTTTCTTAAGCCTCTCATTTTTCAACCTTTCTCCACCAAACTACTCCCACTCTGGTATCCTAGCCCAAGAGGCTACTATTTTCTCTTCCTCTTCCTTCCTTCTCTCCACTTTTGCTCCGTCTGCTTTTCCTTCTCTCAAGTCTGAGTCTTATTTTTGCTCATTCTCTGATTTACGTGATGAATGAGTGGCTATGACAAACTCTCCTGGGTGGAGATGGTAGGATTATGGGATATGGCAGGATTTGCACCAACAATTGTTACACAAAATTTGGCCAGTTGAAGGAGGATAATTTTTTCTTAATAATCTGTATTTTTCTTCAAAAGACACAATGAATGCAAGAATTTTAAATGCAGGGTAACTACACCATGAAAAAATGTATATGTAGGTCTCTGTGTGTATATTTTAGCCTTAAAAATGCTAGAAAGCATCAAAAGTTAAAAAGTGAAATGGAATCTATTTATGAGAAGATTTGAGATTTTTGAGACCAGGAAATAAGTAAATGAAAGGAATACGAGATATACTAAAGGAAAAATGTCATCGACAACAATGAAAGATGTGTTTAGTCCTTCAAATATGGGACTAGAATAAAGCAGGTATTTAGTTGTGACTTGTGAACCTAGTATGAAGATACCAGAGAATGACCAGGAATGACTCACCCAGAGCTTATAAACATCTCCAAAGTTGAAGGAAAAAAAAAAAAAAAACAGATTCAATAATAGGATCAAATGGGAACCTTTTCCAGATGGCTGGAGCTACTACACAATATGTTAGCACCAATGTGGAAAAATCTAAGCAAACAATAAACAAAATGTTTCAGGCTCTATTCAGCGTATTTGAAAGTGACATAGTTTGTGTATGGAAGTGAGGAGAGAACAATGGCACATTTCATTTAAAAAAAATTCCTGGGATATTTACAGATTTATATTAAAAGGAAGTACTAAGAAGAAATGTAAAAAAGAGAGTTAGGGAGGACTTCAACAGGTTAAGTCCAGCTTTCAATTAGATGTGGTATCTACAATAAATAGGGTAAACATATACAGTAATTTATTGTCCAAACTGAGACACTTTTGAGAGTGAAAGGGTGTTATTAATAGTTATATGGAAACAATAGGAATAAACTAGGACTGACTTGAGCAAATTGGACGTGTGGTCACTGTACTGCAGAGGCTACATCTTGGATTAAATCATTCCTCTCAGTGTCGCATAAGGGGGCATGGTTTGTGAAAATAACACATGTTTTTGACAGTCTAAGAACAAGTTGACATTCTAGCTCTTACTAGCCTCACTATGCTGAAGGAGAAGGATGTTAGGAAGACGCACTTATGAAACAATAAGCAGAGAGAAAGAAATTGTGGCTGTATGCCCAGTTTTTTGTACTAAGAATAGGCCTGCTAGATAGACCTAAGAGAATGGAAAAAGAGAACACTCCAAATGAAAGTAAGTGCAAAATAATATTGATGGGAGGATATAGACCTTGGAGACTCAAAAGCTATTAGACATAGCCGGATGAGGTCGGAATATTACTGGGAGATTAAGTGACTAAGACTCTCAGTAATGTGAAGCCATGAAAATTTCCAGGTGATCTTACTATGGATTTGGTCTACAACACTCTGAGTAGAATAGGGATTTCTTAAGAACCAATTAGCCATGATGTCTGAGTATAGAAATTCTCAAAGCTATACTGTAACTTCAGTTTCAGTATAGCTGATTAGGGGTGGGGGGTGGGGAGGGGCGAACTGCCACAATAAACATAGTTGTCAATTGGAAGATGTATCCCAATTTCAAAAGCCAATTAGTGTAAAAAAAAAAAGTGACTTACTTGAAAGTAATAAATGAGTTTAGGAAATAAAAACAAATCCAGATAAACCGTAGAATATTTCTACAAATGTTGGAAACTAGGTGGACTGAAGATTAAAATATACCAGGTATGCTACTTCTCATACTTAATCGTGATCAGCTGGTACTCCAGTTGATGGTCTGATAAGATTCCTTGGAACTTCATTATTAGTACTAGAGTGTTTATTAATTTCAATTGTCTTGGAATTTATGGCTAGAGGGAATGAGAATATCAAATTTGTAGGAACCACTTTAAATGTAAGGTGGGCAAGATAAACATCAGTTGAATTAATTCACTTAATAGTCATTGAAGAACTAGTTAATATTATTAAAGATTTTGCCAAGTGGTTAAGATGTTCAGAAGTCAAGACAGTTCCAGTAGTAGCAATTACTTGTACCTGTCCTTATGATGCCAGGAAAGATATTGAGTGAATACTTACATATACATCTGCATCCTGGGTCATCCAACAGACAGAACATCTCCGGGCCCCAGGACAAATGGAAAACAGTATAAGTTATTGCTATAGATTTATTATTTTCCTCAATTATTCACTTATCCCTGCCCCATGAAAGAATTATATGTCCACACCCATTGCCATGTGACTTGTCATGCCCCATCTCCAGATGGTAGGAATATACTCCCCCAACGAATTGACATTAATTTTGGACATGTGACTGGATTTGGCCAGTAGAATATGAACATTCATGAATGATGCCACTACCAAATAAAAGTTTCAAGAGCCATTTACCTTTGCCATGTGAATGACATATTCCAAATGGAAGCTTCTCCTTCAGCCTAGAAACAGGAATGAAACGGAGCCACAACCAAGCCACACGTGCTGACATTGTGATGTGAGAGAGCAATAAATATCTGTTATTGTAAGGCTCAGTGTAAGGTGCAATGTAAGCCATTGCAGATTTGGGGGTCTTTTTTCTTTTTAAACCAGCATAAAACTAATTGATACAAGCCACTCACAAAAGTGTAGCAAGTTAACTATAGTTTCAGAGAAATAAGGTAAATATATGCTATTTTTAAACTCTGTATTAATGTAGTTGTGAAGATCAATCAAATATATAAAATACATTTCACTTCTCTGACACCAACTAAACTGAAAGAATGCAATTCCAATCCAGATCTATTCAGTTCAATTCAGTTACATTTCAACTGCACGTGTAGTACTTCCTTCTCTGACCCAAACCAGAGCTAGGTAAGACCTCACAAGTTAAAGGGCTCAGTCCACCGAACTGCCAAGTCTGCCCATACCTTAGACACCAGCAGCATACTTGGGGGCCCTTATGACAATTTCACTTCTGGCCTGCTGCCTACAAGTTTTGGGGGTTCCCCACTATGCTCTCAGGATATCAGCCATAAGCTCAGAGATCCTCAAGGCTCCCCACACTTCTAACCAGTTGGCTCCACTATTCCCTGGGGTTTGATAATTCCCTGTAACAACTCACAGAACTCAAAGAAACTCTTATGATTACAGGTTTATTATAGTAAAAAAGATACAAAAGAAGAGACATACAAGACAAGGTCTGGGAGAGTTCCCTGTGCTACCCTCCCGCTTGCATCGATGTCTGTCTCTAACCAGGAAGCTAATGGAGCTTCTATGTCCAGAGTCTTTACTAGGCCTCATTACTTAAACGTGATTGGTTGAATCATGCCTGCCTTCCCCAGAAGTTGGCTGACATCACTTGGTGATTCTTTCTGGCATGGCCATGCTTCACCTAGTCACCTCATTAGCATAACCTGTCACAACATGAGAATATGGATCACAGGTCTGAGCATCACCTGGTATTGAAAGGTGATCTAACACTCTTGGGTGAAGAAATGGATATTAGAATGCAGATTTTAGGGCATTTACATGTTCCTTTCTTCAAAACTCAGATGGTACAGACAAATTGTGCCCTGAGTTTTATGTGGCTCAAAAAGATATCCAGGTGGAATGTACACACAAGACTTAGTTAAATCCATAAAGGAAGTTTATTTTTGTAGCCCTCAAGTCCTCCTCAGTGACTGTAGCAGCCTTTGAAGAGCTGTCGAATCCACTGGGCTGATGATTATTTTCTCAATAAAAACATGTAACATTTACTTAAAGGCTATATGAAAGATGTCCAATAAATATTCCTGAATCAATGAATTAATGCATATTCAGAAAATACAGCAAATGTATTTTATAAACAAGTCAAATAAAAATTGGTCACAAGCCTTCAGGGGGAATAATATAAACCAATGTTTTTGTAGAACACAGAAACAGTATTTTCTTTTTCTTTCTCTCTCTCTCCCTCTTCTTCCTTCCTCTTTATTTATTCTATTTCTCTATCACCTATAGAGCTCACTTTTTTTATTTTAACACCAATCTATGTTTTTGTGCCTTTCTTCTCTTTTGTCCTTTGCCCATTTAGACCTCATTTTGTTTGGATTTGTTTTAAAGCAATAAAGTACCAGGGATAATTCCAGGTTATTGCCTTATCCAGGGGACCCCAAGCCTTGAATGCATCTGTCCACAACAATTTGGTGTTGTTCACTGTGTCATCTTATTGCCTGCACTCAGAGACAGGATGGCACTAGTGACCTGGAAACTGAACTTCTGAGATTCTAGGACCTGCTGAGATCTGCCTTTTTCCTTTGATATGTGTGTTCCCAATCTGTTTAAGTAGAAATTTGTACCTTCATTTTCCAAATAAAGCATATTAAAGTCTAATCAGAGTCACCATGGGAGAGAGTGAGAGGAACATTCACTAAGGGGTTTTAACACTGGGAAAGTTTATTAAAATATACAAGAGTCAGGTGTTACCTTTCAAATGTTAGTATATTAGCCTAGAAATTCCTTGACTATACTGCTCTACTGTTTTGTTATTATTATTTTTTGTTACGGTTGGCTGTAGATATCTCTTATATTGAAAACCAAATCACCTGCCTTGGAGTCAGTTTGGACTCATGAAGACCCCATGGGTGTCACAGTAGAACTGTACTTTACAGAGATTTCAATGGCTGATTTTGTTGGAAGTAGATTGCCAAGCCTTTTCTACTAAGGCACCTCAGAGTGGATTTGAAACTTCATCCATTTGTGATTCAGTAATACAAGCTCCAGACCCTAAAAATAATCAGTCAATTGAACTTCCCCAAATTAAGAGAAAAGACCAAAATAAACGAGGATGATACTAGTTTATAAAAATGTCTTAGGCATTGCATTTAATAAAAATTAAAAGTGAAATGGTTTAATTTATTTTTGCCTTTGGTGTTTTGAATTTTACAGGTTTTTAAATTTTATTTTATTTTTCTGCTTTCTAAAAAATATGAAATTATGCTCACTCCAGAGTGTTGAGTCCAGACTGGTAGTTTCTACAAATGGGAGAAAAAAATGATTTTATTAAGTATTACTTGAATTTAGGATTTAGAGTCTTAAATTCAGGAATTTATTGGTGAGTAAAGCAGACACCATTTTGCTGTCACCAAAAACCCTGTCTAATGGAAAAGTGAGTTATTAAAAATAATCTGATAATTGTTATGAAGGACAAATGCAGAGTACTATAATTTCAAGTTCTAATTTAATCTAGATGAATGTATTCAATATTTTCCTGAAAAAATTTTTTTTGGTCTTTTAATTGAGACTTTAAAGGTAAGTGGTTAGCCGGCAAAAAAGGGAAAAGACCAAATGTTTTGGGCAGAGGGAACAGTATGTCTGGTGGCCTGATGCAAGGGCAGTATTGTCCATTACAGGAAATGAAGGAAGGTCAGAAAATAAATAATGGTAGAATATTAGAAGGTAAATCTAGAGAGTGAAGTAGAGGCCAAATAATGGTGGGCCATGCTGTAAATGTCAAAAGTGGGGAAGCCATTGAAAGATTATAAACAAGAAAAACGTACTGAGATTTGCATTATTAATGATTGATTTTTCTATACTGTATGTAAAGAATTTAATGGATAAAAAGGAAGTGGATCACTTAGGAGGCTGTTGCACTAATTCAGGGAACAGATGATGATAACTTGGATTAGATTGTTGGCAGAGAAGATGCTGAGAGATGGAAAGTTCTGAGAGCTATTTCAGAGACAA
This sequence comes from Trichechus manatus latirostris, assembly GCF_000243295.1. Classification (NCBI taxonomy): domain Eukaryota; kingdom Metazoa; phylum Chordata; class Mammalia; order Sirenia; family Trichechidae; genus Trichechus; species Trichechus manatus. The sequence goes on along the minus strand of NW_004443949.1, from coordinate 10,003,556 downwards.
AATCAATAGAGCATCAGGCTTCACTGATATGGAGGAGGAGAGAGAGCAGAGTGTCTTGAAGGATTCTCAGGTTTCGAACTTGTACAACTGAGTGGATGTTGCTATGGTTCACTCAGATGGGAGTCAGTAGAGAAAGACACATTTTGACGTGTGTATTATACCTTTACTTTTGAACATGGTAACACAAACATAGGCGGATGGATAGATGGAGCTAGAATCAGAAGAGAGGGCTGAGATATAGATACATACTTGGTGTCAAGGGCATATATCTGATAACTGAAGCCATGGGTGGATTTGTGAACACTTGAATGAGGGCCTTTGAGTAAGTAGTGATATATGGCTTAGGACAAAGCACTGAGAAATTCAACATTTAAAAACTGAATAGGAGAAAATGGACCATCCAAATGATTGAGGAGGGAATGTTAGTAATGGGAAAGTCAGGAAGGTATAATATCAAATAAACCCCCCAAAATGTTGTTATTATTATTATTTTATTTACAACCAAAAAACTCATTGCCTTTGAGTCAACCCCATAGGATGGAGTAGAACTGTCCCACAGGGTTTCCAAGGTTGTAATCTTTACAGAAGCAAACTGCCCCATCTTTCTCCCGTGGCATCCTGGTAGTTCAAACTGATGACATTTTTTGGTTAGCAGCTGAGTGGTTAGCCACTCCACCACCAGGACTCATTAGTATGAAATTCTTCTGAACTATCACACAAAATCAGTACTGGAAAATGTCCAATGAACTTAGCGATATGAAAATCATTGATGATGTCAGCAACAGTTCTCTGAGTGGAAAGGAGAATAGACACATTGGAATGGAATGAAGAATGAGAGAATGGTGAATAAATTTCTTATAGAAGTTGGACTGTGAAGATAAGAATGCAGGATGGCCGCTGGGTAGGGAACTGGCTTTGAAGGAGGGATTTTTGTTTTGTTGTTGATCTTTTAAGGTTAGAGGGACTCCAAACCAAACCCATTGCTTCCAGTCAATTCCAACTTATAGTGACCCTATAGGACAGAGTAGAACTGCCCCATAGGGTTTCCAAGGAGCTGCTGGTGGATTCAAACTGCCAACCTTTTGGTTAGCAGCTGAGCTCTTAATAGTGGATGGAAAGATAAAGTAAAAAAGAAGAATACAATATATACCAAAGAAGAGGACAGTGCTTAACGGGGTAATTAGTCAGGCTCAGAGGCGGCAGGACAATAGAGGCAAGTGCAAATCCTAAAAACTAATACTTACATGTCACTCCCTTTCTAGTTGTTCACGTGTTATCTCATTTAATTCCTAGCCATATTAGCTATATACTATTAATATCTATATCTTGAAGATGAGAAATTAATTGCTGGAGGTCCATTGTGTACCTGGTAGAGCCAGGAATCAAACCAAGACGGCTTCACCTCAGATTCAAGGTGTGTGTCTTAGTTTCCTAGGGCTGCTGAAACAAAATAGCATAAAGTAGGAGCTTCAAAGGACAAAACTTTATTTTTTCACAGTTCTGGAGGCTAGAACTCCAAATCAGGGCAATAGTCCTGTGGATTCCTTCTGAGGGCTCTGAGGGAGAAACTGGTCCATGCCAGTGTCCTAGCTTCTGGTGTCTCCTGGCATCTGTCTGCCCCCATTGTCACATGGCCATCATTCCCCTATCTCTGTCACCCTGTTTGTTCTCCTCTTTTATAAGACTCCATGCAGAAGGGATTAGGACCCACCCTGCTCCTGTAGTATGATCTCATGTTAACTGACAGCACCTTCAAAGACCCCGTTTCCAAACAAGGACACATTTGCAGGTACCAAGGGTTAGGACTTCAACATATGTTTTTAAGGGATACAATTCAATCCACAACAGACGGTAATACCTTAAGCTACTTTTCTATGTGGTCCTAAGATTTCTGGTTTATTTGAGACAATACTGAAGGAAACCTGTGTTTTTACCTCCATTGTTTTCAGTGAAGATGGATTTAATCTTCATAATAAAATACACGATTATTCCAATATTTTAGATGAAGAAACAAAAGTTTAGAGAAGATGACAAATGTCCTAAATTTTATATATAGTAAATGGTAAAGACCAAAACTGAACCCAAATCTGTGTAAGTTTAAAGCAGTTGACCTTTCCCCTTGCTAAGATGAATGATTTTCAAATTTTCAGGGTTGAAAGCTGCCATCCTGCTGATCATAGCTACTCCAGGATTGATCCCTCAACCCTGCTTCAGAAGAAAGCTTTTCTCTTTCTCTTTTGTCCTTTTCTTTCTTTTTCCCCTCTAGAACCTACTACAGTAATTCAAATTTGTGGCCCTGGTCAATGCTCCCGTAGTATCCCATACCTACTTCACTCATAGCACACCTCTTTGTACTGCAATCATCTGTTTAATTATGGAACAGGGCAGCAGTTAAAGCATTTTTTAAAATGAGAAATGCTGCCAGCTAAAAAAAAAGTAGTCTTACTCAAAGTAACCTGAACCAAATCTTATAGACTAGCAAACATTATTTATTTATTTTTTTTGGTGTGCTCAGCTTTATGAAGTAGCTGGACTAATTGTGTACGGAGCCCTGAGGCTTTTAAGAAACAAAGAGGATTGCCTTGAGTCATCGCATTTAGAGATCCAATGTTAAGGAAACATTTACATAGAGAATGGTTGTGATCTCTGATGTCCTTTCGTAAGAGAAGACTTTAAGAACACCAAAGGGGGTTTCATGGGATAGGTGGGAGGACAATAAGCAATGGGGAAGACAGGCTGATTCTCATGCGTATCTAAGCTTGTATCAAAGATGGGAATGCTTTGGAGAATTACCAGTTATATTTGTTAGGTAATAGCGGAATATGGGGAAAAAACTAAAAAAAGTATTAGAATTGGCCCTCTGTGTGGACTCCATTGTGGTTCTGGGCAGGTCCTGACTGGCAGTGAATTATAGTAGCGGTGGACTGGCTTCATCTTTATATGCAGAACCAGGCCTAGGAGAGACACATCCCTTGGCAGTGAGAAAGTATGGGTTCTCTTGGCCTGGAATTGAAAGTCGTTGCCCCACTCACTTTATCCCCGCTGAGTCTAAGGTTTCTTGGACCAGCCCATGACAGGACATCTTAAAAGCTAATATTTGATTTATTTCTCTAAGGAGTAGTATGAGGGATTAATTGGGAAAATAAGTCATTACTATTTTTGTTACAACATAATCAAGCAGGGCCAAAGGGTTGCTTGTCTCAAGCTCTTACTCCAGTGTGAGAAGACCCTGGTGTTTTATTTTTGCAATCCCTGTATCCAGAAGAGTGCATGACCAAAATGGGCTTAATATTTGTATAATTAATAAGGAAATCAGGCAGAAGATATATATATGCTGTTACTTGTTATGTGCCATTGAGTTGGTTCTGACTCATAGGGATTGTATATTATTAATATGTATGTATTATATACGTATATAAATGTATAATTTCTCCTTTGGTAGCAGGCTCACATATATATGTTGTGGTTATGTGCTGTCGAGTTGGTTCCGACTCACAGTGACCCTATGTACAACGGAATGAAACACTACCCAGTCCTGTGCCATTCTAATAATCATTGTTACGCTTCAGCCCACTGTTGCAGCCACTGTGTCAGTCCATCTTGTTGAGGGTCTTCCTCTACTTTGTTGACCCTCTACTTTACCAAGCATGATGTCCTTCTCCAGGGACTGGGCCTTCTAGATAGCATGTTCAAAGTACGTGAGATGAAGTCTCACCATCCTTGCCTGTAATGAGCATTCTGGCTGCACTTCTTCCAAGACAGATTTGCCCATTCTTCTGGCAGTCCATGGTATATTCAATATTCTTCACCAACATCATAATTCAAATGCTTCAGTTCTTCTTTGGTCTTCCTTATTTTTTGTCCAGGTTTCCCTTGCATATGAGGCGATTGAAAATGCCATGGCTTGGGTCACGTGCACCTTAGTCCTCAAAGTGACATCTTTGTTTTTTAACACTTTAAAGAGGTCTAATTAATTATATAATTAGTAAGTGGCAAAATCAGAGTTGTAATGTAAGTAGTTTAATTAAAGAACCTATATTGTTATTCCTAGACAATATTTTCTACCTGGTCAAAAGCAATAGGTTGAAATTATTTAAATGGATTCTGTCTGAAGTAAAATTTCCTTCACTATTAATCTTTGTAAGCATAAAGGCCTTGTATTTCCCATCAGATTAACTATATTTTAGACACAGAGTAAAGATGTGTTAGGAAATTAAGATTAAAATTTCAGCATTGATTCAGTACCGTAATTTTTAAAAATATTTTTAGTAAATTCAATAGCCTATTTTTAATTTTCCATCAATAATTTTCAGAGAGACACTATAGTTATAAACTGTGTAATTTGAAATTTCATTTTAGCAGACAGTGAACAACCAACGTTTATTGAGTTTTTCTTGGAGGAGTACACAACGTTATTTAATTTGTTCTATGGCCTCTAGTTCCCTAAGCTATGCACAAAAATGTAGATGAATTGCACTAATAAAGTTCTCCAGTAGCATAGAAGTTTATCCTGACCTTGAACCTGAATAAGACATATCTTTTGTGTCCAAAAAAACCCATTGCCATCAAGTCGATTCTGACTTATAGTGACCCTATATATAGGACAGAGTAGAACATCCCCATAGGGTTTCCAAGGTCTATAATCTTTACTGAAGCAGATATCTTTCTCTCACTGAGTAGCTGGTGGGTTCAGACTGCTGACCTTTCAGTTAGCAGACGAGCTCTTAACCACTACACCACTAGGGCTCCTTATCAGTTGTGTAGGGACTAAAAATTTCTACAACTCTCTCTCTCTCCTCCCTCTCTTCCTCCCTCCTTGTCCTTCTTCCTCTCCCTCTTTCTTCTTTCTCTTCCTCTCTATCTCCCTCTCCTCACTCTCTCTCTCTCTTTCTTCCTCTCCCACCCTCTCTTCCTTCCTCCCTCTTTCTCTCTTTCATATATATCTGGAGCCTGTATCCCCAAAGAGGATGAACACAAGGTAAACTAACCAACTGCTACTATTATAACATCTTCCCACATTTCTAGGAAGAGATATTTGACACTGTGCTTTGCAGTAGATTACTATGAACAGTTAACACACTTGGCTGCTGATTGAAAGGTGGCTGGGAAGAAAAGCCTGGCGATCTACTTCTGAAAAATCAACCACTGAAAACCCCATGGGGCACAGTTCTACTCTGACACTTCATGGACTTGCCTTGAGTTGGAATCATTTGATGGCAACTGGTTTTATTTTTGTTTTTAATTTATTTTTATTGTTGTTTTTACCGTGAAGGTTACTAATAACTGAAATTATGCTTCCAAATGACATAAGAGAAATGATTAGATAGTTACTGAGAAAGTTCATGGCTTTACCTCAATAGTTTTCTTCCCTTTTTCTGCCATCCATTCTCCAGCTCTTCCCATTCCTTCTTTATTAAATTGAGTCTTAACTTTGCTGAACAATGCCCACTGCCTGGGCACTAATACTCTTGACTGGTTTATGGTTTAGTTGAGGATAAAAATCCACTGCCGTTGAGTCAATTTTGATTCATAGTGACCCTATAAGACAGAGTAGAACTTCCTCATAGGGTTTTCAAGGCTGTAAATCTTTACAGAAGCAACTGCCACATTTTTCTCCCACAAAGCGGCTGTTGGGTTCCAACCACTGACGTTTTGGTTAGCAGTACAGAGCTTTAAGCACTTCGCCACCAGGGACTTCATCAGAAGGTTAGATATTTTACGTAAAGAAAATACTGCACAGTGGATTTTCAGTTGTATGTCCTAATATTTAGAACAAGGGGGTGCTATTCTAGGTTAACACCGAGTCCTGGTGGTACAGTGGTTACAGCACTAGGCTGCTAACAGACAGGTTGGTGGTTCAAACCTACCAGCTGCTCCACGGAAGAAAGATGTGGCAGTCTACTTCGGTAAAGATTTACAGCCTTGGAAACTCTGCAGGGCAGTTCTACTCTGTCCTGGGTCTCTATGAGTCAGAATCGACTTAGCAGTGGGTTTGGTTTTTTGGTTTATTCTAAGTCACCTTTTTTGACAATTGGATGTTAACAAAAATGAAAGCATGATTTTAATTCAAAACTATCCATTCAAGTTATTGTAATTTGGTATATAGAATCTACGAGCTAAATTTTATCGTCTTCCCAGTTGAAATCAGATTATTTAGTTAGCGAAATCAAACCGAAAACCCATTGCCACCGAGTCAATTCTGACTCTTAGCCACCCTCTAGGGCAGAGTGGAACTGCCCCATAGAGTTTCCAGAGTTGTAAATCTTTACCGAAGCAACTGCCCCATCTTTCTCCCACGGAGCGGATGGAGGGTTCGTTTGACCGCAAACCTTTTGGTTAGCAACTGAGCATCTAACCATTGTACCACCAAGGCTCCTTTGACAAATCAAAGGAGGACGTTAAAAATTCCCTTGCTCATTAAAATATACATGCCATTTTTTCCATGTCAATTACTATGGTTAAGGTAAAAAATTTTTAATGTCAAATACATTAAATTCCTTTAATAACATTTGTAGAACACTATACTTCTATGTGGCATGCTGGTGAAGAGCTCGGCTGCTAAATCCACCAGCTACTCCTTGGAAGCCCTATGGGGCAGTTCAACTCTGTGCTATAAGGTCACTAGGAGTCGACATCCACTCGACAGCAATGGGTTTGTTTTTTTTTTTTATTTTCATTTTTTGGTATACTTCTATGATAAAATCATTTCTGAAACATTTCCAAGAGAAGTAATTAAATAATTTGATGTTTTCACTAAAGTCTAAGTGTTTGAAAGCGTTTGACTTCAAAATATTTCGGGTGCTAACCGTAAGGTTATCGGTTTGAACTCATCAGTGGCTAGAAGGGAGAAAAAACCTGGTTATCTGCTCCTGTAAAGACTATAGACTGGGAAACTCATGGGGCACTTCTAGTCTGTCATACAGGGCCACTGTGAGTGGAAATCAGCTTGATGGCACCTAACAACAACAATTCAAACTTCTGTCAATTTCCTAATGATCCGTTCTGTGTGTTTCCCATTAAACTAGACTTTTTCCATTTTCAAATTCCTACTGACATAATTCTGTTAATTAGTATTCCAGCACTTCTTTTTAAAAAACTGTGGGGATAAACTAAAAATGATACAATTTTTGGATCTTTGATATCTCCTTAACATATGGAAAATAAATAGAATGTGCTAGTGACTATCTGTGGAAGATTCTTTCTTCTCTTTTTTCTTCAGTCTTCCTTGTAGCCACTGGGCACCAGAAGTTTGGACCTGATGGTTTAATGTGCAACATAATAACAAATGAGTTCTGTTTTATTATGTTTTGGTTCTGGGTGTTGGGTGAGGGGATTTGGGAACTAAGGGCTATTGTGTTTGCTAATTGAACAAATTACTTTACAATGAATTTTGGTCCCTGGAGATCATTTCAAGTGTTACCATGACTTTCAAAGTATTGTATATGGGATAGTTTGCTTTTTCTCACCTGGCTCCATCCTGGAACTCAGATACTACGGGCTATAAAATGTGCAGTGTAAGACAAGTAATAATTCTAGCTATAGTTTAAACCGTTCTTCATGCAGTTCAAGTTATAGTTATTTTTGGTGCTTCTGCCATATTGAAGTTTATCATCCAAGTAGTACAAACTTTTACTCCTTTGGCAATATATCTTTCAGGGTGAAAATTAAAGATATAAAAAGGTCGAGCGAAAGAAATCAAAGGCTGCCAGGGCCTCAGGGTGTGAACCAGGGCTCTAGGTCTTTCTCCCTTTGGCCTGACTTGCTAGTAAAGGCAGCTCTTCTCTCTCTTTCCTCAGTTTATGGCTCTGCTTTAAATTTTATTAATGTTTATATTCAAAGGCTTCTTCTCTCTCTTTTATTTTATTTTTACTCAATTCAATGACTTTCCTGATGGGTCTTTACTATAACTTGACCATTTTGTGTATTAACACATCTCACAAAATGTTGTTGTTGGTGCGGGGGCTTGGGAGTCAGTTGCGACTCATAGCGACTCTATGTACAGCAGAACAAAACTCTGCCCAGTCCTGTGCCATCCTCATATTCGTTATGCTTGAGCACATTGTTGCAACCACTGTGTCAATTAATCACGCTGAGAGTCTTCCTTTTTTTTTTTTGATGACCCTCTATTTTGACAAGTATGATGTCCTTCTCCAGGGACTGGTCCCTTCTGACATCATACCCAAAGTACGCGCGACAAAGTTTCGCCATCCTCGCTTCTAATGAGCATTCTGGCTGTATCTCTTCCAAGACAGATTTGTTTGTTCTTCTGGCAGTCCATGGTATATTCAATATTCTTCATCAACACTATAATTCAAAGACATCAATTCTTCTTCAGCCTTCTTTATTCTTTGTCCTGCTTTTGCATGCATATGAGGTGATTGAAAATACAATGGCTTGGGTCAGGTGCATCTCAGTCCTCAAGGTGACATCTTTGCTTTTCAACACTTTAAAGAGGTCTTTTGCAGTAGATTTGCCCAAAATAGTCCTTATTAAAACTTAATTAAACTAAAATTTGTATGAAGTACAAAAGTCAAAACATTTTCCCTGGCTCTTCGGTGTAGTTTGCAGGTTTGCTATGGACTAGCTGACTTGAATTAATTTAGCATTAGAATTCAAGCCATATGTGATTTTCTAATTATGAGCATTTCAAAATTAATTCCTCCAAAATGACATTATTAACCTGGTATATTATTTTTTAAAATATATAAATACATATGCAAATAGGACACACATTTGAGCCACACCCAACTTTGCATCTCAGATGTGGAATGTCTTGAGTCATCAGAGTACATATTAATCTAATATGTATGTATGTGTGTGTTGTGTGTTTATATGAGTATAAAATATACAAAAACATACCCACCCAACACACACACATTTAAATAAGAGGCTTAATATCCTTTAAAAAATTGGATATTCTTGTTTTTAATATCCAACAGCATATCAAGTTATTTTTATTACAGGCTGAAACATTGTGTAACATATTTTCTTTTTTATGAAAACTAGCAATTCAATTTTGCTTAATGAGTGGGATTGCTATTAAATGTAATATATATTGATTATATATACTAAGCTGTAGTTTGAAAAATCTATCAACAATTCCAAAATAGCATTTCCAAGATACAAGCATACTCATTAGTTCATGAAGATAAGATGTGATTGATGCAGGAACTTAATGTAGGAAAATATAGTAAATCTTTTTGAATGATGGTTACATACTTAAAATGTTTTATTCAATTGTTTAAAGCTTTTGCTGAGAAAAAAGTAGAATTGTCTGGGTTTCCAAAAAAAAAAAAGAATTAGACACTGGAATCAAACATCGTTTATTTCTAATGTACATTATAAACACTATCAGAATCAAAGAGATTTCAGAAAAAAATGGAGATTTTTCTAATAAGCAGGAACATGAAGGTGAAGGGCAGACTTTTCGATAAAAGAGAAGAGATACAATTTTAGATGGCTTATAGAATTAGGTCAATTCATTTGTTAATTGCTTTTTCTTTTGAAAGGTCTTTTGAGAGAATTTAATGTAGTAGTTATTTTAAGAATAATATACCCTTTTTCTCTCATTCTCCTATTTGATTATTATAATTTTTAGTATCGAGGGAAACCTACCACTTTGAATCAGCTAAATTATATGAATAAATTATTTCTCTGTAACAAAGAGCTCACATTTCTAGACATAGTAGCTGTCAATTATTTTAAAAATAAAAGATGATTTGTGATATATGTTGTTTGTTATTTACTTTCTTTTGCTTTTAAACGGTCTACATAGTGTTATTAGTAGAATCAATAGGTCTAGAATGGAATGATTTGTCTTGGAATTTACCATAGCAGGTTTAAGTGGCATGCAGAAGAACATCAATCCTTCACTGAACTTAAGAATAAATACAGATGATAACCATAAGGAAGCAAATACAAATGTTTATATTAGTATCTTCTCAGAGATATGATTACATATAACAACCTTTAATCTTAAAAAATCTATCATGAAAATCAATATTGTGATGAAGTCATTATAGTGAAAATAAAAAAATAAATTGAAAATATCAAAATTCTCAAGCAATATATATATATTATGTACATATATATTAAGGTGGTGATTGTTGTCATTAGCTGCCATCAAGCCAGCCATGATTTGTGGCACACCATGCGCAAGGGAACAAACTACTGCCCTGTGTCATTCCCATAATTGGTTGCCGATCAGACCATCGTGATCTATATATAGGGTTTTCCTTGGCTGATTTTCAGCAAAAGATCATCAGACCCTTCTTTCTAGTCCTTTTTAGTCTTGAAGCTCCACTGAAACGTGTTTAGCATCTAAATTCTATTTCATATTAAGTGCTTAGTAACATACCTGCTTTAAATAGTTAATTGCCTTTAGAATTCAATCTCCATGATGGCAGGAACTCTGTCTGCTTGTCCTCTATTTTATCCCAAGCATGTAGCATAGGATCCATCACTAAGTGAATACTCAATAAATAGTAATTAAAATATAAATGGATATAAAACACTGTGATTGCTTCAAAATTGAACAAAAATTAATAGACTGTAGAATATAAACAGGTTGACTACGTTAAAAAATTATTTGTTAGCATTAATTAAAACTTAAATAAATCTGTAGTTATTTAGGGCCATACACCATATTTATATATATATATATATATATATATATACTTTTATTTTTAAATTCACAAATGGCAATATATAGAACCTGCGTTTGGAATGAAAACTATAATTTATTATTCATCATAGGATTGGGTCATTATGTGACTATCTTAGTACTCCTATAACAGAAATACCACAAGTGAGTGGCTTTAACAAACTGAAATGTCTCACATTTTAAGAGACTGGAAGTTCAAATTCATCGGGCCAGGTCTAGAGCAAGACTCTCTCTGTCCTCTCTGGGGCAAAATCTTGTCTCTTTCAGCTTCTCTTCCTCTATGCCTTAGTGATTTCCACCTGACATCAACATTTTTCTGTTTGTACTTCCTGGCTTCTGTGCCTAATCTGCTCTTTTTAGATCTCAAAAGTGATTGACTCAAGTGATTGACACCCTTAGACTTAAGACATGGCCTCATTAACATAGCAAAGAAAACTCTGTTCCCAAATGGGATTATACCCAGAAGTATAGAGGTTAAGATTTACAATACATATTTTGGGGGAACATAGTTCAGTTTATAACAGTGACATACCTCTTTGTTGGCTCTTGCCACACCTCTAATTATACATAATATTAGAAAACATGGATATTATTATCATGAAGGTTGGCTTCTCTAGTTATTTGGGTTTCTTAGTGACAGATATTTTGTGCTGTCTAAGTGGGAATGGAAAGTCTTTGGTGTTACTGCATTCCTTTTACTTGAACTGTTCAAATCTAAGCTGGGAAATAGACAATTTTGACCTGGAGATGCTGTAGAGAGGATTCATAGATCAAATATGAAATGATACAAGAACAGTGGTTTACAAATTGTGGTCTGAGAATTTCTAGGGATTCTTTGCAGGTGTCCAGGGTCATCTTTAGAGAAGGAAGGAAGAGCTAAGTAGACAAGGGTTTCAGGGTCTCCATTCATGTTTCAGCCAGGGAAGACTGATTTTTATCTATTTTATATATCGAACTTCCACAATGGATTTCTCTTGAGCAAAGTACCATGTGGCTATTTAAGCTTAAAAACCACTATACTAAAGAATCTTAAAGGTTTTTTTTTAACTTTAATGCTCTGAATTCTATAAATACACAAAATTAATGTATCCTTTCGTTGCATACACAGTCTCTCTTCCCTTTCTGAATGTATATTTACCTCACTTCAGGAGGATTATATATTTCTAGCCTCTGAACTCAGGTGTGGACTTAAGATTTGTTTTGGAAAATGAAGTGTAATAGAGAAGTGTGTTACTTAAAGGCAAACAGTTTAAGAAATAACATATGTTTTGCCACATTCTCTTTTCCCCAACTCTCCCATGCTGGAAGCACCTATTGAGTTGAGTCTCCATCAGCCTGGACACCTGAGTGACTATGATGAGCAGACCACCTGCCGATCTGCTGAGGACATGTAGCATGAGAGAGACATCAACTTTATTGTTGTGAGCCCTCAAGAATTTGGAGTGCCATCTGTTAAAAAAAAGAAACAGGACCCATACCTCACACCATACACAAAAACTAATTAAAAATGGATCAAAGACCTAAATATAAAACCAAAAACTATAAAGATTATGGAAGAAAAATAGGGTGAATGCTAGGAGCTCTAACATACAGCATAAATAGGTTACAAACCATAACTAGGAATACACAAACACCAGAAGATAATCTAGATAACTGGAATCTTCTAAAAATTAAACACTCACATTCATCAAAAGACTTCACCAAAACAGTAAAAAGACAACCAACAAACTGGGAAAAAAAATTTGTCCGTGACATATCTGACAATGGTCTAATCTATAAAATCTATAGGAAAACCCAACAACTCTACAACAAAAAGACAAATGACCAATGAAAAAATGCACAAAGGATATGAACAGACACTTCACCAAAGAAGGCATTCAGGTGGCTCACAGACACATGAGGAAATGCTCAAGATCACTAGCCGTTAGACAAATGCAAATGAAAACTACAATGAGATACCAGCTCACCCCAACATTACTGGCACGAATCAAAAACACTGAAAATAACAAATGTTGGAGAGGGTACGGGGAGACTGGGACTTTTATGCACTGCTGGTGGAAATGCAAAATGGTACAACCATTTTGGAAAACAATATGATGCTTCCTTGAAAAGCTAGAAATGGAAATACTATACAATCCAGCAATCCCACTCCTAGGAATACATCCTAGAGAAATAAGAGCCTTCACATGAATAGACATATGCACACCCATGTTCATTTCAGCATTATTATTCACAATAGCAAAAAGATGGAAATAATCTAAGTGCCTATCAACAGATGAATGGATAAACAAACTATGGTACATACACACAATGGAATACTACACAATGAAAAAGAACAATGATGAATCTCCAAAACATGTCACATCATGGATGAATCTGGAGGACATTATGCTGAGTGAAATAAGTCAATCACAAAAGGACAAATATTGTATGAGACCACTGTTATAAAAACACATGAAAATGTTTCCACACAGAAAGAAACAATCTTTGATGATTACAAGAGAGGGGAAGAGTGGGTAGGGAAAAACACTAACTAGACAATAGATAAATGGTAACTTTGGGGAAGGGTAAGACAGTACAATATACTGGGGAACTCAGCACAACTTGACCAAGGCAAAGTCATAGAAGCTTCATAGATACATCCAGACTCCCTGAGGGACTGAGTTACTGGGCTGAAGGTTGGGGATCATGGTCTTGGGGGACATCTAGCTCAACTGGCATAACATAGTTTATAAAGAAGATGTTCTACATCCTACTCTGGTGAGTAGCATATAGGGTCTTAAAAGCTTGTGAGCGTTCACCTAAGATACTTCTCCTGTCCCACCCTGTCTGGAGCAAGGGAGAATGAAGAAAACTAAAGACAGGAGGAAAAGATTAGTCCAAAGGACTAATGGACCACAACTACCACAGCCTCTACCAGACTGAGCCCAGCACAACTAGATAGTGCCCGGCTACCACCACTGACTGCTCTGACAGAGATCACAATAGAGGTCCTCGACAAAGCTGGAGAAAAATGTATAACAAAATTCAAACTCACAAAAAAAGACCAGACTTACTGATCTGGCAGAGACTGGAGAAACCCTTAGCGTATGGCCCCTGGACACCTTTTAACTCAGTACTGATATCACTCCCGAGGTTCATCCTTTAGTGAAAGATTAGATATGGCTATAAAACAAACAACAACACGTGCAGCTCAACCATTTATACAAGACTAAATGTGCACACCAGCCCAGAGGCAAGGGTGGGAAGGCAGGAGGGGACAGGAAAGCTGGACAAATGGAAATGGGGAACCCGAGGTCGAGAAGGGGAGAGTGTTGACACATTGCCGGGTTGGCAGTCAATATCACGAAACAATATGTGTATTAATTGTTTAATTGAGAAACTAATTTGCCCTGTAAACTTTCACCTAAAGCACACAGACACACACACACACACACACACACACAAAGCATTTTGGGTGGTTGTTGTTTAGTTTAAGAAAGGAAAAAAGTGTCAAAAGTGCTTGAGGACTTTGAGGCAAACCATTCATTCAATTCAAACCAAAATAGTCTTTTACTGCCTACGTGCTTTGGGTAGATATAAAGTCCAAACCACAAGCTTGATCTTAACTCATTAAATTTGATCTCAACTCATTAAAATCTCACCACTCTCTAAATTTTTAGTCTCCTGAGATATGGTCTCTGTTTTCACTAATATGTGAAAAAATGTTTTCTTTCTTTTTTAAACATTTTATTGTGCTTCAGGTGAAAGTTTACATAGCAAGTTAATTTTCCAATCAATGATTCTTACACAAATTGTTTTATGACCTTCGTTACAATCCCCACAATGTGTCAGCACTCTCCCCATTTCCTCCCTGGGTTCCTCATTTCCGTTAGTCCGGTTTCCCTGTCCCTCCCTGTCTTCTCATCTTTGGTTTTGGGCGCATGTTATCCCTTTGGTCTTTTATAGTTGATTGTTCTAACAGGCACATTCTTCACAGATGTTATTGTTATTTTATGTTGTTGTTGTTGCTGTTGCGTGCTGTCGAATTGGATCTGATGCAGAGTGACCTCATGTAAATGTACAACAGAATGAAACACTGCCCTGTCCTGAGCAATTCTTACAATCCTTGCTGTGCTTGAGCTCATCCTTGCAGTCACTGTGTTGATCTGTCTCATTGAGGATTTTCCTCTTTCTCTGACCCTCTACTTTACCAAGTATCATGTCCTTCTCCAGGGACTGGTCCCTCCTGATAACATGTTTGTGTTATAGCCCTGTCTATTATTTGTCTGAAAGGTGGCCTCTGGGAGTGTCTATAATTTCAAGTTAGAAAGATGTCTTAGGGCAATAGTCTTTGGAAAAAAAATGTTTTCTTAAAGATAACATTTCTCAGTCCACTTCCTCCATCTCTGTAAAACAATCTCTTCCATAACATGCAATTTTGCTCATAATCTTTACTGTCTGCTTTTTCTTGGTGGCTCCTTTTCTTTGAATGCCTTAATGTAGGAGCATCTGACAGACTGCTTATGCCGGAATTTGCTTCCCTATCTAATTGCTTCTATAACCACTACAAATCTTCAGTTACACTAGTTAAGTAAATTATTCTTGAATCTCCATATCCAGCCATAGCTTATCTTCTCTTGTATTTCTATATTTTTCCTATATATTTGCACCTGGAGGTTCTTATACAAATTCAATATCAGCATTGAATTCTTCTTATAACACATTCTAATAATCATGGCTTGAATTTCTGACAGTTCTCTGTTGATACACTGCTGTAACCGCTTTTGAAGGATCTTCAGCATAATTTTACTTGTGTGTGATGTTAATGATATTGTTTGATAATTTCCACATTCTGTTGGATCATCTTTCTTTGGAATGGGTACAAATATAGATCTCTTCCGGTTGGTTGACCAGGTAGCTATCTTCCAAACATCTTGGCATAGATGAGCACTTCCATCACTTTATGTTTCTTGAAATATCTCAACTGGTATTCTGTCAATTCCTGGACCCTTGTTTTTTGCCAGTGGGTTCAGTGCAGCTTGGACCGCTTCTTTTAGTACCATTGGTTCTTGATCATATGCTACCTCCTGAAATGGTTGAATGTCAACCAATTATTTTTGGTACAGTGACTCTGTGTATTCCTTCCAGCTTCTTTTGATGCTTCCTGCATAGTTTAATCTTTGTCCCAGGAGAACAAGACTGGGCCGTGTTTCCTTTTGTTGTATATAGGATTGCTATGAGTCGGAGTGGACTTGACAGCACCTAACAGCAACAATAACAACAATTATGGACTTATTCGTCAACTTGAAAATTCAGGTTTCTAGCAAAAGTCCCTTGTAAATCACCTCTGTTTAGAAAAATTAGAACAAATACGTGCTGTTTATGATGAAATTAAACAAAGTAAAGAAAATAATCAAGCAGGAGCAAAAGTATTTTCTCAGCTGTATAACAGATTACTCCAAAACTTACCAGCTTAAAACAACAAATGTTTATTGTCTCCCAGTTTCTGTGGATCAGGAAGTTGGGAGTTGCCCAGATGGTTGGTTCTGGATCAGGATCTCTAATGAGGTTGTAGTCAACATGGCTAGGGCTGCTGTCATCTGATGACTTGACTGGGGCTGGCAAGTCTGCATCCCTCACTCTCGTGGCTATTGGCAGGAGGGCTTAGTTCCTGACCTCATGGACTGCTTGAGTGTCATGGTAGCTGGCTTCACACAGGGTGAGTGATACAAGAGAAAGAAAAAGAAGAAGAAACAATGCCTATTATGGTCTAGTCTTGGAAGTCACAATTATTCTCTGCCATATTCAATTCATTAGAAGGTATATTCAGCCCATACTTAAGGGAAGAGGAATTAGGCTTTACCTCATGAGGGGAGCAATACCAAAGATTTTGTGGGCTTAGTTTAAAACTATCACACAAATTGTGCTGATAAATTGGGAAAGATAAAGAAAACTGAAAGAAAGTGCTTATGGGACTTTGAACTATATTTTTTTTATTACTGTGGTAAATATGTGTGTAACAAAACATTTGCCATTTCAAAATTTTTTACATGTACAATTCAGTGAAGTGAATTATGTTCATTGTGTTGTTCAACCATTAGCACTCTTCATTTCCAAATTTTTCCATCATCCTTAACAGAAGCTCCATGAGTCTCCCTTTCCTCTTCCCTCCTGCTCTCCCCTGGTAACCACTAATAAACTTTGTTCTCTATATACTTGCTTCTTGTAGATATTTCATGTAAGTGGGATCATACACCATTGATACTTTGGTGACTGATTTATTTCTTTCAGCATAATATTTTCAAAGTTCATTCATGCTGTAACATGTATCAGAACTTCATTTCTCTTTATGGCTAATATTTCATTGTATGTATGCACCAAATTTTGTTTATCCATTCATCTGTTGTTGGGCATTTAGGTTGTTTCCATCTTTTGGCTATCACGAATAGTGCTGCATTGAACATTAGTGTACAAGTATCTGTTTTTGTCCTGCTTTCAATTATTTTATGTATAAACCTAGGAGTGGAATTGCTGGGTCATATGGTAGTTCTGGAACCATGGTGGCACAGTGATTAAGAGCTTGGCTGCTAAGCAAAAGGTTGGCAGTTTGAACCCACCAGCTTTCCTGGGAAACGTTATGGGGAAGTTCTTCTCTGTCCTACAGGGTCTCTATGAGTCAGAATTGACTCGATTTTTTTGTTTTTTGTTTTGGTTATGGTAATTCTATGTATGTTTAACTTTTTGAGAAGCCACCAAACTGTTTTCCACAGTGGCTGTACCATTTTACAATCATACCAGGAATGGATGTAGGTTCCAATTTCTGGAGGAGTTATTTTTGTTATAAAGTCGTGTGCTATTACATAAAGTTTGGGGAAATTAAAAAAATTATTCATAAGCCTGCCATCCTTTCTAAACAACTTTAATTTTTGCATTTTCTCATCTACACTTTATCCACTGCATCCATATTTTACATAGTAGAATGATTAATATTGACCACAAACATTCAGATATAAAAACAGAAAAAGTATACATACTTCTAGCACTCTAAAATAATCTAAAAAATGGTTTTAATTAAGTTCTTCTTACCAATCTTTATACGCATTTGTATTTTACAGTTTTAATCAAAGCAAGAATTCAGTTTAACATTTGTATTCTGTCATTTTATCTTTTGGAAATATATTTCCTTATAGCCTGTGTCATGACTTATTATCTTAAATTTTCTTTAAGTCTTGAAACAATTATAAAAGTAATTCATGCTTATTTGTTGTTACGTGAAAGGAAAAAAATCGTATCTCCTCCACACTCTACTTCAGCTCCCTCCCTGGAAGTAACAAATGTTAATAGACTGGAGTTCATCCATCCATAGTTTTTCCTATTCATTTCTCTTTGACATACAAACAATATTTAAATATAGACACACTGTTTTAAATAACAGTGATACTATATTTCTTGGCAACTGGCTTTTTTTTCAGACATGGTATGACTATCCCTCCAGATCAATAGATACACATTTAACTTACTCTTTTAAATACGTTCATAATATTCTATGATAAGGATCTTCCAGAATTTATTCAACCATTTTCCTAATGATAATTATTCCCATTCTTTTTAGTTTTTTGCCTCTAAAAATAATGCTGCAATAAAACATCCATTTACGTATGTCTTTCTATATTGGTGCTTTTCTTTCTGTAGGCTTATCTCTCCAAAATGACATTTACAAGATCAGCGAGTATTCATATTTGTAATTTTTTTAAATTTTATTCATTTTGTTGTTGTTGAAAATATACACAACAAAACACACCAATTCAACAGTTTCTGTTTTTACAATTCAGTGAAATTGATTACATTCTTCGAGTTGTGCAACCATTCTCATCCTAGTTGTTCCTCTGCCATTAGCATTAACTAATTGCCCTCTGAGGTTTCTACCTAATCTTTCAAGTTTCTGTTGTCACTTTGATCCCATATAGATAGTTACTAAAAGAGCATAATGCTCAAGGCAGACAATTTTTACTTGTTAAGCTAAACTGTAGTTTTAAGATGATTTTAGGGGAAATTTTTGGTTTAAGGTTTAAAGATTATCTCAGGGCAAGAGTTTCAGAGGTTCATTTAGCATTCATGGCTACAGAAAGACTGGATTCCATGAGAATTTGCAATCTATTATGCATTTGTCCTTTTGATCAGGATTCTTCTATAGAATCTTTAATCAAAATGTTCGATAATGGTAACCAGACATCATCCAGTTCTTCTGGTCTCCTGGCAAAGGAGGCAGTAGTTTATGTAGGCAATTAGCCACACATTCTAATCCTCCTCCTATTCCTGACTGTCCTTCCTATTCTTTTGCTCCAGGTGAATAGACACCAGTTGTTGTGCCTTGTAAGGCCACTTCTAAGTTTTAAGGCCCCAGGAACCATGCAATGAACTAGAAAGTAGAACAGAAGCACTAAACACTTTATTAGGCCAATTAACTGGGATGTCTCATGAACACATGACTCTAAACCTCCAAACCAAGGAACCAAATCCCATGAGGTTTTGGGTGTACATAAGCAGCCTTAGCATCTACTCTTTTTTTGTTTTTTTTGTCGTTGTTGTAAATAGGCCTATCACACAGCTTTTGCCAATTCAGCTTTTTGCAGGTGTACAAATTATTGACAGCACTTATAATAATTGACTGTGCAACTCTACCCTTAATCAGTGTGATTTTTCCATCAGATAAACCGAAACTCAGTACTCCTTAAGCAGTAACCTCCCTTTTCCCCCCTCCCTCCTGCCCCTGTTGTTTCTGTTAGGTGCTGTCAAGTTGGTTCCGACTCATAGCAACATTGTGTACAACAGAACGAAACATTGCACCGTCCTATGACGTTCTCACTATCGTTGTTATGTTTGAGCCTATTGTTGCAGCCACTGCATCAATCCATTTTGTTGTCAGTCTTCCTCTTTTTCTCTGACCCTCTACTTTACCAGGTGTCTTAGTTATCTAGAGCTAGCTTTAACAAAGAGAAATTTATTTCTTCAAAATACAGTAGAGTAAAGTCCAAAATCAGGGCTTCAGCTCCAGGGGAAGGCTTTCTGTCTCTGTCGGCTATGGAGGAAGTTCCTTGTCATCAGTCTTCCCTTGGTCTGGGAGCATCTCAGCTCAAGAACCTCACGTCCAAAGGACGTGCTCTGCTTCCAGCACTGTTCTCTTGGTGGTATGATGTCCCCTTGTCTCTCTGCTCACTTTTCTCTTTTATATCTCAAGGGATTGCCTCAGGACACAATTCAAACTTATAGATTGAGTCCTGCCTTACTAACACAACTGCTGCCCGTCCTCTCTCATTAACATCACAGAAGTGAGATTTACAACATATATGAAAATCACACAATACCGGGAATCGTGGCCCAGCCAAATTGATACACACATTTTTGGGTAGACGTAATTCAATCCATGACACCAAGCATGATGTACTTCTCCAGGTACTGATCCCTCCTGATAACATATCTAAAGTATGTGAGATGCAGTCTTGCCATCCTTGCTTCTAAGGAACATTCTGATTGTTCTTGTTCCAAGACAGATTTGTTCATTCTTTTTGCAGTTCATGGCATATTCAGTATTCTTTGCCAAACCACAATTCAAAGGTGGCAATTCTTTTGTCTTCCTTATTCAGCGTCCAGATTATGTATGCATCTGAGGTGATTGAAAATACCATGGCAGGGGTCAGGCGCACCTTAGTCTTCAAGGTGCTATCTTTGCTTGTCAACACTTTAAAGAGGTATTTTGCAGCAGATTTACCCAATGCAATGCGTCATTTGATTTCTTGACTGCTGCTTCCAAGGGCGTTGATTGTGGATCCAAGTAAAATGAAATCCTTGACAACTTCAATCTTTTCTGTTTATCATGATGCTGCTTATCAGTCCAATTGTAAGGATTTTTGTTTTCTTTATGTTAAAGTGTAATCCATTCTGAAGGCTGTGGTCTTTGATCTTCATCAGTAAGTGCTTCAAGTCCTCTTCAATTTCAGCAAGCAAGGTTGTGTCATCTGCAAACACAGGTTGTCCATGAGTCTTCCTCCAATCCTGATGCTGTGTTCTTCTTCATACAGCCCAGCTTCTTGAATTATTTGCTCAGCATACAGATTGAATAGGTATGGTGAAAGGATACAACCCTGACGCACACCTTTCCTAACTTTAAACTATGAGGTTTCCTCCTGTCCTGTTGGAATGACTGCCTCTTGATCTATGTACAAGTTCTTTATGAGCACAATTAAGTGTTCTGGAATTCCTATTTTTCACAATGTTATTCTTAATTTGTTATGATTCACACAGTCGAATGCCTTTGTATAGTCAATAAAACACAGGTAAACATCTTTCTGGTATTCTCTGCTTTCAGCCAGGATTCATTTGACATCAGCAGTGATATCTTTGGGTCCATGTCTTCCTCTGAATCCAGCTTAAATTTCTGGCAGTTCCCTATCAAGATACTGCTGCAGCCACTTTCGAATGATCTTCAGCAAAATTTTACTTGCATGTGATATTAATGATATTGTGTGATCATTTCTGCATTCTGTTGGATCATCTTTCTTAGCAATGAGCATAAATATGAATCTCTTCCAGTAGGTTGGCCAGCTAGCGGTCTTCCAAATTTCTTGGCATAGATGAATGAGCACTTCCAGCACTGCATCCATTTGTTGAAATATCTCAGTTGGTATTCCATTAATTCCTGGAGCCTTGTTTTTCACCAATATCTTCAGTGCAGCATGCACCTCTTCCTTCAGTACCATCAGTTCCTGATCATATGCTACCTCCTGAAATGATTGAACTTCAACCAATTTTCTTTGGTATAGTGACTGTGTATTCCTTCCCTCTTCTTTTGATGCTTCCTGTATCGTTTAATATTTTTCCCATAGAATCCTTCAATATTGCAACTCGAGGCTTGAATTTTTTCTTCAGTTCTTTCAGCTTGAGAAATGCTGAGCGTGTTCTTCCCTTTTGGTTTTCTATCTCCAAGTCTTTTCACATTTCATTATAATACTTTACTTTGTCTTCTCTAGCCACCCTTTGAAATCTTCTGTTCAGCGATTTTACTTCATCATTTCTTCCTTTTGCTTTAGCTACTTGATGTTCAAGACCAAGTTTCAGAGTCTCTTCTGACATCCACTTTAGTCTTTTCCTTCTACTCGCATTAACTAGTCTTCCTTGCAGGCATATGGATATTATCCTATCACTGACAGCATTGTACTTCAGGATAGATCTTGCAGTGTTCTTTTTGAAAATGAATGAAACATCATTCCTATTCAAGTTGTCATTCCCAGCATACTAAACCATATGATTGTCCGATTCAGAATGGCCAACACCAGTCCATTTCAGCTCACTAATGCCTAGGATATCGATATTTATGTGTTCCATTTTGCTTTTGATGATTTCCAATTTTCCTAGATTCATACTTTGTGCATTCCACAGTCTTATTATTAATTGATGTTTGCAACTATTTCTTCTCATTTTGAATTGTGCCACAACAACAAATGAAGGTCTCAAAAGCTTGTCTCCATCCATGCCATTAAGTTCGACTCTACTTTGAGAAGGCAGCTCTTCCCACTCTTCTTTTGAGTGCCTTCCTACCTGAGGGGCTCATCTTCCTGCCCTATATCAGACAATGTTCACTGCTATTCATAAGATTTTCACTGGCTAATTCTTTTCAGAAGCAAACTGCCAAGTCCTTCTTCCTAGTCTGTCTCAGTCTAGAAGCTCAGCTGAAACCTGTCTGCCATGGGTGATCCTGCTGATATTTGAATAACAGTGTCATAGCTTACAGCATCACAACAACACACAAGCCCCCACAGTATGACAAACTGACAAATGTTTCGGGGTCCTGCCCCTCCCTGGTAACCACTAATAAATTTTGGTGTCCATACATTTGCCTTTTCTTGTTTTTTTATATAAGTGAAGTCATACAATGTTTGTCCTTTTGAGATTGACTTATATCACTCAGCATAATGTCTTTAAGCTTTATCTATATTGTAGCATGTGTCAGTCATTTCTCCTACTGGCTGAGTAGTTTTCCATTGTATGTATGTATCACTTTTTGTTTGTCCATTCATCTGTTTATGGTCATTAAGGTTGTTTCCATCCTTTGCTATTATGAGTACTGCTGCTATGAATATTGGTGTACAAGTCTCTGTTTCAGTCTCTTCTTTCAAGTGTTTTGGGTATATACCTAGGAGTGGAATTTCTGGGTTATATGGTATTTCTATGTTTAGTTTTTTGAGGAAACACCACACTGCTTTCCACAACATCTATACCATTTTGCATTATCACCAGCAATGGATAAGGATTAGGGTTCCAATTTCCCTACATCCTTGCCAACATTTGTTGTTGTTGTTTTAATCTTAACTATCCTAGTAGTAGTGAAATGGCATCTCATTGTGGTTTTGGTTTGCATCTCTCTGATAACTTATGATGTTGAACATTTTTTCATGTGTTTTGTGGCCATTTGAATGTCTTCTCTGGTAAAAGGTCTATTCAAGTCCTTTGTCCATTTTATGATTGGATTATTTGTCTTTTTGTTGTTAAGTTGTCCGTATTTTATATATATTTTGGTTATTAGATTCTTACTGAATATATGGTTTCCAAAGATACTTTCCCAGTCTGTAGCCCTTCTCTTCACTTTTTTGTAAAGTCTTTTGATGAAAAAAGATTTTGATTTTTTTGAGGTTCCATTTATTTATTTTTTCTTTTGCTGTTTGTGCTTTTGTTATTATATTAGATAATCCATTGTTAAAATCTAGGTCTGACAGCATTGACCCTGCATTTTCTTGTAAGAATTTTATGGTTTAATTTGCACATTTAGGTACTTAATCCATTTTGAATTTGTTTTTGTGTATAATGTGAGGTATAGATCCTGTTTCATTTTCATAAATATCTAAGTTCCTCATCAAACTTCTAGTTTGTTCATTTTGTTTGTTCATATCACTATAGACTTATGGTTTCTTATTTTATTCCATGGATTAAAATCCATTATTATCATTATTTATTTGGCCGGTGGGAGAACCCCTTCAAGTTCCTTCTTCAACCTTCTTACCTTTTGTGATCTCTCATCCTATTCACATTCCAACATCCAGCTATGGTAATCTACTCTTATCCTCTGTGGCTCCTACCCCAGCCTTGCTAGTATGCATGCCTTTCTTGCTGTGTGCCACTTATAGTTTCAGAACTGAAATGTTTAGCAAGAGAAAGAAAGGTATGAGAAAGGGAAGAGGAAGAGAAACAGTATACTTTTTATTGCTGTATTTAGAAAGTTAAATACTATGTTAAGAGTTTTCATGTTCTTTTATAATGTTGTGAATACAGTGGTGTGGTCATTGTAGTGTGGTGGTGGGGGGGATGGCGGGGGTTGTTTGGTGTGTGTGTATTTTCTCCCAAAGAGAATAAGTCACAACTGCAAATCTTCCATTATTAAGGCTTATAGAACTGAAATTTGAGGTTAGAAAGGTTGCTTTTTGCCGTTGAGGCTATTCTGACTCCTGGTGACTCCAAGTGTGCATGGAGAGTAAAACTATTCCATAGGGTTTTTGAGGCTATGACTTTTGGGAAACAGATCGCCAGGCCTTACTTCTGAAGTATCTCTGGATGGGTTTAAACTGCCTACTTTTCAGTTAGTAGTCCAGCACTTAACCATTTATGCCACCCAGGGACTCCTTAGAAAGATACCACCTGTTCCTTCTGTTAATAGAACCATCTTCCCACTAATATTTTAAACAACAGAATCATATTTGAATTCTCTCCCTTCCTCGTCTCCCACAAAATCTGTTAGGTTCACATTTTCAATATTTTTTTACACTTCTTGTTATTTTCCTTTCTGTGTTCTCTTTCTGAGGCACAATCTTCCTCCTTGTTTGTCACAATGTAGTCTTGCAACTACATTCTTTATGCTTTCGTCTTACAGGCTTTGCCCAATTAATTGTTCTCTGCTCCCCATTGCCGGGAGACTAAAAGCCTTCTACAACTTTTAGGTTCTCTTTCCAATCTTTTCTTTCCCACTCTTCACTTTCAAAATTTGACACTCCAGGTAAAGTAAATATTTATTGTTCCTTTTGTAAACCCTTGAATTTCCAGCTCTTGGCTTTTCCATTGTCCATTTTCACCAGTGGAATCACCTTCCTTAATACTCCATTTGCTTGGATACTCCCCAGCATTTAAAGCCCAACTTAAATGCAGTTGAAATGTCATATGAGTCCCCTGAGTAGAAGTGAATCTGGCCAATTCTCAACCAAATGGCATGTATTATTTTCTACCATGCATTTTCTTTTAATTTATCAAAATCTTAGCAGTTACAATGTGCCACACACTATTCTAAGGGCTTGCAAGTACTCACTTATCCAGTCTTCAAAACAACTCTAAAAATAATAACCTTCATTTTAAAGATTAGGAAATAAGCCACAGAATGTTTAAACAATTTGCCAAGATCCTATAGCTATTAAGTGGGAATCCAGTATTTTAATCCAAAGTCTGACTCCTGAGACCACGTATTTAAATTTTGTGATGCGTGGTTGATATTACTTTTTCATATTTTTATTGCTTCTACAATTATAAAAAGGGAAAATCCATTATTTTTGTTTCTTAGTGCGTCATAACAAAAAAAAAAATACTACAAGTGAGTGGCTTTAAAGCACGGAAGTTTATTTTCTCAATGTTCTGGAGGCTAAAATTTCAAATTAGAGTCTAGGCCTTGTCAATTCCTTCTGAGGCTCTGTTTCCTAGTTTCTGGTGTCTACTGGCAGTCCTTGGTGTTCTTTTGCTTGTAGACAATCTTCTGATGGCATCTGTCTTTCTCCAATGTGTGTGTGTATGTCTGTATCTATTTTGCTCTTTTTATAAAACACCTGTCAGAATGTTTAGGTTTGGAACCACCGTATTGAAGCCCTGGTGGCGCAGTGGTTAAGAGCTACAGCTGCTCACCAAAAGGTCAGCAGTTCAAATCCACCAGCTGCTCCTTGGAAACTCTATGGGGCAGTTCTACTCTGTCCTATAGGGTCGCTATGAGTCAGAATTGACTTGACAACAACGGGTTTGGTTTAGTACTCTGTTATGGTTTCATTAACGTAACAAAAGCAAATCCCTATTTCCAAACAGAGTCGTATTTACAAGTTTTAGGGCTTCCACATATACATTTTTAGGGGACACATTTCAGTTAATATAACCCATGTATCAGCCATTTTCCCCTACAGATAATATTGCGTTTATAGAACATTCCTTACATACTGGTTTAATAAACCAAAGTGCTGACATTTATTGAGCACCTATTATAGGGAAGCAATAATACTACACAATTTGTATTTATCAGCTTATATAGTGTTTCAGTAACCTGAACAAAAGATATTGATATAATAAGTCTCAAGTCACTTCTTTATTTACAATCTGCCCCAAGAAGAGCAGATTGAGAACATTTGAGTATGTGATCTCTGGAGCCCTGGTGGTGCCATGGTTAAAGAACTTGATTGCTAAATGAAAGATGGATGGTTCAAACCCACAAGCTGCACTTCAGGAGAAAAGACCTGGTGATCTGCTCCCATAAAAATTATAGCCTAGAAAACCCTATGGGGCAGTTCTACTCTGTCATGTAAACTTGCTATGAGTTGGAATCAACTCCAAGCATCATGACAACAACAAATGCTTTGAATAGCTCGAATAGATTGTTTCATTTAAACCTGTCAACAGCTGCGTAAATTGGAGAATAGCATCCCTACTTATAAAGGTTAGCTAAACTCAGAAAGGTTAGCTAAATTACCAAGGTCACACATTTATAAGAAGCACATCTTGGGTTTTAACTCTATTTTCTGACTCTCAAATATGAATTTCACTTTATCCCCCCTCTCTCTCTCACATATGCTCCACAAATGGATATACAAGAGAAGAAAGAAATTGTGCTCTGGCATGCCCTTCTCAAGGTATCCTTTGGGGAACTAAAATCATGAGCAATGCATTAGTAATCAAGTTAAATATTTCACCAAGTTTGTATGTAAATGAGAGATGCTTCTACAGAGAACAAACATGGGAGTCTCTCTTTTCTCCAGGTTTAGATATTAGGTCAAAAATAAACAGGCATAAGTAAGACTCTATGAGAAGCTTGAACAAATATTTTCTACACCACTGAAGGTATTAGTGGTTTAAAAGGAGTGAAAATAAATTATATTCAAAATAATAAAGACTGTAGCTATGAAGATGTGGTTGATTGTATCATCTAATTTCTCAGAATTTTATCTTACAAGTCAATTTAATTGGTGAACAGGGAATTCCTCTGTACTTCCTCAAAGATATGCTTTGGAAAAGAACAAGCATATCCAGCCAAATCGATTCAATTGTTAAAGAAAAATGAGAAAGAAAACTAAACAAATAACGTAGCAAAAAACAATGGGGTTGAGTTCTAAACTTTGTAAACTTTATAGCCATCATAATAAAAAACTAAAATTAAGCTTATGGCTCAGAGATACTAAGACTGCTATAGCAACATTTTATATGTCTTAAATATAATCTAATGCTTCATCTGTGGTAATGACTTTCAGCAGATATTCTACCCAAAGCCAGATGTGTATGACGCATTCCCATTAAAAAACACTTCCTCACTGAATCTCAATGAGAGGATAAGGGGCCAAACTTCTCAACTACCGTGAGACCAGAAGAACTAGATGATGCCCAGCTACCACTACTGACTATTCTAATCAGGGTCACAAGAGATGGACTCTGAGAGAATGGGAGAAAAATGTGGAACAGAACCTCAAATTCCTTAAAAAAAAATAAAGATTTACCAGACTGGTCGAGACTGGAGGACTCCCCAAGGCTATTGCCCTGAGATACTCTCAAACCTGAACTGAAACTAAGCCCTGAGATCACCTTGTTGCTAAATAACTGATTGGTTCACAGAATAATGAATATCACCCATAAGTACTGTCCTCCTTTAAAAAAATCACCTACATGAGACCAAATGGTCAACAATATAAGGGGGCAGGGAAACTAGATTAACGGAAATGGAACAACTAGAACAGAAATAACGAGAATGTTCATGCAGTGTGAAGAATGTAACCCATGTCACTGAACAATTTGTGTAGAAATAATTGAATGGAAACATATAATTGAATGGAAACATAAACTGCTATGTAAACCTTTACAGAAAACACAATGAAATATTTGAAAAAGTGGCCAAACTCACTCCTTGGTTGTTATATATAATATCTCCAATGCAAAGAGATTGACCTTAAACTTTTATCTATCTGTATACCTTTTTTAAAAAATTTCAGTTAACATTTATTTTGGATAGGAAGTCTTGCCTTACCCTGCACGATCTTACCCACAAACCTGACCTAGGTGGTTTTATTTCATGCCCACACGACCACTTTTACACAATGAGGATGTGGAACATGTCTTCATGGTTACAGGACAAGCAGGTAAATTACATTAATTGGCACCACTTTGCTCCCATTCTTTAGAAAATGATGAGGAAGAAAATGAGCAAAGACAATAATTAAAATCGGTGTATAGTCTGCTGGCTATTGCATACCTAAGGTGCCAGAATTGAAATATTGTACTATGAAAAATCTAACTATATGAAAAGTAATATATTACCATGTTAATTCTAGATAATCTTTAAGTCAAACTCAGTTTTGCTCCTATTATTAAGGGAATATTAAAAGCAAAATTTCAAGCATGACATTTCAAGCATGACATTCACAGTATCAGGAGATAAGAATATACACTCTTCAATAATAAACCCCAATACAGTATTATGTTATTTGTTATGTATGGATAGTGTGGCTTTCAAACTTTTTATGCTGCTATATTCATTATTCAGAACAAATTTTACATAAAAGCCGAATGTACATATGAATAGAAGCAGAAATACTCTGTTGAAGAGATGGGTCGAGAAAGGTGCCTGGAGGTCTTCCTACTCCATGAATCATGGGTCCCAAATCACATTAAACAGAAAAATAAAAAAATGAACCTTTGGTTTTGGAATAAGATTTATTGGGGCCTAAATTGGCTATTCCAGTTTCTAGCTATGAAAATCAGGGAAAATTATTTAATTTCTTTGGGATATGACTTACGTGTAAATTGGAAACCTCACAAATGGATTTTGTTTGAAAATAAAATGAAATCATATTTCCAAAAGTACTTTGTATACTGTAAGGTATATATAAACATATATTATAATTGTTAATGTGTTGAATTTCAGTTTTTGTTGACTGTATATACTATTTTAATCCATATCCTGCAATTTAGAACTCTTCCTCCCTCTTCCTACAAAAAAAATTTAAAATTGTCGTGTACTCTCAGGTCCCAAGTAAATCTAAAATAATTGTCAATATCTGTCAATATCTGGGACTTCCACTTTTTAGATGGAAAATCAGAGAATATTATCAGTAAAGGATGTTCACACTCACCACTGACTAAATCATTCTATGCTGGCTATTGTTTAATAAGATGTAATACTGTAGTCACTGATATATTAGAACTTGATATGTTTCATGGCATTCTGGTGGTGCAGTGGTTAAGAGTTCAGGCTGCTAACCAAAAGGCTGGCAGTTTGAATCCACCACCCACTCCTTGGAAACTGTATGAGGCCCTTCTACTCTATCCTATAAATTCATAAGTATCTATATTCTTTTGGAGCGGACAGCATATGCATAAGCTATTGACTTAGTAGATAATTTTACCCCCATGTTTTAATATAAGTCTTTTCTAGAGAGCATATTCCTCATGAGATGATAGAACCAATAAAACATCTTTTAGGATAATTTCACTTACAACGAGATCCCACAGTACAGACCTTGAAGTAAGATATTTCAGAGAAGTGCCATTGTCGATGTTGTTTGAACTGTGTCAGCAATGTGGAATAGTTGTCTAAACATGTGATTAGTAATATTATATTGAGTGAGAATGTTTGCTATTTAATGTTTTATGTCCAGTGTCTTCCTTGCTGGCTGGCATGCACTTGCTGACCCCAGAAAAGTGGAAGTAAAATTATCCCAATAGAAGCTTAAGGATATTATTATGGATGTTGTGTTTGAAAAAGGCAAGAAGAATGAGGGATTAAAAGCTGAAAGCTCAGTAAGTATGAAGGATTCTAACTTCACAGAATGTTTATCATGACCTCATTTAAGAAAGAATAGTTGAAATTAATTATTAAAAACAACACTCCTCTTACAATTAAAAGACACAATATTATTTTCATTACTGTTTCTCCAAGAGGAAAATAGGCATTGAACTTTTAACGAATGAAGTTGGGACATTGTAAATGTAAGTACAGTATTTTCGAGAAAGATGTTATAAGAAGACATTATTTTCATACGTGAAGAAATATAATTTAACCATGCTAAGTTTCTGTTATTAGTTATCTCTGATAACACTTCTTATACGTCTTGTGCCTTAACAGAATTGTTTGATAATAGGCTATAGTATGATCCCAAGCTTAAAGCAATCTGATTTGTACACATCTATTTCCATAATGAATTATTATTCTTACAAATATTTAGAAGATAGTTAGCAGTACACATATTAGTGTATTAACCCATGTAATTAGACAATGGATGCTTAATTTGAAAACAAAACTCCGCGTTTACTTTTAAAACAGAAAAGAAAACTTCATTCTAAGGTCCACTTTCCAAAACCTAGAATTTGTTTAACTTTGTTAATTATTAGATCGTTTAAGGAGCTGTCCAAACTTGTAAACACTTGATATCAATCTATTCAGTAAAAAAAAAGTAGTTTTGGTAATGATATACAAATTGCAAAAACAGTGAAAAGTGAGAAATATTATTAAATTTGGTATGACTTGTTATAGTCTTTCTTTTGATAGACTGTCCCTGGACAAAAACCATCAGGGACTAGTGAGTGATCGTGTGTGTATAACAAACAGTATGTGAACTAGAAGGGAGGGGCTATCTGAGAAACAGACAACTTCCACTTTGGCAGATAAATTGCTTGTACCGGAAAGGCGGAAAATAAACTAGCTAGATTGCTAAGGGCAGCTCTAAACGTTACTTTTTCAAGCGTGACATTGTGTTGTAAGATTCATACCTGTGCCTCTTCTATTTATCTATCTGCAAGTGATTAAGATGATGCTATTTTAAGTCAGGTGTCCACACAACTGTCAGCCATCATGAGTTGTGGAGCAGAGAGCATAACCATTAAGGCTTAAAGTCTATACCTCATGTGCTGTCCAAGGCACAAAAGGGAAAGATAGTGAAGGCTAGGAACAAGAAAAAATGCGGGCCTCTTGTCAAGAGGGATGTTGCCCTTGTTAAGTAAGGCTTATACTTGCTAGAATGTAACAGGATGCCCATCTGTTTGGTCAAAAACACAATTGCTGTACAATGGAAAATTACCTCAGATTAACTTGAAATGTCTGTTGTTTTGCAGCTCTTTGGCCATTTTCCTGACAGAAGGTTTGGAGAGTGAATTACTGGATGTGGAAAACAAATTTGGTTAAAGTGACAATAAAAAACTCAACAATTCTCTGTAAATTAGTAAAGGTATTATTATGACTTAAAATTTTATAATATTTGTCTGGATCCTGTTTCAAATAATATTTACAATTTATGTTAGATAATATTCCAAACATTTAAAGCTGTAATTTCACATCCAAAGCTTTTAATATGGTTGTTCTTGTGGAAGTAATGATGTTGATCTGTGCTGAAAGAAAAAAAAAGAGTTACCTATTCCATTTTTCTAGTGAAAACATGGTAATTGACAAAAGAACATTCCGTTATAATTGGATTACCAGAGATTTTCTATTTGTACAAGTGTTTAGGTTACATCATGGACTGGTAGTTGTCTGTGGACTATGCTTTCAGTTCTACCACTAGAATGTGACTTAATTTCAAAGTATTTCAAAGGGACTACTTTCACCTTGGTGTCCCTAGCACATTGCTAGTGTCTGACAAATGTAGCCATTCAGCAATACTTTTTGACAA
This sequence comes from Trichechus manatus latirostris, assembly GCF_000243295.1. NCBI lineage: Eukaryota > Metazoa > Chordata > Mammalia > Sirenia > Trichechidae > Trichechus > Trichechus manatus. The sequence continues at coordinate 9,971,972 of NW_004443949.1, read as the reverse complement.
GATACTTTAATTTGTAGTGCTTCAGCTGCATTATCTATAATACAGATATTAAAATTAACAAAAATAACTCAATTCCTCAACTACTATAATCTCATAAACAAATCCTACATTTTTAATATAAAAATGACATAAAACTGTGGGAAAGGAATTATCCAGATAGAGAATAAAGCTCAGGCGTAGTCTGTATGTAGCATAAATAAACTTAACATCACAACTTTCACTTTGCTTTGCACCTGTGAACAGATAAGTCCCCGGTAGACTGCTGAGCACAGGTGTTACGTGCTCAATTCACCTGAGACCCCCTAAATGGAATAACTTGCTAAATTTGCTTCTCCATGAAGATTCTGAGTGGATCTTTTAGAAGCTCTTGACAGAGTGAACTTTTCTATAACCCTAAAATTAGTTATGTCTAAATTCAGCCTCATTGTTTTTTGACATGAGATATAAAAAGTCTGTGGTCTTACTTGGTACATCAGAATCAATGTGTATGTCCTCAGAAAGCTGAGGCAAGCAGCAAATTATATAATAATGTTCTGTACTTAATAATAAAAGGGATGATTATACCTGTTCCCAATGAGACATGGTAAATTGATTTTCTTTAACAAGCTCAGCAGGCGACTCCAAGCTTACAAGGATGGAATGAGTGCTCACGTCAGAGAAGGGGCCTGAAATTTTGAGAAGTGATTTTGAAACGTATGCTTCTCTGGCACCACACCTGAGATTCTCATTCAATAGGTCTGCTTGGGGCCAAGAAATCTGACTGTTTGAGAACTCTAGCCCCCCAGGGTTTCTGATGCAGTTAGCCTATCCCGAACTTTTTATTGAAAGTCAGGTTTACTGAGGTATTATATACAGAAGTAAAATCACCCAGTTTAAAAGTACAGCGGTGACTAGTGTATACATTGTGTAACTACCAACACTATAACATTATAAATGTACAGAACAGCTTCATCACTCCACAACTGTCCTCCTGCCTCTTTGCGGTCAGTTCCCTCTCCCCGCCCCAAACACCTGACAATCACTGATCCTTTTTCTGTCAATATAGTTTTGGCTTTACTAGAATGGCATATACATCGAATCATAGTATATGCATGCTAAGTGTGATTCAGTTAGCATTACGATGTTAAGATTCATCTTTGTTGCATATATCAGTATTTATTATTTCATTTTACGTTGTTGTTAAGTGCCGCCGAGTTGGTTCTGACTCATAGTAATCATATGTACAACAGAACGAAACACTGCCCTGTCCTGTGCCATCCTCACAATTGTTGTTATGTTTGAGCCCATTGTTACAGCCACTGTGTCAATCCATCTCGTTGAAGGTCTTCCTCTTTTTCGCTGACCCTCTACTTTATCAAGCATGATGTTCTTCTCCAGGGACTGGTCTCTCCTGATAACATGTTCAAAGTAAATAAGACAAAGTCTTGCATCCTTGCTTCTAACTAGCATTCAGGCTGTACTTCTTCCAAAACAGATTTGTTCATTCTTCTGGCAGTCCATGTTATATTCAATATTCTTTGCCAACACCATAATTCAAAGGCATCAATTCTTCTTCAGGCTTCCTTATCCATTGTCCAGCTTCAAATGTATACGAGGCGACTGAAAACATCATGGCTTGCGTCAGGTACACTTTAGTCCTCAAAGTAACATCTTTGCTTTTTAATACTTGAAAGAGGTTATTTGTAGCAGATTTACCCAATTCAATGTGTCATTTGATTTCTTGACTGCTGCTTCATGGGCATGGGTTGTGGAGCCAAATAAAATGAAATTCTTCACAACTTCAATCTTTTCTCTGATTTTTGTTTTCTTTATGCCAGGGTGTAATCCATACTGAAAGCTGTGGTCTTTACCAGTAAGTGTTTCAAATCCTCTTCTCTTTCAGCAAGCAAGATTGTGTCATTTGTAGGTAATTAATAAGTCTTCCACCAGTCCTGAAGCTGCGTTTCTCTTCCTACAGTCCAGCATCTTGGATTATTTGCTCAGCATGGAGATTCAGTAAGTATGGTGAAAGGATACAACCCTGATGCACACCTTTTCTAATTTTAAACCATTCGGTATCTCCTTGTTCTGTCTGACTAACTGCCTCTTGGTCTATGTAAAGGTTCTGCATCAGCCATGATACCCCTCGTTCCACATCCTCTTCTGAATCCAGCTTGAATTTCTGGCAGTTCCCTGTCAATGTACTGCTGCAACTGTTTTTGAATTATCTTCAGCAAAATTTTATTTATGTGTGTCAGTTTGTCATACTACGAATGCTTGCATGTTGCTCTGATGCTGGAAGCTATGCCACCACTATTTCAAATACCAGCAGGGTCACCCATGGTGGACAGGTTTTAGCAGAGCTACCAGACTAAGACAGATTAGGAAGAGGGACCTGGCAGTCTTTAAAAAAACTGACTAGTGAAAATCTTATGAATAACAATGAAATACTGTCTAATATAGGGCTAGAAGATGAGCTTCTCAGGTTGGAAGCCACTCAAAATATGACTGGGGAAGAGTGGCCTCCTCAAATTAGAGTCCACTATAATGATGTAGAGGTAGTAAAGTTTTGGGATCTACATTTGCTGATGCGACATGACTCAAAATGAGATGAAACAGCTACAAACATCCATTAATAATTGGAACATGGAATGTACAATGTATGAATCTAGGAGAGTACAAGATACTGGTGAAATCAGTGCAACTTGACCAAGGCAAAGTCATAGAAGCTTCGTAAACACATCCAAACTCATGGAGAGATCAAGTTACTGGGCTGAGGGCTGGGGACCATGGTCTTGGGGGACATCTAGCTCAACTGACATAACATAATTTATAAAGAAAATGTTCTGCATCCTACTATGATGCGTAGCGTCTGGGGTCTTAAAAGGTTGTGAGTGGCCATCTAAGATACTCTTCTGGTAGCACCCAATCTGAAGCAAAGGGGAATAAAGAAAACCAAAGACACAAGGGAAAGATCAGACCAAAGGACTAATGGAACACAACTACCACAGCCTCCACCAGACTGAGTCCAGCACAACTAGATGGTGCCCAGCTACCACCACTGACTGCTCTTATAGGAACCACAATACAGGGACCTGGACAGAGCTGGAGAAAAATGTACAACAAAAATTGAAACTCACAAAAAAAGACCAGACTCACTGGTCTGATGGACACTGGAGAAACCCTGAGAGTATGGCCCCTGGACACCCTTTTAACTCAGTACTAAAGTCACTCCTGAGGTTCACCTTTCGGCCAAAGATTAGACAGACTTATAAAACAAACAATAATACGTGTAATTCAACCATGTATAAGCGACCAAATGGGCACACCAGCCCAGGGGCAAGGACATGAAGGCAGGAGGGGACAGGAAAGCTGGATGAGTGGAAATGGGGAACCCAAGGTTGAGAAGGGGTGACTGTTGACACATCACGGTTGGCAACCAATGTCACAAAAGAATATGTGTAGTAATTGTTTAATGAGAAACTAATTTGCTCTTTAAAACTTCACCTAAAGCACAATTAAAACAAAAAACAAACCAAAAAAGAACACTTAAATATAGTTATCCTAGGCATTAGTGAGCTGAAATGGACTGGTATTGGTCATTTTGAATCAGACAATCATATGGTCTACTATATCGGGAACAATAAATTGAAGAGGAATGATGTCATATTCATTGTCAAAAAGAACATTTCAAGATCTATCTTAAAGTACAATGATAGGATAATCTTTCCTAAAGTCAGTGATAGGATAATATCCATATGCCTACAAAGAAGACCAGCTAATACAACTATTATTCAAATTTATGCACTAACCACTAATGCCAAAGACGAAGGAATTGAAGATTTTTACCGACTTTTGCAGTCTGAAATTGATCAGACATGCAATCAAGGTGTATTGATAATTACTGGTGATTCCACCAAATGGAATACTCAAGAATCAAATTGACTTTGTCTGTGGAAAGAAACAATGGAGAAGCTCAATATCATCAGTCCGAACAAAGCCAGGGGCTGACTGTGGAACAGACCATCAATTGCTCATATGCAAGTTCAAGTTGAAGGTGAAGAAAATTAGAACAAGTCCAAGAGAGCCAAAGTATGGCCTTGAGTATATTCCACCTCAATTTAGAGGCCATTTTAAGAACAGATTTGATGCATTGAACACTAATGACCAAAGACCAGACTAGTTGTGGGATGACATCAAGGACATCATACATGAAGAAAGCAAAGGATCATTAAAAAGACAAGAAAGAAAGCAAAGACCAAAATGGGATGTCTCAAGAGACTCTGAAACTTGCTTTTGAACATTGTGTAGCTAAAGTGAATGGAAAAAATGCAGTAAAAGAACTGAACAGAAGATTTCAAAGGGCAGCTCCAGAAAACAAGGTAAAGTATTATAATGAAATGTGGAAAGACCAGAAGTTAAAAAACCAGTAGGGAAGAACATACTCAGCATTTCTCAAGCTGCAAAAACTGAAGGAAATATTCAAGCCTTGAGTTGCAATATTGAAGAATTCTATGGGCAAAATGTTGAATGACTCAGGAAGCATCGAAAGAAGATGGAAGGAATACACAGAGACACTACACCAAAAAGAATTGGTCAACGTTCAGCCATTTCAGGAGGAAGTATACCATCAAGCACCAATGGTACTGAAAGAAGAAGTCCAAGCTGCACTGAAGGCATTGGCAAAAAACAAGGCTCTAGGAATTGACAGAATACCAATTGAGATATTTCAACAATTTGATGCAGCACTGGAGATGCTCACTCATCTATACCAAGAAATTTGGAAGACAATCACCTGGCCAACCAACTGGAAGAGATCCATATTTTTGCCCATTCCAAATAAATGTGATCCAACAGAATTCAGAAATTATCAAACAATTGATTTTATTATTTTTCCACAATTTCTACCATTCACAATTACGTGGATATTTGAGTTCTTTCTGGATTTTGACTATTATGGGTCTAGCTTCTGTGAATATTAGCAAACAGATCTTTGTGTGGACATGTGTATTCACTTCTCTTTGGATTGCTGAGTCACATAGTAGGTGTATGCTTTACTTTATGAGGAAATGCCAAACTGCTTTCCAAAGAGGCTGTGTCATTTTGCATTCCCACCAGCAATGTATGAGAGACCCACTTGCTATACACTCTTGCCAGAAAATGGTATTGTTAACCATTTTGATTTTAGTCATTCTCATAAGTATGTAGGGGTATCACATTGCTTTCATGTGCTTATTGGCAAAAGTCTGTGGCTTATATTTTCAATTTTTAATAGTGTCCTTCTAAAAGCATTTTAAAATTTTAAAGTCCAGTTTAGTAATCTTTTTAGGTAGGTCAATGTTTTTGTATCAGATCTAAGAAATGTTTGCCTAACATAATGTTAAAAAATATGTTCTCTTGTGTTTTCTTCTAGAAGTTTTATTTTATTTGGTCATACATTTAAGTCCATGATCCATCTCAAGCTAATTTTTTGATTATGATTTAATATGATTTGTTAATGGTAATTGTCAGGACTCATTATTTTTGCCCATAAGTAACCAACTTTTCTAGCATCATTTGTTGAAAACGTTATCACTATTGAATTATCTTCTTACCTTAGTCAAAAATTAATTGACCTTATATATGTAAGTCTATTTTTGGGCTCTATTATATTCCATTGATCTATATGTCTACCCCCTAAAATCAACACAACACTTTAATGGTCTCTATAGATTTATAGTTAGTTTATTTAGATAATTTTAGTCCTTCAACTTTTTCTTTTTTAAAGTTGTTTTGATTTCCTAGGATCTTTGTATTTCCATATGGATTTTAAAGTCACTTCTCAATTTCTAAAAAACAAAAAAATAATGGACACAGTATATGTCTCCACTTATTTCTTAAATTTATGTCAGCAATATTTTATAGTTTTCAGTTCAAAAGTTTTGCACATATTTTCTTAATTTATCTTAGCATTTAATGTTTTAATGAAACTATTGAAATTGGTGTTTTTACATTTTAATTGTTCATTGCAAGTTTATAGAAATACAATTGCTTTTATTATATTGACTCCATACCCTATAAGCTTTCTACACACATATGTAGTCAATTTTTTTGTAGATTCCTTGGGATTTTCTACATAAATGTTTGAGTTATGTGAGAATAGCATTTTTATTCTTCCTTTCAATCTGCATGATTTTTATCTCTTATGTATGCCTTGTTACACTGTGTAGGATCTCCAGGACAGTGCTGAGTATAGGTGGCAAGAGGAGATATCTATTTTAGTCCTCTATTGCTGTGTAGGAGCCCTGGTAGCGCAATGGTTAAGAGCTCAGCTGCTAACCAAAAGGTTGGCAGTTGGAATCCACCAACTGCTCCTTGGAAACCCTATGAGGCAGTTCTACTCTGTCCTATAGGGTTGCGATGAATTGGAATCAACTTGATGGCAACAGGTTTGGTTGTTTTGGTTTATTGCTGCATAAAAAAATGCTACAGATTTAGTGGTTTATAGAAACACTCATTTATAGCTCAGAGTTCTAAGATCAGAAGGCTGGAGACAGAGTACTGATGAGTTCTCTTTTCAAGGTCTTACAAGTTGAAATCAGGATATCAGCTGGGCTGTGTTGCTTTCTTGAGACTCTGAGAAAGAATCTACTTCCACGCTCATTTAGATTGTTGCCAGAATTCAGTTCCATGTGGTTGTAGAATCAGGTCCCCATTTCTTTGTTGGCTGTCCACTGTGAACTGCTCAGTTTCTCAGGCATCCCACATTCCTTGCCACATGGCTCCTCCCATCTTCAAAACCAACAACAGAGAATCTCCTTCCCTTTTGCATTTTGAAAATCTTTGAATTCCTCTGTTTCTGACTCTTAAACCCAGATTTAAAGGTTCCATATCATAGAAATACAATTGTTTTTGTTATATTGACCCCATACCCTGTAAGCTTTCTACAAGGTCCACCAGGATAATCCCCTACTTAATTAACTCAAAGTCAACTGATTAGTAATCTAAATGACATCTGAAAATCACTTTTTGCTATAAAATAATCACAGAAGTGATATTTTATCATATTTACAAGTTCTAGCTACTCTCAAGAGTAAGAGATTATTCAGGGGTCAGGCTCATTGAGGATCATTTTAGAATTCTGTGTCCCCCATCTTTGCCTTGTTTCTAATCTTAAGGGGAAATCATTCAGTCTTTCACCATGAAGTATGATGTTAGCTACAGGTTTTTTGCAAATGTTATTATCTGGTTAGAATGTTGTCTTCTGTTTCTAGTTTGCTGAGGGTATTTATTATTAATAGTTGCTGAATTTGTCAAATGGTTTTTCTATATCTATTGACATGATCACATGATGTTTCTTTTTCGTCTGTTAATATGGTTAATCACATAGATTTTTTTTTAAGTGAACCAACTTTTAATTCTTGGGATAAACTCCACTTGATTATGATGTATTGCCCTTCTTTTATTTTGATTGATTTTATTTTAGAGTATTTTGTTAAAGATTACTGTATCTATATTCATTTTTGCAGTGCTTTTGTCTGACATTGAAATCAGGGTAATGCTGACCACATAAATGGCTTGTGGCAGTTTTTCTTTTCTTCTATTTCTTCAATAATTCCTGTATAATAGGTATTATTTCTTTCTTGGAAGTTTGGTAGAATTCGCCAGTGAAATAATATTAGCTTGATATGTTCTCTGTGGGTTTTTAACTAAAAATTCAATTTCTTTAAGGGATAGAGCTTATCTTATTTTCTAGTTCTTCTAAAGGTAAATTTGGTAGCTTTAATATTTCATCTAAATTGTTGAATCTACTGACATAATGATGTTCATAATATTTCCCTATTATCCTTTTGAATGTGTGTAGGATCTATAGTGATGTCTCCTTTTTAATTCCTGATAAAGGTATTTTTTGTCTTCTCAAATTTGCTCCTGAACAATCTGGCCTGAGTTTATCAATTTATTGTTCTTAACCAAAGCACACTTTTTTAAGTTTAAATTTTTAATTTTCTAATGCAAGAACATGTAAATGTTTGCTATTAAATGATAGCTCTAGCATAGATAACTCAGATACCTCGAATATATATAACTGAGAATATAGAGGAACTGAATTCATATATTTCATTAGCAGGTAATGTGATGACTAATTAACGTTTTTTAAAACACACTTTTGGTTCAATTGATTTTCCCTACTATTTTTCTGATTTCTATTTTATTGATTTTTAATAAACTTTTAAAAATTTCACATTTATAGAAATAAATTTATACAAATTTATACAAATCTATAGAAATACTGTAAAAGTAGTATGAAAAGAAAAACAAATTTGAGGAATATTCTACCAAATTGAGCACCAATACTCCTCAAACTGTCAAAGTCATCAAAAAACAAGGAAGGTCTGAGAAATTGTCACAGACAAGAGGAACCTAAAGCAACATGATGACTAAATGTTGTATAGTATCCTTGATGGGATCCTGGAAGAAGAAAAGATCATTGTATGAAAACTTAGGAAATCTGGATAAAGTATGAAGTTTACTTAACAATAATCTGTTGATATTTGTTCACTGATTATGACAAATGTACCATACTAATGTAAAATATTAATAATAGGGGAAAATTATGTGGAATATTTGAGAACTCTCTGCTTAGAGAGATCCCCATCTCTGGTGCAGACAATCCTGCTAAATTTGTAGAATAGAGAAGGGGCACTGAGAAAAAACATAATTTATGCTAATTTTATAAGAAATGACCAAGCTATCTTCCAAAGGTGCTCTATCATTTCATATTTCCACCAGCAATAAATTAGTTTCTCTTGTTCTGCATCCTTGCCAGCAATTGATATGGTCAGTTTTTTTGGACTTCAACCATTCTAGTAAGTGTGTAGTATGTCTCATTATTGTTTTAATTTTCTTTTCTTTAATGATGAATGATTTTGAACATCTTTTCATATGCTTATTTGTCATTTGTACATCTTTGGGGAGGGACTGTTTAGATTGTTGCCCTTTTAAAAATTGTGCGGTTTGTTCTCTTACTGTTGATTTTTAAGAGTTTCTTTGTGTATTTTAGATATAAGGCCTTTATCAGATATATGTTTTATAAATATTTTCTCCCAGCCTGCAGCTTAACTTTACTTTCTCTTAGCAGTGTTTTTCATAGAATAAAAGTCTTTATTTTTAATAAAGTCTTACTTATCAATTATTTCTTTCATGGGTATGCTTTTAATGTTGTATCTAAAAACTCATCACGAAGCACAAGGTCAGCTAGATTCTATCCTATGTTTTCTTCTAGATGTTTTATAGTTTTGTGTTTTACATTTATACTTATGGTCTGTTTTTTATTTAATTTATGGAAGATGTAGTCTGTGTCTAAGTTCATTTTTTAAAACATATTTATATCTAATTGTTCCAGCACCATTTGTTGAAAAATATATCTTCACTGAATTGTCTTCACATCTTTTCAAAGATCAGTTGGCTATATATGTGATATTTCATTGAATTTGTCCTTATACTTATTACATCCTTCTTTCTACCTGCTTTGCATTTAATTCACTCTTTTTCTAGTTTCATGAGAAGAAGTACAGATCATTGGTTTAAATTTTTTTTTCCTAATCAAACCATTTAATTCTATAAATTTTTAAAGCATTGCTTTGGCTCTCTTCTCCAAAATTTGTTATGGTGTGTTGTCATTTAATGGACTAGGAAATAGATTTTAAGTTCCCTTGCAATTTCTTCTTTGACCCATGAATATTTAGCAATGTGTTTAATTTCAAAATATTTTGTCATTTTCCAGATATCTTTCTGTTATTGATTTCCAAATTAATTATTATTTTATTTTTGGTTAAGGACATACTTTTTGTTCCTTTAAATTTGTTGAGACTTTTTTTTTTAATTTTTGGCAAAAATATGGTTTTACTTGCTGAATGTTCCGTATGCACTTGAAACAAATGTGTATTCCCATTGTGTTGCAGTGATCTTTAAATGTCAATTAGGTCAAGCTGATTGCTTCCTTACTGACTTTTCTTTTTTTTCCTACTTGCTTTATCAATTCCTGAACAGGAGTGTTGAAGTCATCAACTACAAAAGTGTATTATTCTAATTCTTCTTGCATTATATGAGTTACTGTCTTATTTATTTTGAAGCTCTGTTATTAGATACATAAAATTTTATTATTGTTAAAGATTGATAAGTTGACCATGTCATCCTGAATATAGTCCCAGCAATATTTTTTGGTATAGAGTTTTCTTTTAGTCTGATGTAAATATAGCCACTCCCAGCTTTCTTTTGGTTAGTGTTTTAATAGTATATCATTCTTCCATCCTTTTAGATTTAACCTATTCAATGACATAGATAGTATATTTCTTATAGAAGTAAGAATGCTTCTTGTAGACAGCATCCAGTTCGATATTCAGCTGTTATCCATCTGTCATTCTCTGCCTTATAATTGGAATGTCTAAACAATTTATTTTAATGTAATCATCAGTATAGTTGTGTATAAATCTATTATCTTGTTAGTCGTTTTGTGAGCAATCTATTGTTTGTTCATTTTTCTTCTTTTCCTGCCCATTTTGTAATTAATTGAATGTTTTTATGATGATAGTTCATCTCTAAAATTAACTTACACTTATGCATTTTTTAAAAAATGTTTTTTTAAAGATTGCTATATGATTTACTTACAACGTGCAGCTTATATAGCTATCTTCAAATAATTTTACACCACTTCACATAAAGTGTTAGAACCTTATGACAGAATACTTCCTGTTCATTCCTCTTATTTTTGTGTTAATGCTGTCAGACAATTTGATTGTATAAATGTTTTTATCCACATACCACATTGTTCCTATTTTTTGCTTTAGAAAGTCAATTATCTTTCAAGGAGAATAAAATGTAAAAGTCTTCTATATTTCTTCATGTTATATTTCTGATGCTGTTTATTTCTTGGTGTACATCAAACTTCTACCTCATATCATCGTTTTTCTGCATGAAGATATTTCTTTAGCATTTCTTGTAGTGCAGTTCTGCCAACAATGAATTCATTGGCATTTGTTTTCTGAAAAAGATATGTATTTCATGATCACTTTTGAAATATATTGTCCTTGCCTCTAGAACTATTTGCTGATAGATTTTATTATTTCAGTATGCACAGTTTCTGATAAGAATTTTGCTGTTATTTTAATCTTTTTTCCTTTGTATATAATGCTTCCCTTTTCTCTGGGTGCCTACAGGAGTTTTTCTTTATTATTGGCTTTTAGCCATTTGATTATGATACGTGTATGTGTGTATGTGAGTCTTATATTTGGTTTGTTTTCCTATAGAATTTTTAAAATTTAATGAACTTTATAAAATATGCAAAATTCTTTTGTTGTTAGGTGCCATCGAGTCAGTTCTGACTCATAGCGATCCCATGTGCAACAGAATGAAACACTACCTGGTTTTGCACCATCCGCACAATCATTGTTAGATTTGAGCCCATTGTTGCAGCCACTATGTCAATCTTTGTCTTCGAGGGTCTTCCTCTTTTTCACTGACCCTCTACCTTACCAAGCGTGATGCCCGTCTCCAGGGACTGGTTCTTCCTGATAACGTGTGCAAAGTATGTGAGACGAAGTATTGCCACCCTCGCTTCCAAGGAGGACTGTGGCTGTACTTCTTCCAAGACAGACTTGTTCATTCTTCTGGCAGTCATGGTATATTCAGTATTCTTCACCAATACCATAATTCAAAGGCATTAATTCTTCTTCTGTCTTCCTTATTCATTTTACAGCTTTTGCATGCATATGAGGCAATCGAAACTATCATGGCTTGGGTCAGGCGCACCTTAGTCCTCAAAGTGACATCTTTGCTTTTCAATACTTTTAAGAGGTCTTTTGCAGCAGATTTGCCCAATGCAATACGTCATTTGATTTCTTGACTGCTGCTTCCATGGACATTGATTGTGGATCCAAGGAAAATCAAATCCTTGACAACTTCAATCTTTTCTTCATTTATCATGATATTGCTTATTGGTCCAGATGTAAGGATATTTATTTTAAGTTGAAGTGTAATCCATATTGAAGGCTATGGTCTTTGGTTTTCATCAGTAACTGCTTCAACTCGTCTTCATTTTCATCAAGCACGGTTGTGTCATCTGCATATTGCAGGTTGTTAGTGAGTCATCCACCAATCCTGATGTTGCATTCTTCTTCATATAGTCCAGCTTCTCAGATTATTCCTATTTTCCATTTGACTCTTTTTATAGTCCCCATTTGTCTGATGATAATCCCCATCTGCTCATCCATGTTGTATACCTTTTCCAGTAGATCTGTAACATATTAATTGTTGTTATTTTAATCTCTTTTTCACAGTATCAAAATCTGGATCATCACTGTCTGTTTGAATTGTCTGTTTTATCTCTTGAATAAAAAACAGTTGCTGTTGAGCCAATTCCCACTCATGGTAAACCCACGTATTTCAGAGTAGAACTGTGTTCCATAGGGTTTCCAATGGCTGTGACCTTTCAGAAGTAGATTGCCAGGCCTTTCTTCAGAGATGCCAGTGGGTGATTTGAACTGTCACCTCTTAGGTTAGTAGCCGATAGTCAATCCTTTATGCCACCCATGGACTCTCTATCTCTTGATAGTAAGTAATTTTATTGCCTTTTTATATGCCTTGGATAGTATAATTAAAATCAGGATACTGGTCAATAAAATTGCACTAAATATCAAGGTAACAAATATTTACACCCAGAAACGTGCAATTCTCTTCTTCTCTAATATGGGAAACTGAATCGGTACATTATGTAGTTAAGCCAAGTGTCAAAATTATTGTTAGAATTACCTTAAGTACACCACAGCCTTCAAATACCTTTAGCAGTGAATTGCTGCTACCTTGTGCTCATAATAAGATCTGAAGTGCCAGAAAAATTTTTTCAGTGCTCCTTCTCTATTCTCCAATTTTAGCAAGACTGCCAGCCTGTACCACAGATGAACAAGTTACTCCCCCTGTCCCAGAAGCAATGGGTTTTGTGGAGTAGCAATGAAGGTGGGAGGCCTGCGTGCATAGCTTCTTTTCCTTTCCCTTAGTTGTTACTGATTTTTGCCTGGGACTTTATGCTGTGAGGGTTTCCTGTCCCTCCCCCAGATGTTGATGACTTTTGTTCTTACCTCTACTACAGTGGCAGCCAAGGTTTGCCAGGGACTTGGGGTTGGGGAGATAATGGTGAAAGGATTGCTTCCCTTCTCCTGGTGGCAGATTATTTTTGCTTTGGATGGAAGAAGAGTTCGGTAGTTTGCACCTATTCTGAAGCAAATTCCAGTCACTAGCTGAGGCAGGCTCTCTCAGGTCTCCTGCTCTGAACTCAAAGTTTCTCATGTTCATCTGGCAAGTCAATGGAAAAAAGCTGGCAAGTAGGTAAGGGCTCTCTTGTGTCTGTGGCTACTGGGCATTCTAAACTATCCCCCTAGCCCATACTTGGCCTTGAAGCGTTTGTTAAAATGTCTTTAGTTTCTTCCATTCCCCTTTAATGACTGCTACTCTCTGCTCCCATGCTCTTCCAAAGAAAACCATATGTGAGTCCTGTCTCACCTCAGAGCTTCTTGTCACCCTTTGGGTTATGGTTTTGTAGATTATCTGTATTTTTCTCATTGCTAGGGTGAGGTCAAAACTGTGGCTTTCTACATTTTAAGTGCAAATGGAGTGTGATGTAGAGCAGACTCTAACAAATAATTGTATGAAAGTTTTTGAAAGCACTGAACACTCTGAAGTCATGAGGTTCCATATCTGTCACTTGTTAATGACATGAAAATTCAAGTCATTTTCCTTGTTATGACTTACTTCCAGTGTATTGCTCCCTATCTCAGAAAAATACTGAGGTACTTTATGAACATTGGAGCTCTGGTGGCACAGTGCTTAAGAGCCTGGTTGCTAACCAAAAGGTCAGCAGTTCGAATCCACCAGCCACTTCCTGGAAATCCTATAGGGCAGCTCTGCTCTGTCCTGCAGGGTTGCTATGAGTCGGAATCAATTTGACGACAATGGGCTTGGTTTTACAGGTATGAGCAATATATATTTATATCATCTAATATGTATTGAATTATCCATTTCAGAAGCATAGTGGAATCTTATGAATTTTCCTGCTAGGTCACTTGCACCAGCTCTGGGATCTGAGGGATCAAAGTTTTAAATAAAATGGAAGTGAAAAAAAGAAAGCTGAAAATAAAATTGGAAATTATAGCTATTTTCCTTTATTAAGGTAGTTACAATTAGAATCATATATCTGTCTATATCTTAAACTATTAGTAGAGCCAAAATATATGTAAATTAAAGAAATTTTAATCAGATAGGGCTTTCTAGTAGCCTCTTCCTTTTTTTTATTATTCCATGGTAAATAAATCTGTGTTTACCATGGAATAATATTTAGTCTCTTTATTCTCCATAGGGAATTCCAAATCATTAATACAAATACATTATTTAAAAAGGAAGCAAGACTGAAATTCTTATAAGAGATTTAAAGAAGACATCTCTGACCTAAAAAGTGAAGATGCCTATTATTTATGAATAAAGTACCCTCCAGGTTCCAGTGCTGACCAGAAATGAAGTATTTCATGCAATGAGTGAATGGAATGCTCATAATAACTATTTAAGGGAAGTGTTGTTGCATATGTGTACCCAGAGGTGATGAAAGTGTTTAGTAAATGAAAGAATAAATGTGTATCCAATATTTTACTCTCTCAACAGACAGATAAAACAAAAACTTAGTACAGCTAAAAGTAATGAAATGAAACTGAACCAAGAAGAATGTAACTCCTTATAAAGAGGGAAAGATAGCAGACAGATTTATTAAAGTATGCAGGAGTCTCCCTAGGAGAGTACTAAAGTCCTGACCCCCTGAGGCATTTTAAAAAAGCCTGGAGAAACACATACATACGGACACACAATATTAAGCAGCATTGTATAAATACTTATTTGTACTGACTGGCAAATAGGCTAAATGTTCTCTCAGTTCAATGTTTTTAAAGACCACAAATAAGCCTCATGGCCAAGTACCTTATGAACACAAATAGCAGGGTTCAAGAATTAAAACTATACGAGATGTGAAGAAATTCTAGATCACTTATATGTAATATTGGAAAGGCAAAAGTCTTTGAATACCAGTGTACAAAACCCAGAAGTCATAAAATAAAAACATTATGAGCTTCACTAATTTTAATTTTGAATATTCTTACAGTCAATGTCAAGAAGAGCAAGTTACTGAAAAGATAATAATAATAATTAGAAGAAGATAAATAGAACATTCACAATAACTAACAGTCGCTAATATTTATTGGGCAATTATTACGTGGCAAGCACTCTGGTTTGTACATTATAAAGAATTGTTGTTAGTTGCCATTGATATTTGATTCCTACTCATGGTAACCCCATATGTGCAAAGAACTGCTCCACAGGGTTTTCAAGACTATGACTTTTTGGAAGATTTTAATCAGACAGGCCTTTCTTTCCCAGCGCCTCTGGGTTGGTTCAAACTACGAACCTTTTGGCTAGTAGTCAAGTGCTTAACCGTTTGTGTTACCCAGGGACTCCTTTGAAAGATTATTTAAATCTCTCAGTAACCAAATGAGGTGATGTTGTTGTTTTTAGGTGCCCTCGAGTTGGTTTCGACTCACGGTGACCCTGTGTGCAACAGATGGAAACACTACCTGGTCCTGACCCATCCTCACAATCGTTGCTATGTTTGAGCTCACTGTTGCAGCCAGTGTGTCAGTCCATCTCCTTGAGGGTCTTCCTCTCTTTCTCTGACCTTCTACTTTACCAAGCATGATGTCCTTCTCCAGGGACTGGTCCCTCCTTATAACATGACCAAAGTATGTGAGAGGAAGCCTCACTATCCTTACTTCTAAGGAGCATTCTGGCTGTACTTCTTCCAAAACACATTTGTTTGTTCCTCTGGCAGTCCATTGTGTATTTAATATTCTTCGCCAACACCATGATTCAAATGCATCCGTTCTTCTTTAATCTTCCTTGTTGTTCAGCTTTCATGTGCATATGAAGCAATTGAAAATACCATGGCTTGCATCAGGAGCACCTTAGTCCTCAAAGTGACATCTTTGCTTTTTAACACTTTTAAAGAGGTCTTCTGCAGCAGACTTGCTCATTGGGATATGTCCTTTGATTTCTTGACTGCTGCTCCCATGGGCATTGATTGCAGGTCCAAGATAACTTCAATATTTTGTCCATTTATTGTGATACTGCTTATTGGTCCAGTTGTGAGGATTTTTGTTTTCTTTATGTTAAGGTGCAATCCATACTGAAAGTTGTAGTCTTTGATATTCATCAGTAAGTACTTCAAGTCCTATTCACTTTCAGGAAGGAAGGTTGTGTCATCTGCATATCACAGGTTGTTAATGAGTCTCCAGTTCTGATGCCCTGTTCTTCATATATGTAGGTCCAGCTTCTTGGGTTATTTGCTCAGTATACAGATTGAATAAGTATAGTGAAAGGATATAACCCTGAGGCACATCCTTCCTGATTTTAAACCATGCAGTTTCCCCTTGTTCTGTCTATGTACAGGTTCCACAAGAGCACAATTGAGTGTTCTGGAATTCCTGTTCTTCATGATGTTGTCCATGACTTGTTATGATCCACACAGTCGAATGCCTTTGCATAGTCAATAAAACACTTAAATCGTCTTTCTGATATTCTCTGCTTTTAACCAGGATCCATCTGATATCAGCAATGATAACCCTAGTTCCATGTCCTCTTCTAAATCCAGCTTGAATTTCTGGCAATTCCCTGTCTACGTACTGCTGCAATTACTTTTGAATTATCTTTAGCAGAATTTTGCTCGTGTGCGATGTTAATAATATTGTTGGAAAATTTCCACATTCTGTTGGATCACCTTTCTTTGAAATGGGCTCGTATATGGATCACTTCCAGTTGGTTGGCCAGGGAGCTGTCTTCCAAATTTCTTGACATAGATGAGTGAGTACTTCTAGCACTGAATTCATTTGTTGAAACATCTCAGTTGGTATTCTATTAATTCCTGGAGCTTAGTTTTTCGCCTTTAGTGCAGCTAGAACTTCTTTCAGTACCATTGGTTCTTGATCATATGCTGCCTCCTAAAATGGTTGAACGTTGACCAGTTCTTTTTGGTACAGTGACTCTGTATTCCTTCCATCTTCTTCTGATACTTCCTGTGTCATTCAATATTTTGCCCATAGAATCCTTCAATATAGTAACTAGGGAGTTGAATCATTTCTTCAGTTCTTTCAGCTTGAGAAATATCGTGTGTGCTTCCCTTTTAGTTTTCTAATTCCAGGTCTTTGCATATTTTATTGTAATACTTTACTTTGTATTCTCAAGCTGCCTTTTGAAATCTTCTGGTCAGCTCTTTTACTTCATCATTTCTTTCATTATCTTTAGCTGTGCTAAGTTTAAGAGCAAGTTTCAGGATCTATCTTTTTTTTAAAAATACTTTACTGTGTTTTTGGCGAAAGTGTACAAGGAAATTAGATTCTCATTTAACAATTTCTATACATATTTTTCAGTGACATTGGTTACATTCTTCACAATACATCAGCATTCTCGTTATTTCCATTTTGGTTGTTCTGTTTCCATTAATCTAACTTCCCTGTACCCCAAAGCCTTCTCATCTTTTGTCAAGGGTAAATGTTAACCATCTGGTTTCATCTAGATGATTGTTTTGAGGAGCATAGTACTCATGGGTGATATTATTTATTTTATGGTCCAATTAGTTATTTGGGTTACAGAGTTTCTTTTGATATCCATTTTGGTCTTTTCTTTCCTTCCTGTCTTTTTAATGACCTTTTGCTTTCTTCATGTGTGATATCCTTGATGTCATCCCACAACTCGTCTGGTCTTCCGTCATTAGTGTTCAATGCGTCAAATCTATTTTTGAGATGGTCTGTGAATTCAGATGGCATGTGCTCAAGGTCGTATTTGGGCTCCAGTGAACTTGTTTTAATTTTCTTTAGCTTCAACTTGAACTCGCATATGAGCAATTGATGGTCTGTTCTGCAATGGGACCCTGGTCTTGTTCTGACTGATAATAATGAGCTTCTCTACTGTCTCTTTCCAGAGATGTAGTTGATTTGATTCCTGTGTATTCCACCAGGGAGATCCACGCGCATAGTCTCTGTTTATGTCGGTGAAAAAGGTATTTGCAGTAAAGAAGTAACTGGTCTTGCAAAATTCTATCATGCAATATCCTGCATTATTTCTATCACCAAAGCTATATTTTCCAACTACTGATCCTTCTTCTTTGTTTCCAGCTTTTGCATTTCAATCATCAGTATTTATCTTGATCAATTTCAAACTGCAGAAGTTGGTAAAAATCTTCAATTTCTTTATCTTTGGCATTAGTGGTTGATGCATAAATTTGAATACTAGTCATATTAACTGGTCTTCCTTGTAGGCATATGATATAATCCTATCACTGACAGCATCGTACTTCAGGATTGATCTTGAAATGTTCTTTTTGACCATGAATGTGAAGTTATTCCTCTTCAATTTGTCATTCCCGGCATAGTAGACCATATGATTATCTAATTCAAAATGGCCAACACCGGTCCACTTTAGTTCACTAATGCTTAGGCTGTCTATCTTTATGTGTTCCATTTCATTTTTGATGACTTGCAATTTTCCTAGATTCGTACTTCGTACATTCCACAATCTGATTATTAATGGATGTTTGCAGCTATTTCTTCTCATTTTGAGTTGTGCCACATCAGCAAACGTAGGTCCCAAAAGCTTTACTCAATCCATATCATTAAGACCAGCTCTACTTTGAGGAAGCAGCTCTTCCCCAGTTATATTTTGAGTGCCTTCCCACCTTAGCAGCTCATCTTCCAGCACTGTATCAGACAATGCTCCACTGCTATACATAAGGTTTTCACTGGCCAATTTTTTCAGAAGTAAACATCCAGGTCCTTCTTCCCAGTCTCTCTCAGTCTGGAAGCTTCACGGAAACCTGCCCACCATGAGTGAGGATCATAATATTATTGTCTACATTATACAGATATAAAACTCTTGCCGAGATGTGCTGACCAGTCCATGTTCACACAGCTAGCAAGTAATTTTGCAGTATATCATACCTAGAACAGGGTCCCCCAAATCAGTGCTTCCTAAAATTTAATGTGCGTATGGATCAACCAGGGGTCTTGTTAAAATGAGATTATGATTCAGTAAGTCTGACTTGAGGCTCAAGAGTCTGTATTTCTAACAAGCTACCAGGTGATGCCTATTCTGCCTGTCCACAAAACACACTGAAAGCTGCAAGGCTATTGGGTATGTCTTTTTACTACTAAAGTATACCACCTCACATGTGAATGTCAACTGAATTGATCATAAATATTATGCAAATAATTATGGAGATGTGTTTGTGTATTATGGGTGTTGGTGCTGGGGTGAAAATTCTATAAAGGACAATGAGCTTTAAATGGTAAAAGTACTTTAGAGACAATGTGCTTACGTCTTTGAAAATTTAAAATGTGAAAATCTTTTGTACTGAATTTTTTGTCTAAAATTTATTATAGAAATAGATTTTATTATGGACTCAAATATATTTTAAAAAACATGTTAATTGCAGCATTATTTCTAATAACTAATAGATAAAATAGATTTCTCCAAAGTATTTTATAGAAGATATTAAATAAAATAACAATAAGTCCATTCAGTGGAACAGTGTTGTTGTTATTAGGTGCTGTCCAGTGGATTTCAACTCATAACAACCTCATGTGACAGAGTAAAATTACCCCATAGGACTTTCTAGGCTTTTAATCTTTATGAGAGCCTATAGCCAGGTCTTCATGCTGCAGTGCTGCTGGATAGGTTTGAAATGCCAACCTTTCAGTTAGCAGCTGAGCACTTAAACATTGTACTACCGGGATTCTTAATGGAATATTAGATGGCATTAAAAAATGACTCATATCAAAATGAGCTTATTGGAGAATATCTCCATTTGCTTTGTAAGTCCAGTGAGGTTTACAAAGTTATCTAGTTATCTAGTGCTGCTATAACAAATACCACAAGTGGATGACTTTGACAATGAGAAATTTATTTTTCTCATAGTCTAGTAGGCTATCAGTCTAAATTTAGGACGCCAGCTCCAGGGAAAGGCTTTCTGTCTCTGTCAGCTCTGGATGAAGGTCCTTGCCATCAATCTTCCCCTGGACTAGGAGCTCCTCCAAGCAGGAACTCCGGATCCAAAGGGCAGGCTCTGCTCCCGGCACTGCTTTCTTGATGGTATGAGGTCCCCAACTCTCTGCTTGCTTCCTTTTCCTTTTATCTCTTGTAAGATAAAAGGTGGCACATGCCACACCCCAGGGAAATTCCTTTTAAATTGGATTAGGGATGTGACCTGAGCAAGGATGTTACGTCCCACCCTAACCCTCTTTAATCACAGGCAGAGATTATGATTTATAATACAGAGGAAAATCACAAAATGAAGGACAACAACACAGTACTAGGAATCATGGCCTAACCAAGTTGACACATATTTTTTGGGGGACGTAATCCAATCCATGATAAAACTGTTAACTGTTAACTGTTTTGTTAATGTCTTCAACATCAGTGCTGATGTAGCATGCCTCTCATACAGCAGGTGCTTAAAATTCAATAAAATCTTGTTACATGAATGAATAAATAACTTCTAAGACATATTATTGAATGAAAAAAAGTATAAGTATTTATAGGTTTTTTCTGCAATTTCTGTAAATTTTGAGTAGAGAGAAAATTTAACTTTTATGCTTTCCTCTATAGTTTGATAATTTACTGTATGAATTGCCATCATTTGGAAAATGAGATTAATTAAAATATATAAAATGAAACATCAGAAATATCAAGAAGTTACTTGTTAATCTTCAGTTCCCAGCCTCTTAATGGAAAGGCTTCAAGCTCCTGTGTTGAATCAAAGTTAAATTTAAATTCCCTTCCAGATATCTTCCACATATTTTGTTTATATGTCTGAGATTTTATAGCCAAAATTAACCAGTTTCATATAATAAGGGTCTACTTTGTTTCATATTGTTCCCCCAAATATGGGTAGAACCAAAGTGATTAAACTTTATCAGATTTGTTCATACTAATATATCACACCATTTCATATCATCTTTACAGTATTAAGTATTCCTCAGAAATTTGAGACAGCTTAGGGACCAAGAAAGGAAATAAAACCAAAAGAAAAATTGATACTATGTATTCAAAATCGGTTTGGTTTGTTCACAATAATGGTTACTTTTATTTCTTGATTGTGCAGAAACTTAGTTGTAAATAAAATAGAAACCTCTCAAAATCTGGAGAGGCTTAATTATGGGTCCAGATCTTGAG
>NW_004443949.1:9921680-9950602 GCF_000243295.1 Trichechus manatus latirostris | reverse complement strand
TTACTCTGTCTATAAGAATAAATCTGTTGTTGCTGCTGCTGTTAATCCAGATGATAAATTCTATAAGGGCAGGGATTTTTTTTTTTTAAACTGTGCTTTAGGTGAAAGTTTACATAGCAAATTAGCTTCTTATTGAACAATTAACACACATATTGTTTTGTGACATTGGTTGCCAACCCTGGGACGTGTCAACACTCTCCCCTTCTTGACCTTGGGTTTCCCATTTCCATTTGTCCAGCTTTCCTGTCCCCTTCTGCCTTCTTGTCCTTGCCCCTGGGCTGGTGTGCCCATTTAGTCTCGTGTATGTGGTTGAACTGTGTGTGTTACTGTTTGTTTTATAGGCCTGTCTGATCTTTGGCTGAAGGATGAATCTCAGGAGTGACTTCAGTACTGAGTTAAAAGGGTGTCCAGGAAGGGCAGGGATTCTTATCTGTTTTTCTCAGTTACGGAGTCTCCAGAACTTAGAAGGGTACTTGATGTGTAAAATGCATCCAATAAATAGTTCTTGACGAATGAATAATGAATATGTTAAATTTTATTTTTTATTTTTTTTTAATTTTAATCTATTTTTTTGAGGTTGAACTTTTTAAAAAAATGTCTTATACTCTTTAGACTTTGTACGATGTGCTGGGATATATAGATATTGAGATATTTCAAAATCAGGTATTCTCTAGTGCCAGAAACTCCATTTTGAAGTCCTGAAATTTTACCTTCTCCTGGGATGGGTTCATCACCAGGTAATTTGAAGAAAGTCATTTCAAGCTAAACACTAACACAAGGTGTAGTCAGTGCTCAGGTACAACAGGAGCTGCTTCACTGTTCATCTTTGTCGGATTCCTTCTTCATGGCCTAAGATCTGACTGCAATAGAGCTGCACTTTTCACGGACGGACGCTTTTTGGGGAAAAAATATATAATAAGCAGAAGATACAAGTTGATGGTATAGTCTAGGCAGAGAAGTAACTAAGGTACCGCAGGCAGGGCGCGGGCGCTAATGAGCAGTTTCTATTGGCCAGTGCAGTTTCCAACGCCAGCTGTGAGTGATCATCTAGTAATTTAAAACTAATTGCTATAGGAGCTATTTTCTGTAGATAGGCACCTGGGTCTAGGGTGAGGGACTTAGGGTGTCAGATGAATTTGTGGAAAAACTGGCTGACTCCACACGGACGTCTAGTAATCACGCTCCTGCTGGCAGCCAGGGCACCGTGAGTAGAGGCTCTCTGCATTACCCTCAGCAGCCACTACCCACCATTAACCTAGAAGCCCTTTTCTTATTCTCTTAAATTTGTAATCTGCCCTCCATTGTACTATATTTTTGAAAAACGACTTAAATAATCATCAGATTGACTACAAATTTCTAAAACGTACATGTCAGTGTAAAAGCAAAGAGCCTGACCTTTAACGTTCATGTGATTTTTTAGCAATGTGGGTAAGTCTGAACTCTTTACTTCAGATGCGTAAGATGACACACACAAATTGTCTGGAATAGTAATGGTCACAAATCATTACATGCAAGATTTATAACTGAAGCAATAGAAAAAATAAAGATTTTCAATCCTGCAAACAAACTTGAGTCTGCAAACTAACAAGTTAGAGTAACCAACCATGCGAATACAGGTTAACTGTATGCTTTAAGCCCGTAGCTCTTCAGGTGTGGTCCAGGATCCAGCAGTATAAGCCTGACCTGGAAAATTTTTAGAAATACAGATTCTCTGGCCCACTACAGACCTCCTGAATCCCATGAGTGGGGGTAAAGCCCAGCAATCTTCATTTTAAAACCCCCATCTCTAGCCCCCACTCACCAAGATTCTCCTACATGCTGCATTTTGTGAATTACTGTTATAAGTTATGGTGACAGCTACAGTAAATCATTTTCACTTGCCTAGCAATGTAAGTAGTATTAGTTTCATAAAAAGAGAAAAAAAATCAACTACATGAACACCAACTGTATAATTTGACACTGCCTTTTGTAGTCCAGGAGTCCTGGTGGCTCAGTGGTTAAGAGCTCAACTGCTAACCGAAAGGTTGGCAGTTCAAATCCACCAGTCGCTGCCTGGAAACCCTGTGGGGCAGTTCTACTCTGTCCTATAGGGTCGCTATGAGTTGGAATCAACTCGAGGGCAACAAGTTTGGTTTTGGTTTGTCCAACCACATTGTAAGTGATATCTAATTTAGTTTTGTTCCGAAATTTCTGAAGCTCAATTTGTAGCTTTCATAACAGTTCAATGAAGTTTATTATGTATTTGTCTACACTTTTAAAATGAGAATTCAATGACCATGGTTCATCAAGGTTAATTGTGACACCAGGAAGTTCCATTTCAATGCTCCTCACTTGTGAAGGCTGCAGGTGTGGTGATTTCTGACTGCACTCCAAGAGCAGAGTGTCCTCCACTCTCCAGCTGAGCCCAAGACGCTGACAATACAGGTGCAGAAAGAGGTCATTGCGAGGCTAGTTTCAGTTAACCTCATGAGGCAGTGATTCTTTCCACAAAGACACTAATTCTGAATACTATGACACAATTGATACTATTCATCTTCCTGCTGTTACCTCACTCTCATGCTTATGGCCATGTAAGGATTGGTGTTGCCAAGTGGAATTCGACATGGCGAATCTGGATGGCTCAGAGAAAACGGGACATTTGAATTAAGATATTCATGAGACTGCTGGAAAGATTAATTTGCGACGGGCAATTTCAGAAAAACGCTGAAAACTTGAGAACAGCTTTTGTGTTATTACGACTCTAATATGACTTGTATAGTGAAACTAGACTAGGGCTTGAGAAGGGCACATGAAAAATAAATATGTTCTTTTATCAGATGCAGGCATCCCGATGAGCATTTTTGACTTAGCTAGCCAGGTACAGTGTTTATCTAACTGGGCACATGTGTTTTTGTGATGTGCGGATGTGATATTTTTGTGTGCATATTTATACAATCATAAAATTTATAATGCTAACTTCTCATAGTATGCATTTTCAGATTTACTTTGGGCATCTCACTAATGCTCACAGTGACAATTGTTTTTGCATTGTGCAATTTTTATTATGATAATTTAATTTGTAGTCCATATTTTGAATTTGTGAGATGGCCAGTTGGGATTAGATTTATGGAATTTTTAAGAAAATAATGCCTCTAGGCAAAATTTACTGGTTTATGCAATAACTAAACTGACATTATTTCCATATTACAGCACTATATATTACTGAAATATAGAGACAAGGCTTTACTCAAGTTGAACTTGAAGGCATACTTGGCTTGCTATTAAAAGTATGGTCTGTAGCTAGCAGCATCAGCATAGGCATCATCTAGGAGCTTGTCAAAACTGCGTATCTCAGAAGCCACCCTAGACCTACTGATAAATATGAATATAAAAGAATCTACATTTTAACAAAATTCCAATTGGTTTACATAGTCATCATAATTTCAAGGGTGAAATTAATAACATTTGATTTATCTAGTCTATTGTTCTTTGCTACCAAAAATGAAAATGCACTTTGATTTACTGAGGCTTTTAGCAGCAACTCTGGTGGTTAAATTGCACAGCAATGATGCCATCAGTATAAATCTTGCAGATGTAGGCATCTCTCAGAAGCATATAACCAAATCATTGTTTTTATATACTTATTGTGCGAAAATCCCTTTAATCGTTGTAACATTGAACAAGTTACTTAACTTTTCTGTTCTTCAATTTCTTCATCTGTAAAATGGAAAAACAATGACACACCCATTACCAGGTTATTGTGATGATTATATGAGTTGTACAGGTAAAGTGTTTAGAAGAGTGTCAGACACATAGTAGCTACTCAATAGCCATTTACTTTAGTATTCGTTTTTGATATAACGCACAGAAGGGTGATCCTCAAGCTTCAGGACATATGACAGGAGGACATAGAACCAAGATGGGTGAGTGAGTGTGAAGTAAAATATACTATTGAGTATCTTTACACTTTATAAGGTATAAAGGGGTCATTTTTGGCTCTAATTCCTCATGACAGCCCTTTCTCCTGGGAAGTAAAAAAAAAAAAAAAAAATTGAAGGTCAGGCTAGTGGCGCCTCACTGGTCATCAGAGATTGTATGAATTTTCTGATCATGGGCTCCAGAGAAATCCACCTGCTGTCCTCGAAGTCTGCCATAGCTCAGCCAAGTCCAGCCAGGCAGCAGAAGGCACAGCTGCAATGCCCACGGTCAGCATTACTTTATAGCAGCCTTTATCAGAGAGATGCATCAAATCCCCAGAAAGATGGCTGGTGGCATCAAAGACAAAACAAACAAGAGGCAGAACTTTCTCAGGGATGCATTTCTGTCTAAAGGGAATTTACAGAAAGGATGTTGTACTTAAAGGAGAAATCTAACCAAAGGGGTCAAGATGGTATTTTAGCCTGTCCATGTATTGACATGTCTCTTGGTTTTTCAAATAACATTTTTACTTACAATCCAGTTTCTAGAAGATTTACTTAAGAGCAAATTTCTAGAAATATGATTTTTTAGAATAGGTATATCCCTTGTTTAAATGTAATACCAGAAAAAAAATAAATGTAGAGCCTGAATCTTCCTTGAAAAGGCAATTTCAGATAATGTTTCTCCGAGAATTATACTGAATCAGTGTAACACCGATTTCTTCTTAAAAAAAAACAAAGAAATAGGAAAAAACATAACTAAAAATAGCTCTTGAATATGAGGGCATGTATTTATATTTGCTACATGGAAGGTAACAATAGTTTATGATGACATTCATGTGCCATAAGACACTGTCTACAAACCCAAAGTGAATAATAATAATGATCATGATGATCATATTAGAAACAAATCCAGTCATATGTTGGGCTTATGTTACATGCCAGTGCCTTTGCATACATTGCTTTTGATCCTGCCAGCAAACTACAAGATAGGTATTGTTATCAGGTAGCATTATACCTATTTTACGGATGAAGAATCTAATGTTTAGAAAAATTGTGTAACTTGTGCCTGGTCACAGAGAGTAGTGTTAAGAGATAACTAAGTAGGTCACTGAATTAGTCTAAATCGACATCTTCCCTTAAGCCACACCAAATAAGCTCCCACTCTAAGAAGACTATTGCTGCTTTCCCTTAACACAAATTGCTGCACTTATTTTTATATTGCTATCCAGAGATTCATTACACCCATCACCAAATAAGTGGAGGGCTAAGCATTAAAACCCATGTGTGTATGACTGTGAAGTCCCTACTATTTTAAAAAAATTGTTTCTCCTGCAATTGACCATTGTAGGCAGTGACCAGGCTAGAAATATTTGTTTGGTAGATAAACATTTCCAAAAAAAAAAAAATTCTATTTCTATTAGCATCATAGAGTAGGGATATGTCTAACAACATTAATTGCTCCAACACGTCAGAGATGATGTGATGCTCTTGCATGTTTCTTCCACAAAATCTGGCATCATAGCTTACAGATAACTGGTGTTTGGTATATGTTTGTTGATAAGCAGAAGAAAAGACACAGTAAAGTTTCTTCCTTAGAGGAATAGAAGGCTACTAGGAAAGGAATCTGTGTTTTGCAAAATAAAATAAATGGAAGGAGAGTGGAGGATTAATCTTCCCTCTGGATCTTAGGCCCTACCAACAACATCTGTCCAGGAATAAAAGGAAGAATTATTGAATTTCAGTGGTTAACGGTCTGGACTGTTAACTGAAAAGTTGGAGGTTCGGGTCCACCCAGAGGTGCCTCGGGAAGGCCAGGTGTCCTTCTTCTGAAAATTCAGCCATTGAAGCACACTTATAAATAATATAAATAATGTAATCCCCTTACATATGGATCACAGTATTGGAGCACAGTATTGCTCTAACAAACATAGAGTTGCCATGAGTTGCAATCGACTTGAAGGCAACATTTTTTTTTTTTAAGCCCATTATGCTTAATAAACTCTTGAATATGCAAGATATGAGCAACTAAATATCAATTTTCAGCAGAAGGATGAAGTATAATGGTTTCTAAGTTCTTGTTATGACAAAGTTTAAGACAGCCATCTTCCTGAAATTACAGTTTGGTTTATACAAACCATTATCAATCTGCTCTCAGGCACCTGTATTTTCTGTGACTTTTCCCACTTTTATTTTTCTTTTCTGCTTTTTTTTTTTTTTTTCAACTGTGTCTTCCTGAGGTCTCTTGTTTTTTGAAAATTCAGAACCCACATTTGGCAAAGAGGTTCTCAATTCACTTGAATGCAAAAGAAAAAGGAATATGTTTCCAAACAGTAAAATGTACACAGCATGGACTGGATTCTTACTGGAGGTAGGAAGCATGTTTAGGAGGAAATAGAAGTAAGATACATAGATAACATTTATAGAGACTACTTACGAACCTTGATAACTATGTTTAGAACCATAATACCTTGGGATTGACATTCTGAGCCCATTTCCCCAGAAGCATCACTGTCAAAGCCCTGAGAAACTAGCCTTGGTGCTTAGGATGGGAGAGACGGAGGATGCCCGGTTAGGACGTCCACTGAGGACACGGCAGTCCTGAGTCCTCGCTTTCTCAGCCCGTGCCGCACACCAGGTGACAATGTGCCTTTGATAAGAAAACATGCCTGTAAGGTAAATGCAACTCAGCTTTGCAGGTGTTCTAGGTCGAGATTGTCTTTCAAGGAACAAAAGAGATAAACACAATTGTGTGCTTGATAGATTTGGCCACCTATAAATTAAAAGTGTCTGCATGTGGAAAACATGAAAAGGGGGATTTCTGTAAAATAATAGGCTAAGAAACAAACTGATAATCATCAAGATCTATTACACATTTGGAGGAAAAATGATCTCTCTGGCTATCATCTATTCTTGGCATTTATCACAAAGGACAATTAACCCATTGCCTTCAAGTCTATTCCAACTCCTAGTGACCCTGTAGGACGGAGTAGAACTGCCCCATAGGGTTTCCACGGCTGTAATCTTTACTGCTACATCTTTCTCTTGTGGAGCAGCTGGTGGGTTTGAACTGCCCACCTTTCAGTTAGCAACCAAGCACTTAACCGCTGCACCACCAAAAAAGCAAAAATAAAAAAAAACACTTCCGTTGTGTCAATTCCAACTCTTATTGACCCTATGCTCCACCAGGGCTCCCTTACTAAAACATGAAAAATTGAAATGTAGGGGGATTTCATTATGGTATAATTTAGAAGTGTTAAAAATTGGATTTGGAAGCAGCCTAAAAGTTAGAGTTTAAATATGCTAACATACTATGGCAAATTTTCATGGTATAATATATGTAAGTAGTAGACATTATGATTTTAAAGAATATTTAAGATATGGGGGAATAAATATAAATATTATTAAGTAAAACAGTTTTATAAATAATGTTTGGTCAATTTTGTAATCACAAGAAAACTCAATACCAATATAAAAATGATTGTTTAGTTGATGAAATTATTATTTAATTTTTTCCTTAGCTTTTTAAATTGAATTCTTATATTCAAATGTATTTGATTTACAAAGATTTATATAATTAAGAGCAAAAATTTCCTAAACCAAATCTTCCCAACCTCCAGTTTTACTCACCAAAACTAATGCAAAATTTTTTTTCTTTAAGTACTGGTGAGTAAATCCCTAACATTAAATAAAATTATTGCACCAACATTTATATCACCTTGATTTTCTGCTATAGGAGATATTTAGTTATATCATCATTGCCATTTTCGTCTCAATTGGTATTCTGTCAATTCCAGGGGCCTTGTTTTTCCCCAATGCTTTCAGTGAAGCTTGAACCTCTTCCTTCAATATCATCGGTTCCTGATCATATGCTACCTCCTGAAATGGTTCGAACAGAATGGAGGGATACTGCATGGTTTAAAGTCAGGAAAGGTATTCAATCTGTATGCTGAGCAAATAATCTGAGAAGCTGGACTCTATGAAGAAGGCGACGACATCAGGATTGGAGGAAGACTGATTAACAACCTGCATTGTGCAGATGACACAACCTTGCTTGCTGAAAGTGAAGAGACGTGAAGCACTTACTGATGAAATCGAAGACCACAGGTTTCAGTATGGATTACATCTCAACTCACTTTGTTAGAGAGGCTATGGCTGCTCTATTCCTCCATGTACTTCTTCCCTCGTTTACCATTCTATTTCTGACATTTGTATTATTATTTTCACATTTGTAAGATGACAGTTCTTCTGTAACCATAAATAACTTTTGTCATTTGTTTGGAGGTTGATTCTATTTGAAAACAAAGGAGTTTGGGGAAAGGTTTAGGTGTTGATTGTTCGATTTACAGACCTTACATCAATCTCTCACTTTTTAACCCCACATCTCTTTCCCACCATCGCTAGCATTTCCAACTCTAAGAGTCACCACTATATTCTCCTTGGATGTAGCCTTATGCCATGAATAGTCTAGGCTGCTACTCCCCCCCCCAACTGCCTTCTTCAGAGCTTTTCCATGTAATTTTAAATTTGTTGTAACATCTTGCCATCTCATGACTAGGTTTGGTTTAAGTGAATTTTTAATATTTTAAAAATATATGTAGTATATTTCAAATTTATTCATTCTACTCTCATGTGTTCATTTTATTTTATTTATTTATTCCACAGCTGGTCTGATGTTTCTTATGAACCTCTTGTCACTGTTAAGGAAACTGAAACATTCCATTTAACAGTATCTCAGTCTTTTCCTGTTAAAATAGTCTATTCATAGTTTAACTTCCCACCAGTACTGGTTTCAATAGTTTCTTTTACATAAATGAGCCTAATTTAGATCATGTTCCTTTCTCTTTCTCTTCCTCAAAATGGCAACTGTATATATGAGGCGTCTTACTGCATCCCTGTTGTGGTTAAGAGGATCTCAGATTCATGACTGTCCTCTGGTTCTGTTGTTTTCTGCTGAAGTGGGCTGGTTAGGTATGATTACCAGACAAGTAACCACTAACTTTGGACTGGTCAAGTTTTGTATTTTGGGCAACATGCTGACCTGACATCTACTGTTAGAATCTCTGTCTGATTCTGATTCATTTGCCTCCGGGCTTAAAGTCTTCACACTCAGGAAGGAGGGGAGACAATTCCATCTATATCTTAACTACTGGCTTCCCCAATGATTCTCATTCATCTGTGTAATCTGTCTAACAC
The DNA here is from genome assembly GCF_000243295.1 of Trichechus manatus latirostris. Classification (NCBI taxonomy): domain Eukaryota; kingdom Metazoa; phylum Chordata; class Mammalia; order Sirenia; family Trichechidae; genus Trichechus; species Trichechus manatus. Next base: position 9,941,510 of record NW_004443949.1, on the reverse strand, counting down.
CTTGGAGGGCATCGCGCTGATGGGGAAGTCAAGGTTCTTCAGTGGACCTGTGGCTTTCCCCATGCTAGTTCAAGGGAAACAGGACATTTGTGCTCAGATTGACCAGTCTCTTTTTAGCTATATTGAAAACTTTCCCCTTGCTAAAATCAGGACCTAATGTAGAAAGTGACAATTAACTAAGGAGACTGCATCACATTCCCACTGCCCTTCTTCCAATAATACTCTTTGATATCTGGATGAATCAACCTATTATTTTGTTGCAAAAGACCTCTTTAAAGTGTTAAAAAGCAAGGATATCACTTTGAGGACTAAGATGCACCTGACCCAAACCACAGTATTTTCAATCTCCTCATATGCGTGTGAAAGCAGAACAGTGAATAAGGAGGACTGAAGAAGAATTAATGCCTTTGAATTATGGTGTTGGTGAAGAATATTGAATATACCATGCACTGCCAGAAGAACAAACAGATCTGTATTGGCAAAAGTACAGCCGGAATGCTCCTTAGAAGCGAGGTTGGCGAGACTTCATCTCACTTTGGACATGTTGTTAGGAGGGACCAGTCTCTGGAGAAGAACATCATGCTTGGTAGAGGGTCAATGAAAGAGAAGAAGACCCTCAGTGAGATGGATTGACACAGTGGCTGCAACAATGGGCTCAAACATAGCAACGATTGCGAGGATGGCGCAGAACTGGGCAGTGTTTCATTCTATTCTACATGGGGTCGCTTAAGTCAGGACCAACTCAACGGCACCTAACAACAACAATTTTGTCATTTCCTCTTCCCCAAGTCTAGTGTCTTGGCTCAGCATAATGACAGAGTCAAGAATGGAACTCTTTCATTGTCAGAAAACCACAAATCAGGAGGCATTTCAAGAATATTGAGTTTGCCATTAAGCTTTATGGCCGTCCTTAAAGGGCATGCCTATCTTCCCTTGCTGAGTTTGGAACTTATTGAGAGAAAAGGCAAAGGGATCCGACAGATGAAAAGAAAGTGACATCTTTATTACTAATTAAGCTGATTGGTGAATGTGACTTTAAGAATGTGGCCATGTGGACTTGAAATGCTTCATCTCAGGGTTAAACAGAAAGAACCTTTCCGTACTGGCAGAGCAGAACAATGATATCCTTCCTGACAAGAGAAAACTTATCCTATGAAGGATTCCAGAAAGCAGGCATGCTGCAGACTTTATGGCCCCACAAGAGAACTCGGATTTCCCTAAGCCAACCAAGCAGATATGTCTCCTCTCTGCCCCTGGATAGAGGGGAGAAAGGGGGCAGGGTGTAGCCAGATACGTTCTTTCCATATCTTCCTTCCTTATTATAGGAGGAGCCCTGGTTGTGCAGTGGTTAGAGCTAGGCTGCTAACCAAAAGGTCAGCAGTTCAAATCCATCAGCTGCTCTTTGGAAACCCTATGGGGCAGTTTTACTCTGTCCTGTAGGGTCACTATGAGTCAGAATTGACCCAACAGCAAAGGGTTTGGATTTCTCATGACTGCACACCACCACCACAACAATTCCTTGAGTTATAAGGTAAGAATTTTTTCTCCTTAATGGAAACATGAAGAACAAGAAGTAACTCCTTCATCATCCTCAGATTTTTTCTTGTTAGACATTAAGCTAAATAATTAATTATATGATCAGCCCTAATTGTAACTACTCACTTTAGAAGAAAATGAACCAAAAAAAAAACCTTGCCATCGAGTTGATTCCAACTCATAGTGACCCTAAAGGACAGAGTAGAAGTGCCGCCATAGGATTTCCAAGGCTGTAATCTTTAGAGAAGCAGACAGCCACACCTTTCTCCCACAGAGCTGGTGGTGAGCAGCTGTTGGGTTCAAACCACTGACCTTTCGGTTAGCATCCAAAGGCTTAACCACTGCGCCACCAAGGCTCCTTTTAGTAGAGAAAGGGGGATTAATCAGGATAATTCTGTTCCCAACTTCACAGGCCCACTCCCTAACACCAACACAGCCTCTGTGTTAGTCATCCCAGATTCATTGGCAGGAAGTTGTCTTTCACCCCAGAGGGTTTTCAAATGGGTTAGACCCTTACATTTGCATACCAGAAGTATATGCATCACTGGGGAGCTTGTTAGAAATGCAGACTTTTGTTAGAAATGAAGAATTTCAGATGCACCCTAGATCTACTGACTCTGTAGTTTAACAGGATCCCCAGGTAATTCTTATGTACATTAAAGTTTGAGAAGCACTGGGCTAAAACAATCCATTAATTTAAGCACCTCAAAGGCTTTGCTAAAGCCTAAACTTCCTCCCAATCGGTTTTTAATCACAAGTTGCACACAACCACTCATTATCTTGAATGCACCCTACCAGAGACTATGAGATGAAATCAAATAATAGTTGAATGAAATAGTGAATGAGAATTAAAAAAAAATGATAACTATTATAATAGCTAAACAGAGGATTTCAAAGGGTGGCTATAGAAGACAAAGTTAAGTATTTAAAAAAAATACTCAAAGACCTGGAGTTAGAAAAACAAAAGGGAAGAACACTTGGCATTTCCCAAGCTGAAAGAACTGAAGAAAAAATTCAAGCCTCGAGTTGCAATATTGAAGGATTGTATGGCAAAATGTTGAAGGAGGTAGCATATAATCAAGAACCAATGGTACTGAAGGAAGAAGTCCAAGCTGAACTAAAGATACTAGCAAAAGATTTCCAGGAATTAATGGGATACCAATTCAGATGTTTCAACAAACAGATGCAATGCTGGAAGCGCTCATTTGTCTTTGCCAAGAAATTTGGAAGGCAGTTACCTGGCCAACCAACTGGAAGAGATCTATATTTGTGACTATACCAAAGAAAGGTGATCCAACATAATGTGAAAATTATAGAGCAATATCATTAATATCACAAGCAAGTAAAATTTTGCTAAAGCTAATTCAAAAATGGTTTCACTAGTATATTGACAGGAAACTTCCGGATTCAAAAGAGGATATGGAATGAGGGATATTGCTAATATCAGATGGATCTTGGCTGAAAGCCGAAAATACCAGAAAGATGTTTACCTGTGTTTTATTGACTATGCAAAGGCATTCGACTGTGTGGGTCATAACAAATTATGGATAACATTGCTAAGAATGGGAATTCAGAACACTTAATTGTGCTCATGCAGAACCTGAACATAGACCAAGAGGCAGTCATTTGAACAGAAGAAGGAAATGCTGCGTGGTTTAAAATCAGGAAAGGTGTGTGTCAGATTTGTATCCTTTTGTCGTACTTATTCAATCTGAATGCTGAGCAAATAATTCGAGAAGCTGGACTATTTGGCATCAGGATTTGAAGACCACTGATTAACAACCTGCCATATGCAAACGATACAACCTGACTTGCTGAAAGTGAAGAGGACTTGAAGAACTTACTAATATATGATGAAGGTCAAAGATTACAGCCTTCACTATGGATGACACCTCAATATAAAGAAAACAAAAATCCTCACAGCTGGACCAATAAACAACATCAAGATAAACGGAGACAACACTGAAGTTGTCAAGGATTTCATTTTACTTGTATCCACAATCAACATCCGTGGAAGCAGCAGTCAAGAAATCAAAAGAAGTATTATTGCATTGGGCAAATCTGCTGCAAAAGACTTCTGTAAAATGTTAAAAAGCAAAGATGTCACCTTGAAAACTAAGTTGCGCCTGACCCAAGCCATGGTGTTTTCAATAACCTCATATGCATGCAAAAGCTGGACAATGAATAAGGAAGACCAAAGAAGAATTGATGCCTTTGAATTATGGTGTTGGCGAAGAATATTGAAAATACCATGGACTGCCAGAAGAATGAACAAATCCGTCTTGGATGGAGTACAGCTAGAATGCTCCTTAGAAGGGAGGATGGTGAGACTTTGTCTCATGTACTTTGTACATGTTATCAGGAGGGACCAGTTCCTGGAGAAGGACATCATGCTTGGTAAAGCAGAGGGTCAGTGAAAAAGAGGAACACTCTTAACGAAATGAATTGACACAGTGGCTGCAACAATGGGCTCAATCATTTTAGTAATTGTGAGGATGGCGCAGAACTGGGCAGTGTGTTGTTCTGTTGTATAGAGTCACTGTAAGTCAGAATCGACTCAATGGCACCTCTCAACAACAACATTGTAATAGCTTGATCAAATTCAGCCACACAGTCATTATCTTTATTTGAATTAAAAACAAAACAAAAAAACCAAATCAAAACCATTGCCGTGGAGTCAATTCTAACTCAGCAACTCTATAGGACAGAGTAAAACTGCCCCATAGAGTTTCCAAGGCTGTAATCTTTATGGAAGCTGACTGCCACACTTTCTCCCATGGGACCCGCTGTGGGTTCGAACTGTTGACCTTTTGAACTGCTAACCTTTTGGTTAGCAGCTGAGCGCTTAACCACTGCACCACCAGGGCTACCCGTTATTTGAATCTAAGCTCTATGAATTATGAAGCTTAATAAGTTCATAATTTATGAAGTTCTTAAAAAAATATGAGTCTAAAAATTGAAACGCCTTACCTATGTGAATTAAAATATGAAATATCAAAGTTCATAATTTTTAAGCTAAAGTAACAACAATAATAGTAATGAACTCCAAAAATTAAACTCTTTGACACTGTCAGTTCACGTACCTGAGAACAGTCAGAAATACCCACTCTGAGGTCTGAGCAGCAGACGTCCTTTCAGTAGCCAGAGTCAGGACTGTCATTCACTTACTCATATCATCTTCTCACTTTAAAAGTGACATTTGAGGCATATGTGCTTTTGGCAATATGTAGAAATTTGCACTGATGATGGCCCAGGTCCCAGATCCTGAGGTTCCTTTCCTTCCTGTGCCATTGGGCAAAACACAGCAAAAAATCCTCCTTGTGACTACTACCTCTGTCCAATGGCTCAAGGCCCTATAGGGTTTCATTAACTTTTGAATATTCCTAGCCTCGGGAATATTCTTTCTTTTTATTCTCCTTTCTTTGCAATAGTGGGCTAGGCCTTTTACCACAGGTCGAGCTAGCAGTTTTGCTCTATATTAAAACATTCTTTGCTCTTTCTGTGGTGGGGACTAGACATTTGAATTTCCTATGGAATTTTCTATCTTTTGTTCTGTGAGGCTCTGTCTTACTTTCTTAAGTGCTGCTGTAACAGAAATACCACAAATGGGTGGCTTTAACAAACAGAAATTTATATTGTTACAGTTAGAATTCCAAATTCAGGGCACCAGCTCTAGGGGAAGGCTTTTTCTCTGCGTTGGCTCTGGGAGAAGGTCCTTGTCTCTTTTCAGGTTCTGTTCCTTGGTGATCTCCATGCGGCATCAATCTTCCCCAGTTTGTCCTTGTTTGCTTCTGTGCCATATCTGCTTCTTTTATATCTCAAAAGCAATTGGCTTCAGACACACCCAACACTGATATGACCTCAATAACATAACAAAAAAACCCTGTTCCCATATGGGACATCCACAGATATAGGGGTTAGGATTCCAACACATATTTTCTGGGGAAACAATGCAATCCATAACAAGCCCTTCGGTGAAATATAGTGAATGAACAAGCTGTGTGTCTGCAAAACCCGTGACTATTCAAAGAAATATTATATACCGTCCCATCCCTAGTCTGAGTCTTTCCACCAAGGAGATATTTTCCCATCATACCAGGGATGGACATGATTTATTACTGTCCAGTCTGGCTCTCTGTCAAGGTGCCTCCTCTCCTCTGTGCCTTTCTTTAGGGTCTTAATTTACAGATTTTCTGGGCATTTTTCCTCAGGGCACAAGCAATTCTTTACCTACATTAACAGGGTCACCTTGAAACTCACTCAGTAATTATATGAGTATTTTATGCTTATCTTACTAGTCTTCCCCTCTCAAATTTGTCCATGTTTTCTCTAACCGCTTAGTGTAACTGTCCCCTTCTTCAAATTTTGATTCATCATTTCTTTTTTTTTTTTTAAAGGAACACTTATTTAATTGAATCTTTAAGAGGATGCCTCTCAGTGTTTTTTGTCTTGTAGTAGATGAAGTTCCCAGTCAGTAAGACCTTGTCTCTTTTCTTCTGTTATTTTATTTATTTATTTTTTTTGGGGGGGGAGGGGGAACGAGCTGCTCTTTCTGATCTAGTAGCAACCCAAACACGTATCCCTTCTTTAATGCTTTCTTTAAAACTAATTACACCCAGGTGTATCTCTGCTTTGCTTTCATATCTGTTTGGCCTGCCCTCTGAGATCTCATTTTTTCCTTTCGTGTCTGTATACTCTCCTTTAAAATCACAGCGTTTCTCATATGGAAATTCTCTCCTCCTCCAGTTTAATTAGCTTATGTTTATTATGCTTTCCCTCTTCACTACTCTTGATATTAAGACCAAAGCATATTTTTAAACCAATCCATTCACGCTTTGATTTCCTGAGAAACCAGATTCCTAGAGACAGAATGTTCCAGCTCAGTCTTTTAAAATTGCCTTCTTAAGTACTTGGCCTTGCAATGATTTTATTGACATGTTTGTTGGCCTCAATTTTAAGTTGATGGTATATTATTTATAAAATAATGGCCTCTATTCCTGTCATCTTCGGTATGATAAAATTTACTGATCTTATGTGAATGGAACCAAAATCTGGATCTCTAAAATTTAAAACTTTAATCAGAGTTTGGAAATGATTCAATCCAGGTCATGTATGAGACAAATAAGGGGGGATGCCTCAAGACAATGTGTATAAATTGCATAATTGCTAAAGACTATTCCCCTTAGATATATTTCTCTTTACCGTTACTACAGTTAAAAACCACATATATTCTAACAGAATGGGGGACATCTGATCTAGCATTGTCTAGCTCACACATCGGTGGTCTCTGGTCCAGGTGGAATTCAGCTGCCTTTGCAGTTATAAATTCTAATCTGAGGTGATGACTGAGAAGCACAAGAAAACCAGGGAAAGTTCTTCCACATATCAATGACTTAAGTGCTTGTGTAATGAATTTCTGCTTGTTTTAAGTGAGTTAAAGTAGGCCTCAAAGTCTCCTTTTTTTTTTTTTCCCCCAGTATAACTTATCTGCTAGGTAAAATCTGTGTCAGCTTAGGTGGAGTACCATTCAGTCATGAGGGATTGTCCATGCCTTCGGTCAGATCAATGTCATGGCAGCGAATGCTATTTATACTTACTAAAGCCTGTACAACACACACGCATCAAGCACCCATCAAAAACAGTATTGAACCTTTACAAACAGGCAGTCGTCTGTGGGTAAACCACTGTGAAACGCTAAATGCAAAATGCCACATGGCTGGCACCAAGTCCTTTCACTAGTACTGCACCAGAAACTTTAATCTGATTTGGTCTCCAAATACAGATTTTTGTATAGTCTCAAGCCTTCAGGTTAATACTATAGGATGCTGGGCTTTCATGGAGCCAATACAAAGCACCCCTTTCTACTTTTCTCAGATTAGGAAAAAATACACAGAGCAGATAAATCAAAGGTGAAATGCTAGTATTATTAATGATAACGCTGATTATAGAAGAGAACAGAATTTTAGTTAATTAAGCAAAATGGACTTGATTCTCCTTCACTCTAGAATTAGGCAGACTTACTCATGTAGTCCTTAGTGCCTTTGGACACCTGCACAGCTCCCCTGCAGGGCAACAGCCAAACTCTAAGCCTACTCCAAGGAGCAGCAGAGAACGCATATGTCTTACCATGCAGCTGTGTGCCAAAGGGAACCAAGGAGGCCCTGAGTCAACCATACTCAGTCCTTTTAAATGCATTAGTCAGACATGTTTCTCCCACACATTTCTTTCCTGGGTAGTGGTACATAAAGCCACTCCTTTCTGTGACAGCAAGAGAAATCAGAAACAAATGTCCCTACTGCATAATTTAAGTGTGGATGGATGCAATGGTTTCTTAATTTAGTTGGTTATTCTTTTCATCTACTTCTTGGGAGCTGTTTTGGAAAATAATTAAAAAGAATAAATATCGTCCTCCCCAAGGAATGCAAATATTCATTGCTTTTATTTTGGCAATTGGATTCTAAAAGATTTTCCATATCTTCATCTACTTAGAAGATACGCAAGACCTAGCTTCAAATTTCATTTTTTAAGAAATAAAAATTGACTGTTGTTTTAATGGAAGCTCATTGAGTAAAGAAGTGAGTGACTTTTTAACAGGCCAGCTAGATCACTGTGCTAATTCTTGTTCATCTAGATAAATTTGGAGAAAATAATCTTAATGAGATTAAAGAGATATGAGTTTCAGTTCCAGCTCTACTACATTATTTTGGACAACTGACAATGTATGTTTTTTGTTTCCAGCTAATTTAAAATGAACATAAAAACTTCATAAGGTTGTTGTTAGGATTAAATGAGAAAAATATATGTAAAATGCTTAACATGGAGCCTGACATAGTACTCAAATAAATTTGGCTTTAATAAATATTAGCAATAACTAACAGCGTCATTAAAGACACTAGTTACTTTGTGATCTCATATATATATATATACACACACACACACACATAACATCATTATTGAAATAATCATCTTAATTATCTTTTTTTTTTAACCTCCACAAGATATTGCTATAATTCACTCACCTGCCCACCAGTGAGAAGATTTTTCCCTGAATTCTTCTCTCTAGGCTGAGAAATGATAGTAGTTAAAACATGTCTCATAAGAGTTTGCTGTCTATCAGCTTCATTGCCAGGAACACGGAATAATTCTCCAGCAGTTATCCAAAGAGCTGTGCACCAGGGATAAGCGGTGTAGTGACGGAGTGTGTGTCCCTGTGTCTTTCTGGAGAGGCAATAACTGTGGTGGTAACAGGGCAGAGAAAGAGAGTCCGCTGCAGTTGTGAAAAGAGGACTTGAACTGCTTTAAAGGAGTAACCAGAGTATGAGTGCCTTAGTCTTTCCTAGCTCTCCTGCGGAAATCAGTGATATAAAATTTCCAAAACTTATTTACCGGCCTGTCAAATACATTGACTATTATTAGGTAAAGGAGCCCTGGTGGCTCAGTGGTTAAAGTGCTTGGCAACTAACCAGAAGGTCAATGGTTTGAACCCACAAGCTGCTCCACAGGAGAAAGATGTGGTAGTCTGCTTCCTTACAGATTAAACCAAAACCAAACCTGTTGCCACCATGTCAATTAAGACTCATAGCGACCCTATAGGACAGAGCAGAACTGTTCCATAGGGTTTCTAAGGAGCAGCTGGTAGATTTGAACTGCCGACCTTTTGGTTAGCAGCGGTAGCTCTTAACCACTGTCACCAGGGCCTTGGAAACCCTATGGGGCAGTTCTACTCTGCCCTATATGGTCACTATGAGTCAGAATCTACCGGATGGCAGTGGGTTTGATTTGTATTATTAGATAATCTTCATTTGGATACATGTACTGGAGACATGAGGTAGCAGATGAAGTGGGAGTTTGAGGGTATGATGTAAACAGAATTCTGCAAATTTCTTCCAGATGAAGGATTATAAGACACCATGATTCTTGTCACTGCCTGAGGCTTAGATATCATTGACCAGATATTAGTTCCAGAAAATTGTGAGGCAATGACTTCAGTGATTATTTTGAGCCTGTTGTCAAGTAGAAAGTGTTGTACTTAGTAATGAACAGATATTCTCCACACTGCTTCAGGCACTCATGTTTGTTATTCAAAAGAATCTCAGCCAAAAAATGGAGGAACAATTTCAGAGATTTTTACTGTGTCTACTGGGAACGCATCCTTGGGAATATGTGCATTACAAAACTAAAAATATAGATGATCCTAACTATTCTTAAAATATATATACTATTGTACATTTGAAGTAAAATGTAAAAGCTACTTGAATAAATACATATCTTTATGATTAGTTTGAGAGATTTCAGAGATGAAAGAGCACAAAGATTATATTTTTTCTTTTCCTACATTTTTACACTATTAAGGAGGAAGGTAAGGGTGCTTATTTCTCATTGTATCTGCTAATGATGGAAATGATGGGAATAATGGTGATATAACAAAAATTACATTTGTGTCATTTTTTTCAGAATCAAGGCATAAAGGCAAAATGCAAAGCCACTGCTCACATGTGTAGAAACATTATCATTATATGTAGGCACTCAGTTTTAAGAGGTCTGGATCCAATTATATAAATTCTTACAGAATTTCATCAGGAAAATTTAAACCTCTGTCAAAATCCTTGAAAAGTTAGGTGTTGAGATAGAATACTGTGAAATAATTGTATTGTGATGAGAATTCTCATTAATGGACCCCTTCTTGAGTTTGCCCTTTCACTGAAGGCACACACTATTTTTGCCATTATTTGAGAATGTATTATGGAGTGTAAGTCATGACTTGGTGTTAGTCAAAGTTTATAGTTCCAAGGCTTATCTAATTTCGTTTAAAATTACATTTCAAATACTCAGATGCAAATGACGAAGAACTTTCATAGCATTGCCCTTTAGCTCTAGTTGTTATGCTAAAGAAACAAATCATCAAAAAAGCAATTGCTTTGAGGAGAGAAAAATACACCAGAAATCTAGTTGGTTAAGTTTTTTTGGAAAAAAAATTATAAAAACTATTAAAAATCACATAAGAAAGAAAACAGTATGCTAAGCAATCTTAACAGATGGTATATATGGAATCATATATGTTTTAGTCAATGTATTTTTTTTTTTTTTAGCAGAATTTTTTGATAGTGTAACAAAAACACACCACTGTTTGGTGATTTATTTCGTAAGGTTCTGTATAAATAAACAAGACTATAATTGAAAAAGTTATCTGCAGCCCAAGAACTCACACATGTTATCGGTTAGGGGCAGTGGGATGGCAACCCAAATCATTTGTTTGTTGGTTTATTTTCAAACTGTGTATCAACCAAATATCTATTTTGTGTAAGTTATATATCCTCTGCATTAATAAGACTGGTCCAATTTTAGGTTACAATTAATACTAAACCATTGTCCCTGGAAAATTTTTAGTTTAAAAAAGAGACAATGCAGAGGTTATTCTGGGTCCAGAGTCTCTGGCCGGTGGAAGTGATTAATGGACTTGGCTGCTAACAGAAAGATTAGAGGTTGGAGTCCACCCAGAAGTGCATGAGAAGAAAGGCCTGGTAATCTACTTACAAAGAAATTAGCCACTGAAAACTCTATGGAGAACAGTTCTACTCTGACACACATGGGGTCATCGTGAGTGGGAATCTACTCAACTGCCACTGGTGCTGGTATTCTGGGTTCACTGCAAACAGAGTCCAGGCTGCTTTGGCCTATAGTCTCAGGCCTCGTTTGGGCCAGCAGAGCCAGGTTCTCCACTCTGACACACTGAACACCTACAGCACCCCGGAGTAATTCTCACAGTATTGCCCAGGATAGGATGTAAGTCCAGTCTCTAATCATCCTGTAGGTCATTGCTAAAGAGAACAGATTTATTTTCAACATTTCACATACTGCCTACAAGGTTTGGACAAAATGAACAGTTCTCAGAACTGAAATAATGTTAACAGATATTTGGTCTTCAGAATTAAGTTCTGATTGGACTGGCAGCATTAAAACTATATATAGAAGTTATAATATACAGTAACAACTAAAAAAAGTGGCTTTTTCAATCGGAATTTTTTTTTTTTTTTTAATACAGCAAGGACAAGATGACCCTGCTTGAGGTGCCAGGACTTAAACATTGATATAGAACAAAAGATGATGGAGAAAATACACCCACGTTAAACTATCCAACTGGAATATTTTCAACTAAAATTTCATCAAATAGTTGATTGCCTTTCTCCATGTATCATTCTCAGGAAACCCTCTGGTCTTCATGTCAGTTTCCTGCATCAGTAAATTCAGGGTTGCCTACTTTGCCCTGCTTGAGAATCCTTAGTAACATAAGCTTCCACTTTCCCCATGAGAACCCTCCCAAAGAAGACCATAAGTGTTGTGATTTATGACAATAAAAATCTCAAAAGTAAATGAGAGGATAAATTTTAAGAAAATTATAATGAAATAGGTTTCCTTTAATAGTGATTTTTGAAGTGTTATTTCTTACAAAGTGGGAATCTTTTAAGGAAATATTAGTTGTGATGACTATGATCATCAAATGTTGCAAAGATAAATCAGACAACATTAATTTATCCATGGGATCCAAAACACAGACCTAAGGAGAGAATAATTCTATGGTTATAGTAAGAAAAAAAAAAAAAAAGCATAAGTTACAGTGGCAGTCTTAATATCATGCTTAAAATAATCTAAAAAAGTATAAAAATAAAAGCAAAGGTTAGTAATACAGTTTTGAACCTGGAAGTAGACTTATGTAATAATTCAAAACCACAGATACAGATTACAAACCAGAGTTGTTTTGATGAGTCACATTTCACTTAGTGAGCTTTTTTTAGTAAATTTTCCATGGCAAAAAAGATTAGCAATAATATGTGTTTTTGTTATTCATGAGACACTACATATCATCACATTTTGTCTATTTTAGTACATTACTGTCTTCTTATAAACAAGAGATCATCTTTCATATGAACATTTTTACATATCAGCATATAAGTTGTAATACAGGTTTAATAAAACATGATGATCTTTGAAGACAACCCACAGGAAGTAAATACCCTCTATCATTACAGAGATTCCCTGCATACTGAGAACTTGCGAGGAAACTGATGTCTTGTTGAACAATGTGGGGTTTAAATTAGCATGCTGCAAAATGCAATGAAGCAACAAAGTAATTAAGTCCATAACTTGGAATTAAAATATAGAAGATTTATTCCATGAAATATTTAAATCCATACAGCGGTAAAGATTAAAATTAATTTTGAAGTGAATTAAAGCCTTGCTCCTAAGAAGAAAATTAATGTTTTAACGCAACTACAAGACTGAATTCAGTCTTTAGCAGGAGATTGTGTGTGTTCTTTGGACAAAGACAAAACCTTAAAAAATGGATTTCATAGCAAAGTCCTGGAGGACGAGGCTGCATCATCTTTTTTCAATAACAGAAGTTTGCAAAGTACCATGTGCACTTAAGATTTTAAAACGTATTTTAATTTTTTAAATATTTACAACCATCAAGGACGTAATTTTAAAAATCTAATTTTATTCTGGAAGCAGCAGTAAACTGGGGACTGCATTACATACCAGAACCTCAATACAACCTCTTTTCATTGATTTTGTTTTCATATAATCAAAGGGAAGTATATTAATAATACTTTTTTCAAAATACATTTTTATGTGTGTTTTCTGAACTTTTTATACAACACCTCTCAAGGTAGGGATAACTACCCCACCATCCAAACAAATAAATTTATGTTGGGAGCAATGAAGTGTAAAATAACAGTGACACACAAAGAGGTGGCATAGAGCAAGAACAGGGATAGGTGTGGAAATCAGAATGGTCCAAGTTTAAATTCAGCATTGTTTGCTTACTTTTGCTGACTCTTTCGGCAAGTTATTGAACTTCTCTTTTGAAGCTGATATAACATTTAGATATGATACATGCAAAGATGTCTTCTCAGGTACTCCATAAAAGGCAGCTGAATTTATTCTAATCCCCAAACCATTGCTTCCTTGGGTCACGTTGGGAAAGCTGCAGTTATCTCAGCTCTCAGAGTTCGACAACGACACCTACCTTCTATGGGTATGTGAGGATTATCTACGATAACATGTGTAAGTATGCCTGGCACAAGGAGAGTAACATCCTGTTGCTGCGTCATTTTCTTGCTCCTTCCCCTCTTTGTCTATTTTGGATTCATAGCCAAGAATTCTTCCCCTCTAAGTCACTGTTTCCCTTCATTTCTTGTTTAAACACTAAGGAATAATGATAAAACTAAGCAACAGGAGTGGTTTACACAAGTCTAGTAAGGAATAAATCAATTTTTCATTATTCTATGTTCTCTGGAAGTAATGTGTGTTAGAAAGAAAAACAAAATACTAACTAAAACAATCGAGTCTAGTTTTCCCCTGCCTCTGCCTTTAATCCCTATGGGTTATATACACTTGAATAGGGTACATATACTGTTGGGTGATGGGAATCTGTTTCTTACTCTGTTAACATAAACTGATTAAATAGGTCGTCTTTAAGACTTATTCTAGTTTTAAACTCTGTATTCTAATCATATCAATCTCTATATCTGTGGATATTTATTTTATTTTTCTCTTCTATTCCCAACTTCTCACCTGCCCTCAATTGTGTCAGCTTGAATGATAAAATTCCATGGCAATGAAACCACAATTGTGATTTCTAACACTACGCAGGCTACGAGTTTTGCTCCATTCTGAAAGCTACCACTAAAGTATCCTTTAATTAAAGAGAAAAGCTGATAAAATATGGATGGATCAGCATAAACCCATTCCTAATTCTATAAAAACAATTTAAAGTATACACTCTGCTAATATTATCTTTACTTATGTAAAGCTATTGTGTATTTATTATAAATAACTCACAATTCCTCATCATTATGCTCTGTATTTTTTGGTATCTAACTTCAAGCAGTGTTCTTTAAGAATCTAGTAATAAAATACACCCACACATATATGATGGTTAAATATGATGTTGATCATTGGCCATCTGTGTATAAAATGGCCTATACTGTGTAAAACATAAGGTTAACACATTTACCAATTATCTTCCATATGTATAACTTAATTTAACAAACCTGTTGCCATCTAGATGATTCAGACTCATACAGTGGCCCTGTACAACAGAGCAGAACTGCTGCATAGAGTTTCCAAGGCTGTAATCTGTACGGAAACAGACTGCCACATCTTTCTTCCTTTGAGCAGCTGGTGGATTTGAACTGCTGACTTTTTTGGTTGGCAGCTGTGTGCTTTAACCACTGCCCCATCAGGTATCCTTATAACTTAATGAGGAGAAATAAATTTCTCCTTTGACCAATTTCAGTCCCAAAACATTGATTTGCTTTTCAAGTGTACACTGAGAGCGTAGATAATGTTTGATGGTTATCATTGATAACATTTCTTAAGAAACTAAATATTATACTTATGAAACTTCAGGTGAAGATAAGATAGTTTTATGTGGTGAAAATTATAGGATTGGTTGCTAGCCCTGTGTCAGTACAGTCCAATGAGTTTGGATTTTGTATGGCTAATTTGAATCTTTTAGATTTAAAAGGTTAAAAAATGTAATGAGTTTATTTTTTGTTTTTTGTTCTTTGTTTTCCTTTGCTAAGGCCCTAATGTCTGGGAAAAGAAAAAACAAAAAAGATAATTTCTTACATAACATTACTTTATTCTATGATCAATATGAAGGTGATTCAGCCAAATAAGTGAACCAGAAGGAAAGGAAAATGAGGCATGGTTTACATCATCTCCCTGAATGATTTCATTAATAATACCATCCATCCATCCCAGTAATTTGAAAAGTGCTAATCTCCTATGTTCCAGGAACTCTGCTAAGACAAGGTTAAAAACTCTCTTCATTATAAGGTTTAATATTGTTTATAGATAAAACCCAAATCCTAATGCTGAATTTCTTTTGGAGAGAGACTTGTTGAGATTTTATTTCAATAAATTACTACATGGAACTACTCACAGTAAACCTGAATAAATGAAATAACTTGGGTGACAAGATAATTAAAGAAGTGTTTTCTTGTGAGAATTTAGGACATACATATGGTCGGAGGTGTAACGAGGGTTTGGTGGAAGGGGACACTTACTCCAGGCTGCAAGTCCAAGGGGGCGCCAGACGGTGCAGAATGATATGCCAAGGTGCCACAAATATGAAAGGCACCTGACTGAGGCAGCCAAGAGGTGGAAAGGTGTTCCTGCTGACTCATTGCCACTATCAACATCTAATCATCTTCAAATTGGGGGGGGGGGCACAACTTAGAGATTGCCCCCTAGTGCTCGTTACCCTCGCTATGCCCCTGTCTCTGATGAAGAAAGAGTGAGATGATCCATCTGCACTATCTATGCAGCGTCCTGATCATCTGGGAGCTCAATTGCCAACTAGTTCTGTGGAATCCAGGCAGCTTACACTCACTCTGAGTGAGAGAGTCAAGGCTTTATCTGTTTTCATTAGAACAGACTATAGATAAATCTTTTTTCTTATGAAGGGTGGAAAAGAACTAACGTTTGGATTATGGAGTCAACATTAGACCGAGATTTTCATTTGTTTTTCTCACTTAAACTTCATAATAAATCCATGTGCGTAGGTATTATTTTTCCATTTTTATACATGAGGAATTGACGCTCACTTGGTTGGATGTGCTGTATCACAGGTAAAATTCAGATTCATTCGATTGTGTCGATCATAACAAATTATGGATAACATTGTGAAGAATGGGAATTCCAGAACACTTAATTGTGCTCTTGCAGGACCTCTACATAGACCAAGAGGCAGTTGTTCAAATAGAACATGAAGATTCTATGTGGTTTAAAGTCAGGAAAGGTGTGCGTCAAGGTTATATTCTTTCACCATACTTATTAAATCTATATGCTGAGCAAATAATCCAAGAAGCTGGACTATATGAAGAACACAGCATCAGGATTAGAGGAAGGCTCATTAACAACCTGCATTATGCAGATGACACAACCTTGTTTGCTGCAAGTGAAGAGAACTTGAAGCACTTACTGATGATCAAAGACTACAGCCTTCAGTATGGATTATACCTCAACATAAACAAAAATCCTCAAAATTGCACCAATAAACAACATAATGATAAATGGAAAAAATATTGAAGTTGTCAAGGATTTTATTTTACTTGGATCCACAATCAACACCCATGGAAGCAGCAGTCGAGAAATCAAACGTCATATTGCATTGGGTAAATCTGCTCTCAGAGAACTTTTAAAGTGTTAAAAAGCAAAGATGTCACTTTGAGGACTAAGTTTGCTCCTGACCCAAGCCATGATGTTTTCAATCTCCTCGTATACATTTGAAAGCTGGACAATGAATAAGGAAGATCAGAGAAGAATTGATGCATTTGAATTATGGTGCTGGCAAAGAATATTGATATACCATGGACTTCCAGAAGAATGAATAAATCTGTCTTAGAAGAAATACAGCCAGAATGCGTCTTAGAAGAGAAGATGGTAAGATTTTGTTTTACGTCCTTTGGACATGTTATCAGGAGGGACCAGACCCTGGAGAAGGACGTCATGCTTAGTAAAGTAGAGTCAGTGAAAAAGAGGAAGATGCTCAACAAGATGGAATGACACGGTGGCTGCAACAGTGGGCTCAAGCATAACAATTGTGAGGATGGCACAGGACGAGGCAGTGTTTCGTTCTATTGTACACAGTGTTGCTGTGAATAAGAGCCAACTCGACAGCACCTCATAACAACAACAGTAAGAGTTATCTGTCTCTAAAATCCATGGGATCTTTGCATTCTACCAACTTGCCTCATTTGCCAAGAGGTGAGCTTTATCATAGAGTCACATGTATCATTGACTTCCTTTAATTATTTGCATTGCATTGCCTTACAGAAATAGATGAGCAAAATATCTGCATTTCAATAGAATTAAGTTGTAAGAAAGTTTAGGAGAAAATAATGTTTTATGAAGTTCCAAAAAAAGAGATGTTAAGTTTTCATTAGAAAATAGAAATTGAAGAAATCAATACCAAACTTATACCTGGGCACCCTTAATTGAAATATTATCAAAGGATGTCATGAAAAATAAATGAGAGAAGAAAAGAATAATCGAATAGATTTTGAATTATTTAATATAATAATTCATATTTGTTGAAACTCTTAAAATCTCATTTTTTAACAGATTATGCACTGTGTTGAACATAAATAAAAAACAATTAAAGTAACCTATATCCAGATTTTCATGCAAAAATACATTAATAAATTTTCCTGCTACTAGTTTTTAATACATAAATATCCAATAAATTAAGTAACATATATATCAAGGCTTCTTGCTATTGCTTTAATAACTAGAGAAAAATTAAATATCTTTGACAAATTAAGGACTGGTTTAAAATAATCCAATTAAATAAAAACTCAAAGTACCTAATATTCTAATTGTGAATCCTCTGTTTTCTTCATTTTTTCATCATCTATGGACTGCTGTCTCAGAGGAGAATGGCTATATTCTTTATAAAGTCTTGAAAATACAAACAAAGCAAACAGTTTGGGGCACTTCTTTCTTAAATTATTTGATGTACCTGAGCCTGAGTTTATGCAGTTAAATTTACATTATTTAATAAAATCTAGTAAAATTCAGTTACAATTGACTCCAGTGAGGTCTTTAATTCATTTATATTAGAGCTGAGTGAAGCAATCATTTTCTGTTGATGTAATATTTATATATTTCACCAAAAAAAAAAAAAAACTAAAGCCATTGCTGTCCAGTGAATTCCAACTCTTAGCGATCCTACAGGACAGAAGTAGAATGGGCCTGTAGAGTTTCCAAGCTCTTAACCACTAGGCCACCAGGTCTCTGTATATATATTAGTATTCAGTAAATAGTGAATAAATATTTGTTTAAGGAATAAATAAATAGAAGAATGAATGAATTTATTATTGTGTAAGCCAGCATAACTGATAATGCTAACCGTATTAGAAAAAGAGTGATGTGTACTTTCTATTCCTATATCAAAATACGAAAAGTTCTCAGGCAGATTTCAAGGTTAGCATGTTTCAAAAATAGGCCTCATTAATACAGTAGAAAATCAAACGAATGACGAAATGGTTAAAATAGAAAGGAAACTTTTCTAAGAACAGAAATTTAATTAAAAGTAAAAAAAAGTTCTCAGGCACCTTTGCTAAAATTCCAAGGTTTATCTGAGAATTACATATACATATATACATATCCAATTTTAAATTAAATTATTTAAAATAATAAGCGATAAACAGTGGATGTTTGCCCTAGAATTTTTATTGTCTGAGTATGTCATTTATAAAATTGAGAAGGCAGTGATAATAACTGATGACATTATCCTTTGATGGCTACTGTGTATTACAAATATATAAATATAAGATACTTACACAGGACATTCTTAATCTCTAGAGTGTCTGCTTACTCTGCAATAAGATATCCTAAACTCATAAATTTGTAATCCAAATTGGTATTTCTGTATACAAAAATTGACACTTTCATAAATAATTTAGTTGAGTCTTATAGATACAGAGTTGTTTGCACACCATGGAATTTAAATGTATTTCCTGGCACTATCATTTGATGTTTGATTTTCTAGTTTGGTTCCCAGAAATTGATACATTTTCATAGTATTCTTGGCTTATATATGAGAGAATAAATTTGTTGATATATTATTGTCTTAAAAGCACATCACTGTACTTAAGAACACATCTCTAAAAAATTACAAATTTATATCCATTATTCATAATTCATGGACAATAAGTCCCCCTTATCATGTTTGGGTTTTCTCTCTGAAATTTTCTAAGAACTGGATTTCTTGATGTGCCTGGTAGTAAAATCCCATTTTACCTCATTTCATTATTGCAAAGTTTTTATGTTATTAATCATATACATGCCCATGACCCAGACCCTTAGCAACAACTGAGGTTGTTAGAAGATATGAAGAATGAATTGATGAATAATATGAATAATAAGGCTGGAAAGGTAGGAAAAGGCTAGGTCATAATTACTCTAGCATAATGTGATTGCTGTGGTATCAGTTGTTTGTCGACAAGGTAATAATATACCACAAATATAAGTATATATAACAAACCACAAAACTCCGTGGCTTAAGGAGTTCCGGCAAAATGGCGCGCTAGGCAAAAGCACCACACCGTTCCTCCACAGCAAAGATCTGAAAAACTAAGCCAAACAGAGAATACAACAATCCTGAAACCCTAAAACATCAAATGAAAAGATAAAGAACTCAGCCAAGCACCAAATGGAGTGAGAAAACTGACAGAGAACAGAGAGCCAGGAGAGATTCATGCAGAGGTCCCCTACCAGCTAACG
>NW_004443949.1:9881099-9914339 GCF_000243295.1 Trichechus manatus latirostris | reverse complement strand
CCAAGGTTGAGTAAGGATATTGTTGATGTGTTGTGAGATTGTTAAACCATTTTCACAGGGCAGCATTTGTAGTAACTGTTAAATGAGAAACTATTTTGTTCTATTAGCCTTCATCTTAAGTGAGAGTAACAGCACAATTGGAAGAACATAGTCAATGTCACTGAACTGTGCATGTAGACATTTTTGAAATGGTGTATCTTTGGCTGTGTGTATTTTCACCAAAAAAAAAAAAAAAAGAGTTTGAGAAGTTACAGAGTTGATATATTGTGGGGTTGTTAACCAATGTCATAAAACAACATGTGTACTTCTGGTTCATGAGAAACTATTTGTTCTGTAAGCCTTCCCCTGAAGTACAATAAAAAAAGTAAATAAATAAAATAAAATAAAAAAAACAACTCAGTGGCTTAAACAATAAGCATTTATTTAGTCTAGGTGTATTCAGGTCAGCGATTTAGGCTGGTTCAGCTGAGTAATTTTTCTGGTCTCAACTGATCTCATCCACACGTTGACAGTTGGCTGGTGTTGGGATGTGGAAGTAACTGAACCGTATTCCTTTTATCCTCTGGCAGACTAATTTGGACATGCTGTCATGCTGATAACAGAGGCAGAGGTACAAGAGCAAACAAGCCCCAGTAGTCAAGCCCGTTTAAAACTCTGTTTGAATTATGCTCCCTAGCTTTCAGTGGCCCTGGACACACCCTCATGGTGGAGCCCAGAGTCAAGGCAGAAGGGAACTACAAAGTTACATAGCACAGTATGGAACCAGGTAAGAGAAAGGAATTGGGACTATTAAACAGTCAATGTATACAGTCTTCTAAGCTATCATATAGATAAAATATGATAAAGACATATGATTAAAATATGATAAAGACGAGTGATTAAGATACAGCAAACGTATTTGTCAAAACAAATTTATCAAAACTGAACTGACAATTTGAAGTTCCATTGGTTGTGACAGGTCAGGATGGCTGTTAAAAGATGTCTTTGAGATTTCAATTATGGGGGGGAGGGTAGTAGTGTCATTTATGAAAATAAGGCATTGGTAGGAAGAAAGACTATTCAGGGAAAGCATGAGGAAATATTAGTTTGGATCAGAACAGTCTAAATTTAAGCTTTCAGAATAATTTAGAGTTTAGTTTAGAAACACAGAACAACATTTAGAAATGCAAGATTAGTTTCGAGGAAGGGGGCACTAGAAGTGGAATATAAAACATCGGCAAAGCTAAAGCTTTTTCATGGAGGATTGGGTGATAAATCTAAAGCCAATGGAAAGAAGAAGATATGCACTTACAGAAGAAATCTCAGAGAAGGAAGAGTTAGAGAGACAGGAGATATACAAAAATATGTGCATCATAGCAATGAGAGGAAAGTGTTTTACTTAGTCAGGTGAGAACCAGGTATAAGCTAGACCAAGCCTATTGCCCTTGAGTCCATTCCCACTCTTAAAACAACCCTATAGGACAGAGTAGAACTGACCCATAGGGTTTCCAAGGCTATAAGTATTGACTGACGGAAGCAGACTGTCACTGCCTTTCTCCAGCGGAGCTGCTGGTGGGTTCTAACCACTTAATCACTGCGCCACCAGGGCTCCTCAAGAACCAAGTATAGAAGTGAATAAAGTAAACATTACAGATTGTTCAGAATGAACCTGGTAACAGTGAAGCCCAGTATAATTTTAACAATTACTATTAATTTTTTAAAGGTGTCTAAAACTTAAAAAAAATCTAAATTATTATTAATTTCAAACTAAGGAATAGTCCATCAGCAAACTTTAGAATTTATGCAGCAGTGCTTAACAAAAGAGAGTTTCGAGTGAAAACTTTATAAATAAGATTTATCCTTTTTTCTAGTAAGGATTATGAAACGACCGGTAGTAAAGAAGGCCAACCTAATTTATTCTGATTATAGAATTCTAGCTTACAGAATATATGGCAAATTTTGAAAAATAAAGTAAATATTCCCTTGATATGCCTAGTTTTATTGAAGTATCCATTGGAACTGGAATTGAAAATGAAAGATAAAATAAAATGCATTTCATCATGGTCTTAAGAAAAACAAATGTTTTGGAAGAAAGTAACCCTATTCTGAATCTTTCCAACACATTCTTCACTACTGTCCTATTAGGGGGAAGCATATGTCTCAAGGGAAATAAGAGCAAAGGATTTGAAGCTGGATTATAAATAATAAGTCAAAATTCTGGAAATACTTTAAAAATAAGCAACAAATTAAAATAAAACCAAGGTAAGGGAAAGAATGTCAGTATCTCAAATGCCCACCTATGGACTTAATTAGTTTAACCCGTCTTTTCCAAAGTATTCTTTGAAGAGATTTAAAACTGTGTGTCTTTGTTTTATTTCCAAGCAATTCTATTTGGAATTTGGCATAGAAAATATGGCATAAAGGATTAAAAGAAGTAATGACGCTGGTATTATTTAACAAGAAAAATCTTAAGAAGGAATTCAGTAGTATTTTGTGGAAAAAGATGAGATCAATAGGCTGCAGAACTAACAAGTTGGCTAATTTGTGCAAGTTAAAATCTCCTGCTGTATAAAATGGAAATACTAAAAACCCGATTACACTATTGTTAGAAAGAGTATATGAGATGATGCATATAGAGTACCTGATATTGTAATATAAGCTCAGCAACTGTTAGTTTTTTTAACTTTTTCACTGAAAAATATCGTCTTTGCTTGCCATTTTTATAACAAATAAAGTTATAGAATCTAACATAGAATTTATTTTTATATGTGATTAATTATAAAAGTAGGTATAAATGTCATAATCCTTTATTTAGCTGAAGTATGTTATACTTCATTTTACTTACTGTCTCCTAAGATTTTATTAAGGACATCTATGATTCAACATACCTTTTATAACTGAATTTTCCATGGTAGATACAGTGTTATGTTTTCTTTTACATTATGTATTCAAATTAGAGTTTTGATATTCTTAGGTGTGCTTTGTGTGTGTGTGTGTGTGCGCGTGATTCTTTAGTCGTTTTTGTTTACAACTGAAACTCTGGGAATTCAAAATTAACATCCTTGCCTGTGAGCTTCTTATATACACCAGAAAAAGTTTCATCCTTGTGTTCTACATTGTTCTGCTGTGTTTTGCCCAAATGAATCTTTATAAGCCAGGTGCCATCCGGGTTTACGCGGATTCTTTTGTCCATAGTTTGACTGGGGAAGACCAAGTCTTCAAGGATTGCATCGTGCACGACTTTCAGAGTATGGCTCCTGCAATACTTCTGCTCATTTTTTATACAGCTTTTTCCAGTTGGTTTAGGCCGAATTCTCCTCTGAACAATAAAGACAATGTGCTTTCCACTCAACTTTTTCTCCAGTTCATGTACTAGCCTGACTTGGATTTTCTGGAAAGACTTCAGCTGAGGAAGGAGAACAAAGATTATAATCGCTGTCAGACCACCACCAACTTCATTTTCCTTGGCTGTGGTTCTATTCAACTGCCTCACCTGCGGTCCAAGTTCATCTCCAATTCAAGTAGCGCTTGAGAAATGCCAGGCTAGAATTCATCAGGCTTTTCACCATTGGACTTCACAATCTTTGCACTTGATCTGAACGTGGACTTTTCTTTGCACAGGACTGGCACAGGAAGGGTCTTAGATGTGCTTTTGAAAGCCAAGGGGAAAAAAATCTTGCGTAAACTCATTATTTCTATTTCTTCTATGTATCTTATGTATCATGGTCATATGAATTAGGAACTTAATAAATGAACTGAATAAATATCTGTTTGGTTTTAAAATCATGGATGTGAAAAGTGGGTGAATGAGCGGAAGATCCCCAGATCCTAAGAAATGATAGTCTTGAGTAAAAGTAAAAACGAAGCTGTCTTTGCACTTGCACCATTTTCTTCACATCTAGAGGGTTTTCTGGGGATTCTGCTGTTGGATAAGCGCCCAGGTCACTCCTGGCGGCTGCCCCATGACAGGGGCAGCAGCTGGTTCATATGCTTGTATATTATCTTCCAGACGGAGTGAAAAGATGAAGTGATTATGAATTATCATAGAAAATTAAGTTTCAACTTTCCACGACATGATGAAAACAAACTCCAAACCACGGTGTTTCTTAATTAAAATGATTAAGGATTTGTCTTTCATTTGAGATCAATGATGCATATATATTTAAAGAAAACCCCAAATCCTGTTGCTATACACTTTTTAAAAAAAATTATTTATTCAGTGCTATGAAATTCAGTTGAGCTCCCTGTCAGTTCTTCTGAAGATATGACAGATGTCCATTCATGATTCCCTCTGTTTTTGACTGGACACAAAATTTACTGCCTGAAATCTTCCCTGAAAAGGAGAAGATTGCCTCCGATTCTCTCACTGCATAACTACTTGCTTACAGTCTTGATTATTACACACCTGTACAGAATTTTTCAATAAATATGTAAACATATCATTGAATGGAAGCAGGGAAATTGCAAATGCATATTAGCTTTACAATTTTTTAAATAGCTTATCATTCTATTCAAAGTTTTATTCACTAAGTTTGATTCAATAAGACAAGGACTATTTAATATGTATCCAGTGCTAGAATAGGTACTTTGGAGCAAAAGTCAGATAAAGCACTTGCAGAAATTCACTATTTTTGGAAGTAAAACATGCAAACATAATACAAGACAACACCAATTATGAGATAGAATATGAGCAAGAGCCACGTTATTGTTGTTGTTATTAGGTGCCATCAGTCTGTTCTGACTCATGGTGACCCTATGTACAACCGAACGAAAACACTACCAAGTCCTGTGCCATCCTCACAATTGTTGCTATGTTTGAGCCCATTGTTGCAGGCACTGTGCCAATCTATCTTTAGTTTTATTTGACTGAGTCACATTTTTCATTCATTTATTGCCTGACTTCTATGAGAAGTCATAAAATATGTGTTCCAAAAACTTTAAAAAATAAACATCTCTCTTGTGAGTATGCAATTTTAAAAAATCACCCATTCAATACCTAATATATGAAAAACTTGTTGTTGTTAGGTGCCATCCAGTCTGCTCTGACTCATAGTGACCCTACGTATAACAGAAGAAAACCTCCGCGGCCCTGCACCATCCTCACAATGGTTGCTATGTTTGAGCCATTGTAGAGCTACTGTCTCAATCCATATCGTTGAGAGTCTTCGTCTTTTTCACTAACCTTTTGCATTACCAAGCATGATGTCCTTCTCCAGAGACTGGAACGTGAAAGACTAGGTGCAGCGAACATAAAGATAAATAAGACAAAATTTCTCCCTCTCAGAACTTGTGGTCTGATTGCTGAAAAAGCTATATAAATTAGTAGGCTTAGTGCTAGTGCTAAAAATAAAAATATTTAATATTATACATGTAAATGTGTATACATATTCTTGTAACTATTATATGTAAATATCACACATATATTTACATATGTATGTGTCACATAAATTATGGCTACGTTGTCTCAGATTTCCTAACTACGTAACTAGTTGCTGAGAGTCATGATTTTAACAACACATGGAGTCACCATGAGCCAGAATTGACTCAATGGTAACCAACGATAACCCAGAATTTTCTCAATAATGGCTTTAAAAATGTCACTGAATGGAACAGGGACCTTACAAATGCACATTAGCTTGTTCAGGTCACTTGCTTATGATTAGGGCATTCTTATCTTGTTGACCAGATTCCAAAGGCATATAACATGACACAGGAGAAATAAAATTAGTATTCTATTCTATTTCATTTTAATTTTTACATAAAAACCTATGACCGAGTTTCATAAGCAGGGCAGGGGTTACTTACTCTAACTATGGTGGATATTCCTGGTGAAAAATAACCCTCAGTTACAAAGATAATTTCAGACCACCATTCTTTTAAAAGCATTTAGGATTTCCAATTCAAGTGAAAACAATGCTTGCTGTTCTTACATATATGTTTACATATGTACATACATTTTATACCATTACCACCAAGCAGTGACATACTCATTGTATAAAATTACATGCAATTCAAAGACCTTTGTTTGGTAAACTTAGCTAGCATTGGTTTCATGAAAGATAATATCTGCTAATTATTTCTGTTCTTAATTTTGTTTCAATTTCATTAAATTTGTTTTGATCTTTCATGAAGTCTTAAACTGGACCCTCAGTGTATGTATTTCATTAACTTTTGACTTCAGCAATATTTATTAACTGCACACTTTAATTTTATTCTGTTTACACTGTTTTTCATATTTAAAAATATTTGTTTAAATCTCAAATTTAAAAATCGGAAATTAAGCAGTAGTGTGATGTCCACTTAATTTAGACAAGGCTAGCACTCTTTACTCCCCTCTAATACCTGTAAAGACCTGGAGATAGAAAACAAAAGGGAAGAACACACTCAGCATTTCTCAAGCTAAAAGAACAGGGAAAAAAATTCAAGTCTCGAGTTGTAATATGGAAGAATTCTACTGGGAAAATATTAAACGACACAGGAAGCATCAAAAGAAGATGGAAGGAATACACAGAATCACTATACCAAAAAGAACTGATAGACGTTCAACCATCTGAGGAGGTGGCATATGATCAGGAACCAATGTTACTGAAGGAAGAGGTCTAAACTTCATTGAAGGCACTAGAGAGAAACAAGGCTTCAGGAATTGACGGAATATCAATTGAGATGTTTCAACAAACAGATACAGCACTGGAAGTGCTCACTCTTCTATGCCAAGAAATTTGGAAGACAGCTACCTGGCCATCCGACTGGATGAGATCCATATTTATGCCTATTCCCAAGAAAGACGATCCAACCGAATATGGATATTATTGAACAATATCATTAATATCACATGCAAGTAAAATTTTGCTGAAGATCATTCAAAAGTGGCTTCAGCAGTATATCGACAGGAAACTGCCAGAAATTCAGGCCAGATTTAGAAGAGGAAGTGGAACCCGGGCTATCATTGCTTATGTCAGATGGATCCTGGCTGAAAGCAGAGAACACCAGAAAGATGTTTACCTGTGTTTTATTGACTATGCAAAGACATTTGACTGTGTGGATCATAATAAATTATGGATAACATTGCAAAGAATTGGAATTCCAGAACACTTAATTGTGCTCATGAGGAACCTGCACATAGATCAAGAGGCAGTCATTGGAACAGAACAAGGGGATACTTCATGGTTTAAAGTCAGGAAAAAATACGGTTGTATTCTTCCACCATATTTATTCAATCTGTATGCTAAGCATATAATGTGAGAAAGTGGATTCTATAAAGAAGAACTGGGCATCAGGATTGGAAGAAGACTCATTAAGAATCTGCGTTATGCAGATGATACAACCTTGCCTGCTGGAAGTGAAGAGGACTTGAAGCATTTGCTGATGAACATCAAAGACCACAGTCTTTAGTATGGATTACGCATCAACATAAAGAAAACAAAAATCTTCACAAACGGGCCAATAAGCAACATCATGATAAACGGGGAGAAGATTGAAGTTGTCAAGGATTTCATTTTACTTGGATCCACAATCAACACCCATGAAAGCAGCAGTCATGAAATCAAGCAACATATTGCGTTGGGCAAATCTGCTGCAAAAGACCTCTTTAGGGTGTTAAAAGGCAAAGATGTCACCTTGAAGACTAAGTTGCGCGTGGCCCAAGCCATGATGTTTTCAATCGTCTCATATGCATGCGAAAGCTGGACGATGAATTGGGAAGATCAAAGAAGAATTGATGCGTTTGAATTATGGTGTTGGTGACAAATATTGAATATGCCACGGACTGCCAAAAGAATGAACAAATATATCTTGGAAGAAGTACAACCAGAATGCTCTTTAGAAGCAAGGATGGCAAGACTATGTCTCACATACTTTGGACATGTTATCAGGAGGGATCAGTCCATGAAGAAGGACATCATGCTTGGTAAATTAGAAGGTCAGCAAAAAAGAGGAAGACCCTCAACCAGATGGATTGACACAGTGGCTGCAACAATGGGCTGAAGCATAACAACAACTGTAAGGATGGTGCAGGACAGGGCAGTGTTTTGTTTTGTTGGACATAGGCTCGCTATGGGTCGGCACTGACTTGATGACACCTAACAACAATACCTGAACACACTTGTAAAATAAAATTAGTGATTTAACATTGATATTATAGAATTAATTATTTTATATTTTTTTTAACTTCTTTTCCAAGAAAACAAAAATCTCTTCAATTCAGTTTTTATACTTTTAAGAGTAATTCTTTAGTTTTAATTAATATTATTTCACCTCATTATTTTAATATAATAACTGCTCTATTCCATACTTCTTATTTTTGTTTCTTTTTTTGGTAGACTTGGGTACAGAAATTTTCTTTTTTCTATGAAAAGTGGAAAAGAAACACACATAAAGCTACAAAGAATATAATATCAAACATACACATTTATATAGAATGTTAAAAGTATAAGTAGGTTGTATGATTTCTGACACGTTATTTAGTTAAGAATTTATTTCTAATATGCAAGAAAGAATCCTTTGGCTGGATATGAAGTTCTTAATCTCTATAGAAAATTACTTAGTGTGTATGTGCCGTTCATTTTTATTGCTTTCAATTAACTTATTTTGTTTTCCTCTATGCTTGTAGAATGATTAACTTCTATGATTTTGCAAGTCCAAAATATTTGCCATGATCTATCTAGTTATGGGATTAGTTTTCAGCCGTGCTTCCTGAAATGAAGTACTCTTCTCACTCTACATCCGCTTTCCTTTCTTTCTTTAGGAAATACTCTTTTCATAATATATCTGATAATTTCATTTTCAATTTTTCTCTGACCTCTTCTTGAAGAAAAGAAACGCCTAGGTGGCACAGATGGTTAAGTACTCAACTAGTAACTGAAAGGTTGGTGGTTTGAATCCATCCAGAGGCACCTCGGAAGGAAGCCCTTGCAGTCTACTTCTGAAAGGTCACAGCCATTAAAAGGCCTGTGGTGCACAGTTATACTCTGAAACCCATGGGGTCCTTATGAGTTGGAATCAACTCAGTGGCAACTGGTTCTTCTTAAGGAACAACATTATTTCTATATTGGATACACATTCTCTCTGGTATATAACAAAACAAACAAACAAACTTGTTGCCCTTGAGTCAGTTTCGACTCATAGCGATGCTATAAGGGCAGAGTAGAACTGCCCCATAGGGTTTCTAAGGAGCAACTGGTGATTCAAACTGCCAAGCTTTTGGTTAGCAGCCAAGCTCTTAACCACTGCACCATAGTATGTATTTTATTCTTTATTTGTCTGTACTAAACAGTGAAACCTTCACATGGTTAGGTAATTAAGCATACATTCTATTATCTTCAGTTTCTAATGTGGATTCTAAAACTTTATATTTTTGTTTTATTGAAACCTTACTATCTTACTGGTATTTCCTTGTAACCTACTGAATACTAGTCTCATGCCTGCTTCTTCCCTTTTGCTTATTTTTCATTGGAATCATTTCTTGAATTCTGCTGTGTACGCCCTACCACGCATCAGCCAGTTTTTCAACTGTGATATTTTACATATTGCTATGAAGCTCTGGTTGTGCCATGGTTAAGAACTACAGCTTCTAACCAAAAGGTTGGCAGCTGGTCCTTGGAAACACTATTGGGCAGTACTACTCTGTCCTACAGTGTCTCTATGAGTCAGAATCAACACAGTGGCAATGGATTTGGTTTTGGTTTGAGGATGTTGAAGGCTTTGCTACTGGTATTTCAAATATCGGTAGGATCACCAATGGTGGACAGGTTTCAGTGGAGCTTTCAGACTAGGACAGACTAGGAAGAAGGTCCTGGCCATCTACTTCCAAAAATTAGTCAATGGAAACTCCATGGATCACAACAGAATATTGTCCAATATAGCACTGGAAGATGAGCTTTCTTGGTTGAAAGGTACTAAAAACGCACAGTGGCTGCAACAATGGACTTGAGCATAATAATGATCGTGAAGATGGCACAGGACCAGTAAACATTTTGTTCTGTTGTTCATAGGGTCACCATGAGTTGGAGCTGACTTGAAGGCAACTAGCAGTAACAACAACATTATGTATACCAGACAATGTCCTCTATTAGGACATTTGGTGTGTATTTGTCTATTATCTCTCCTCTAGATTTTGTTATATTTATGAGGTACAAAACAAAACAAAAAGCATTTTCATCATATGTGGGAAGACATGCAAAAGTAGTGTCATCTGAGAATCAGTTCCATATATATTTTATCTTTTTTTAATGGATATGCAGTTACAAGCATCTAAAATTGTTTTTTGCCTAATTCTCTTTTTAGTGGATTTTGTGATTAAAAATATTTGTCTGGAAATTAATCTTGTTGGTTGTATGCACTGATGTATCCCATTGTCACAGGTCACTACTGAACTCTGTATAATCAAGACTGTAAATAATGAAATAGTATAATAAATGAAAAAGATGACATAATTATATAAATTACATATTTTACAGATCTACAGGCCAATTCAAAGTGTACTGATGTACTTGTTTAATGAGAACATTTATGTGAAAGAAGATTCCTTTCTCACCGCATGTAATTCTCATTGAAATTGCCTTCTACAAGTTAGCATATATTTGACAAAGTATTTAAAAGCATATGTGACATACAAATGTTAGATATTGTTATTTTGCTTACTTTCTCTGGAACATGGAATAAGACCATCCAGTATGATTTGCATTTAACTTAAGTTATGATAACTTTTTTTTAATACTTAAACACAAGGGAATAAAAAAGTGAAATATACCTTCATTTTCCTATCGTCATTATGAATGTTCTGGGAACTTTTACTGCCAGAATGTTTACTAGAAAACCAATCAGATGATTTAGTTCTACTCCAGGTTATACTACTTACTAATTTATTCAGCAAATTATTTAACGATAAGAAATTTCTTTTTGTTCCTCAGAGACTTACCATATTTTTACACAAATAACACTCACGTTCTATGTTTATTTGCCAACTGCGCCCTACCCCCCTTTCAGAAGCATGCTATGCTAACTTTTTTATAGTAACATGTAAAAAAAATTGGCATAGCAGCTGTTAGGAAAACACCTCGTGCAGGGAGGACATGGTTGGCAAACTAAAGTAGAAGGTGCCTATTATTTGTGTAAAAATACGGTATATAATTTCAGAGTTAATAGAGACTTTAATAACATAATCTATCATCGATTTGCAAATGAAGTAACCACCACACCGAAGGCTAAAATAGGTTAATCCAATGTGACAGAGTTAGTATTTACAGAGCCAAGGCAACCCCAGCCCTTCAATTTATGCATGGTGCACTGTGTACTGTTCACTGTTTCATGGCTTGAGGTGAAATATAGAAAAAAAAATCAAAGCCATAACGTACTATATAATTTGAAGTTTTTTTGTATAAATGTTGATAATAATTTGATATTTCAATAGAGAGTTTCACACCTTCATAGCATTTCTTTAGTATTTGTAGTAATTCTGATCAATCCTAGTTAAATGAATGCTCAATAAATATTTTCTTATTATAAAAATGCATGCAAGTTTTGGAGAAGAATTTGATATCATCGAATAGTAAAACAACCCTATACGACAAAAGCAACAATAATATCAAGGTCATCCTGTCATCATGGATACTTTTCATTTATTGTATGGGCAGTAATATCCATTGATTAATGATAATCGTAAAAAGTCATCTACAACTCCCTAGGAAAGATTCCTACAGCCACCCACACGGAAGTAGCAAAAAAAGAAAAGAAAAAGAAACAACCCTAACATTTCTATGTATAATGAGAAACACTAAATATATTTAAAATTCCCACAACCATACTTAAAAATGAATGAGAGTAAAATGGATTGTAAATTACTGATGGATAGGGCTCATTTTGAAGATGATCCTTCATATTTTCAATGCCTATTTAAAACTTTTATGGAAATCTACAGGCTGAATATCCAGCTATAAATATCACTTACGACTCACGTGAGGTGGCAAATGCTGATCCCATTTTTTTAAATTGTCTTTTAACAAGCAACTTCTTTTTCTGTTGGAAAAGCATCTTCTTCTGCCTTGTATTCTGTATGTTTCCTTTCCTTCTTTATACATTTTTCAACAAGAGTGACCCAGATGTGAAAGTTTTAACAACATTTATATATGTACATATATATCAGCATAAATTAATGTTCTAATTGATATATGGTGTTTACCTACTCTTCTTTGATTTCAATGTATTCTGTAAAAATCAGTTTCTTATCTAGGCAAAGAGACTGTTAATAATTCAGGTTTATAATCTGTTAGGGCTGATCATAATGGACATATCATACTTGTGTGTGTGATTTATCAATGTTTTGAAAGTACGTATTCTAGCCCCAAATTTTGAATTATTTAAACCATTTCCTAAGTGTAACAAACTAAGAAAGCAAAGTTTCCTGGCAGGATTTATAAATTTAAAAACATGCAAACAAAAAAAGAATTGACAGTTTTACAGGAGGTTTGAAAAAAGTACTTTCAATGAAAAACTTAATGCTACTACTACTTACCACAGCGACGTAGGTTCCATCGCTAATTCTTACGCCAATTGACTTTTTCTAAATGCTACTAGAGCTTCGGAAAGTGTTCAGTGCCCTTTTATGTTTAGAATGGTTGTAGAACGCAAAACTGAAAAAGGCCATTCATTGCATTGTTTGAAAAAAAATAAAAGGAAAACAGAAATTAAAAGCATAGAATTCCTAACCTGTGGTAAATAAGATTTTTGGCTTCAACTATTTTCATTTCTCTCTCTCCAGTCTTTAACCCAACCCATCCCAGTTCCCTGCCAGATTAACAGAAAATGTTATGTTCTTTGTTGCTTTTGGGAAGAGGGTTGTCTTTCCCAAATACATTCCTGTACAACAAAATAGATCTTACCATTCATTTACTAGATATTTATTGCATACTTTTTATGTGCAATAATAGGGACTAGATTAATATTAAAGTTAATTAACAAGAATAACGAAACATGCAAGGTCATGTAATACCATCTAGACATCAATTAAATACAAACATGCATATAAAAGTATAACTGTGAAATGACTTTGAAAGAGAGGTCAATATTTTTATACCAGTTTTTGAACAAACTTGGTATTTTTATTTGAACAAATTAAGGAATCAAGAAAAAAGTCTTTCCTAAAGAGGTAAAAACTGAGCAGAGTTCTGAAACCAAAATAAAAAAAAAAAAAAGCCCATTGCCACTGAGTCAATTCCAATTCATAGCAACACTAGGACAGAGTAGAACTGCCCCATAGGATTTCCAAGGAGCAGCTTGCGGATTTGAGCTACTGACCTTTTGGCTAGCAACCAAGATCTTAACCACTGTGCCACCAGGGATCCTCTGAAACCAAAGTAAAAGTTAAATAGGTAACGATAAACGTAGGGATTAGCTGGGGTGGGAAGCCAGGAAACAGTTATGCATTCAAAAAAAACCATTGCCATCAAGTGGAATCGGACTTACAGCGACACTATAGGACAGAGTAGAACTGCCCCATAGGGTTTCCAAGGAGCCCCTGGTAGATATGAACTGGCAGCCTTTTGGTTAGCAGCTGTAACTCTTAACCATTACGCCACCAGGGTTTCCAGTTAGGTACCAGTACCCCTCTATCTTCTATTCCCATGGCTCCCTTTTGGTAGAAGATTCCAGTTTATGAAAGCTTACAGAATATATTAGTGAGATTTTTCTATCAAATTTTTTGCAGGTATTGTCACTGACACTTTTATTAATAAGCAAGAGAGAAAGAAAGAGAGAATTTGCAAACTTCAAATGTAAATTAATACTTTTTTTGGGAAATATTTCTTGACAGTTATTACTGATACTAAATGTTGCTTCTGGTATAACATGTTGAATAAATAATTGGCATAAATTTGTAATTTTTCTAGCATTTTGTCTTTGACATGATCTAAATTGAAAATCAAAAGGTAAAAGTTGTTTAAAAAATTTGATTAGTTATATCTAATTAAAATACAACATCCTCAGTTGAACTAGATTACTCCACAGATGTGGATTGCATTTTTCTTTCTGCAGAGTCGCTCTCTTACACACAGGTTTTATTAAGTATCAGGAGAAAAAAAAGTGTATTCAGGTACATAGACTATAGCTAGAATAGGAGTCATCAAAAAAAATAATTCCTTACTTTCTCTAAAAGTTTCTTAGCAACTTATATACATATTCTTCTTATACAGTAATAAACCACTTGGGACATGAACAGAGAACTTCAGTACCAAGTTTCTTAGAAATAGCTTCTCTGCATTATAGTTGAAATTGTTAAGATCTGTTTTATCATGAACAGTATGAAGATTAGTTAAGAGGGTAAATTATTTAAACTTTCAGAGCCTTTATATGCTCATCTAAAGAATAAAGAACACTTCATAATATTGAGGGAATGAGTAAATTATATAATTTATGTAAAAATCTTGGCATATGACCCAGAAATTCCTCTCCTAGGTATGTAATGACAAGAATTGAAAGCAGTAATTCAGGCACATGTACATCAATGTTCACTGCAGCGTTACTCACAACAGCCAAAGGTGGAAACAATTCAAGTGCCAATCAGTAGATGAATGGAAAAATAAAATGTTGTATATACA
Organism: Trichechus manatus latirostris; assembly: GCF_000243295.1. Lineage (NCBI taxonomy): Eukaryota > Metazoa > Chordata > Mammalia > Sirenia > Trichechidae > Trichechus > Trichechus manatus. The sequence continues at coordinate 9,899,772 of NW_004443949.1, read as the reverse complement.
TATAAAAGAGTAGTATTAAAATACAAAGAGAAATGAAGTTTTCTGATACATGCCACCACAGGAATGAATCTTGAAAACATTATGGTAAGTGAAATAAGCCATTTTTATGAAATATCTGGAATAGGCAAATCTATTGAGAAAAAAAGTAGTGGTTACTGGAGGTTGGAGCAGGGGAAAATGGGAATAAATATATTAAAGCAAGGAAAAAAGTCTTAAAATAGCATTTTTTGGCAAAAGTAAGTACTCATAATTTATAGCCCATACTATATTTATAATTGAATATATAAATAAATCATAATTTGTGATTGTATTATAATAATAACAATTGATATCATTAAACATGTATAATTAAAAGTAAAGGCCAGCATAATTCTTAATGATGAAATGTTAGAGAAATTCTAATTAATGTAAGAAAATCATAAGTCTTACCACTCTCAACATGGTAGTCTAATATTAATTTAGAAATATTAGGTAATGGAATTAGACCAGCAAAAGAAATTGTTGTTATTGTTAGGCACCTTTGAGTCAGTGCCGACTCATAGCAACTCCATGTACAACAGAAAGAAACACTACGTGGTCATGTGCCATCCTCACAATTGTTGTTATGTCTGAGCCCATTGTTGCAGCCACTGTGTCAATCCATCTCATTGAGGGTCTTCCTCTTTTTCACTGACCCTCTACTTTACCAGGCATGATATCCTTCTCCAGGCACTGGTCCCTGCTCGTAACATGTCCAAAGTATGTGAGATGAATTCTCACCATCCTTGCTGCTAAGGAGCATTCTGGCTGTACTTCTTCCAATACAGATTTGTACATTCTTTTGGCAGTCCGTAGCGTATTCAATATTCTTCGCCAACACTGTAATTCAAAGGCATCAATTCTTTGGTTGGGGCTTTGGGAAAATGTGGTCTCTTTATGACAGGGTTTCTAAAGCAGGATATTTGGACTCCTAGATCATCCCTATGACTTATCTTTCTCATGGTCAGATCTTGGCTAAGAGATGGAGAAAACAGTGCTGATATTACTGTTTGATTCCTTATATAGAGTTGCCCCCGAAGGCAAATGAACCTCAGACTGTCACATCTGTGGACTGGTATATATATATATATAGCATATTTTTTTCTTTCTTTCTGCATGAAATATCAGGTTGGTTTCTATTTCTTTTAAATGAAATTTTATTGAATATTACATATGGATTAGTAACAAACCCTATAATGCTACTTGTTTCAAGTCTTTTGAAACAGATAAAAAGTGTAGACCCTTTCCTGTCACACTTGAAGATGAACAGTGAAGACTTCTTTTCATTTTTGCTCATGTTTTTGGAAATAAGACTAAGTACATTCTCATTTTTCTTCTTTTGTTTCGAAGAAAATATAGGATATGAAATAACCTCTGAGCTCAAATTCTTAGTTTATATATTAGAGAATTCTCTGTATGATTTTCATCCATCCTATCATCTTTCCAAAACCAAATTTCTTATGGGAAATCAAAGTAGGCTATTTGGATGGGAAAAAAAAAGTTGCTTTAAATGATTCCCTGTTGATTTCAGTTACTTAATACAGTTTCTAGGGTGGCTAACTTTCTCCCAAAGAATAACTAATACCCTCTAAGAAGCTGGCTTTTCACACAGAACATCATGACCCTTTTTAGCAAAAAGAAACAGACTGTGATTATTTAGTAATTGTTTCCCATGAGTCCTCACCAAGATGCACTAGAGAAGCCTAAACAGTCGTTTTACCTTTTTCTTATTATCAGTGTCATCATGAGATGTGTGGAAATGTACATGTTCCTTACGGGGAGAAGAGTGTGCATTTTTACTCTGGAATGAGAAACTACCTAATTTATTTTTATAGGACCGCAAAAAGTTTGTTTTAACATAACTGTTTTTTAAACCAGTCATATCACCTTGGAATAATATAGGATATATTAACAAATAGGATTTCAATTCATGTAAAACCAAAGTCACAACTTTATGAAATTCAGTTTTGAGGATAAATCCTTAAATAACTGTGAAAAAATAAATTAATGATGTTATATTTTGGTTGATCATATTAAAATGCTAGAAGAATATGGTGAAGACTATTTGCCCATACTGAACAGAGATTTGTGTGTATTGTGAATGGGAGGAATATTCTGGACACACAAATAAAATATATTTGAGACAGTTGAATTAATATGAAGATTAAGGTAAGAAAACATTCAAAATAGTTGATCAGAATTGTCATTTACACCCTTTGAGGAATATAATTAGAGGTAAATGAATCAATAATATTATAAGGTAAATGTTTCTTATTTTAATAATGTAATTGCTTGTATTCATTTAGCTCATTAATTCTTGCAGAATGTTTTCACATAGAGGCACTAGACATACAGGTGAAAGACTGAAAGCTCTAGAGACAGATATGTCTGGAAAATAAATACAACAATACATAACTTACAATAATTGTGTTAGCTGTATACTATACAAAGGATTGATATAAAAAGTGAGAACTACACTTGTTGCTTGGTATTCTATGGGGCAAACACTGCAGAATTACCCCTCCAGTTCACCAATGAGACAAGAGAGCTTCAAGAAGTTCATCTGGTTTGCTCCAGAGTTATCTACTAGTCAATCTCTCCTCTAATTTCCAAACCTTTGACAACAGAATTCTACCAGAAGACCTATGAGCTACGTAGCATTTATAGTGGGATTTCCAGACTAGAGGAGTTCCTGCAGTGAACAATGTCTTAAAGTCCAGGGGACACACAGAGTGAGAAAAATGCTCCAGTGAAATCTAGTGTCTGTGATTAATTTTTTACCTAAATGCAGACAAATTTGCAAAAGTTGGAAACAGAAAGAAGAATTGGTAATTGGAAAATATGACCTTGATGATAGAAATGATACTGGAGGTTGCGTGATAGAATTTTTCAAGACCAACGACTTCTTCATTGCAAATACCTTTTCTCACCAACATAAATGGTGACTATACACATGGTCCTTACCAGAAGAAATACACAGGAATCAAATCAACTACGTCTGTGGAAAGAGACGATGGAAAAGCTCAATATCATCAGTCAGAACAAGGCCAGAGGCCGACTGCAGAACAGACCATCAATAGCTCATATGCAAGTTCAAGTTGAAGCTGAAGAAAATTAGAACAAGTCTAAGAGAGCCAAGGTACGACCTTGAGTATATCCCACCTGAATTTAGAGACCATTTCAAAAATAGATTCGATGCATTGAACATTAAAGACCGAAGACCAGATGAGCTGTGGAATGACATCAAGGACTTCATACATGAGGAAAGCACAAAGTCACTAAAAAGACAGGAAAGAAAGAAAAGACCAAAATGGATCTCAGAAGAGACTGAAACTTGCTGTTGAACATCAAGTAGTGTCATGGATTGAATTGTGTCCCCCAAAAATATGTGTCAACTTGGTTAGACCATGAGTCCCAGTATTGTGTGGTTGTCCTCCATTTTGTGATTTTCCTATGTGTTATAAATCATAATCTCTGCCTGTGGTTAAAGAGAATTAGGGTGGGATGTAACACCCTTGCTCAGGTCACATCCCTAATCCAATGTAAAGGGAGTTTCTCTGGGGTATAGCCTGTACCACCTTTTATTTTACAAGAGATAAAAGGAAAGGGAAGCAAGCAGAGAGTTAGGGACCTCATACACCAAGAAAGCAGTGCTGAGAGCAAAGCACATCCTTTGGACCTGGGGTTTCTGTGTGGTGAAGCTTCTAGTCCAGGGGAAGATTGATGACAAAAACCTTCCTCCAGAGCCGACAGACAGAAAGCATTCCCCTGGCGCTGATGCCATGAATTTGGACTTCTAGCCTACTAGACTGTGAGAAAATAATATTTTCTTTGTTAAAGCTATCCACTGGTGGTATTTCTGTTATAGCAGCACTTGATAACTAAGACAAGTAGCTAAAGTGAAAGTAAGAGTTGATGAAGTAAAGAGCTGAACAGAAGATTTAAAAGGGCAGCTTGAGAAGACAAAGTAAAGCATTATAATGACATGTGCAAAGACCTGGAAATAGAAAACCAAAAGGAAAGAACATGCTCGACCTTTCTCAAGCCGAAAGAACTGAAGAAAAAGTTCAAGCTTCCAGCTGCAATATTGAAGGATTCTATGGGGAAAATATTAAATGACGCAGGAAGTGTCAAAAGAAGATGGAAGAAATACACAGAGTCACTATACCAAAAAAGTATTGGTCAACATTCAAACATTTCAGGAGGTAGCATATGATCAAGAACCAATGGTACTGAAGGAAGAAGTCAAAGCTACACTGAAGGAATTGGTGAAAAACAAGGCTCCAGGAATCGACGGAATACCAATAGAGATGTTTCAAGAAACTGATGCAGCACTGGAAGTGCTCACTCATCTATGCCAAGAAATTTGGAAGACAGCTACCTGGCCAACCGAATGGAAGAGATCCATATTTATGCCTATTTCCAAGAAAGTTGACCCAATCAAATGTGGAAATTATCAAACAATATCATTACTATCACTCGCAAGTAAAATTTTACTGAAAATCACTCAAAAGTGGTTGCAGCAGTACATCGACACGGAATTGCCAGAAATTCAAGCCAGATTCAGAAGAGAACATGGAACCAGGGATATCATTGCTGGGGTCAGATGGATCCTGGCTGAAAGCAGAGAATACCAAAAAGATGTGTACCTGTGTTTTATTGACTATGCCAAGGCATTCGACTGTGAATCATAAAAAATTATGGATAACATTTTGAAGAATGGGGATTCCAGGACACTTAATTGCACTCATGAGGAACCTGTATGTAGATCAAGAGACAGTCATTCGAACAGAACAAGGGGATACCGCGTGGTTTAAAGTCAGGAAAGGTGTGCATCAGTGTTATATCCTTTCACCATACTTATTTAATCTGTATGCTGAGCAAACAATCCAAGAAGCTGGACTATATGAAGAAGAATGTGGCATCAGTATTGGAGGAAGACTCATTAACAACCTGTGTTATGCAGATGACACAACCTTGTTTGCTGAAAGTGAAGAGAACTTGAAGCACTTACTGATAAAGATCAAAGACCACAGCCTTCAGTATGGATTACACCTCAACATAAGGAAAACAAAAATCCTCACAACTGGACCAATAAGCAACATCACGATAAATGGAGAAAAGATTGAAGTTGTAAAAGATTTCGTTTTACTTGGATCTACAATCAACATCCATGGAAGCAGCAGTCAAGAAATCAAAAGTTGCATTGAATTGGGCAAATCTGCTGCAGAAGACCTCTTTAAAGTGTTGAAAAACAATGATGTCACCCTGAAGACTAAGGTGCACCTGACCCAAGCCATGGTGTTTTCAATCACCACATATGCATGAGAAAGCTGGACGATGTATAAGGAAGACCAAAGAATTGACGCCTTTGAATTGTGGTGTTGGTGAAGAATAATGAATATACCATGGACTGCCAAAAGAAGAACAATTCTGTCTTGGAAGAAGTACAACCAGAATGCTCCTTAGAAGCAAATATGGCAAGAGTACCTCTCACATACTTTCGACAGGTTATGAGGAGGGATCAGCCCCTGGAGAAGGACATCATGCTTGGTAAAGTAGAGGGTCAGCGAAAAAGAGGAAGACCTTCAATGAGATGGATTGACACAGTGGCTGCAACAATGGGCTAAAGCATAACAACGATTGTGAGGATGGCACAGGACTGGGCAGTGTTTTATTCTGTTGTACACAGGGTCGCTATGAGTTGGAACTGACTCGATGGCACCTAACAGCAACAGAATGCAGACGATATAAGGAACGAAAGCCATTATTAGGAAATTGGCAAGTGGTAAAACCTGACACAGAACAAAAAAGACAAGAATGTCTAGATCATCAGTTCTCCAAGTGTGGTTCATGGACACTTGGGTGTCTTTTTAATATTTTGTGTAACACAGAAGTACACACAAAGAACTTCTGCTGCACATCCAAGTACGATGGTTATCTTGAGGAAAAGGCTTGTGCAGCTGTTTGAGTTGTGAGCTGTTTTTTCATATGGAACACCATTTTTACTTGAAAGACAAATGACTGATAAACCATGGCTATTATGATTTGAGCATTTGGCAGACATTTTATTGAAAATCAGTGAAGTAAGTCTATCACTAAAGGAAAATACCTTGCAGTAATTGTTAACAATGATAAAATCTGAGTTTTCAAAAATTAGAATTCTGGAAAACTTGTATCCTCTTTTTTGAGCTTAATAGCTTTCCAATTCTTGAAGACTTTCTAGTGACATTGGTGGTCTGAAAACTGTTTTTTGACATTGTATACTGAAAAAATCTTGCAAAATATTGCACAAGTAAATAATCCATTAAAAATGCAAACAGTTGACAAATGGATTTGAAGCTTACAGAATACAAAAAGTTCATCCATATGATTTCAGATTCTTCAGTGCAAACAGCCTTTAAGAAATTACAACTTGTTGATTGCCAACAGTTATTTGGAAAGGCTATTATAATATCCCTCCCCTTTCCAAATGCGTATCTATGTTGGGCTGAACTTTCTTCATTTACTTCAACCAAAATTACATACCACAACAAATTAAATGCAGAAGCAGATATGAAAATACTACAGTCTTCTATTAAGCAAGAAATTAAGGAAATTTCAAAAATGTAATATATGCTCATTTCACTACATTACTTCATTTTAGAAAACACAGTTATTTTTCACAGAAAATGTAATTTATGCTAACATGTAATGGGTTTATTTTAAATAAATTAGTATGTAAGTAATTTTTGCATTTCTCAGATTAAGTTTCTAGTATAGACAGGTAGAACCCATATAAATAAAAGTTCTTTGATGTACTTTTTTTTTTTTTTTAACAGTGTAAAGGGGAAATGCTTGAGAACTACTGCTCTAGATCAAGAGTCTGCAAACTTATCTATAGACGGCCAGATAGTAAATATTTTAAGCTCTGGGGGGTCATTTATTCCATGTTACAAATCTATTCATTTCTGCTGTGGCAGTGCAAAAGCAGCCATACACAATATGTAATTGAATGAATATGGCTAGTTTTCAATAAAACTTTCTTTACAAAAAAGGTGGCCAGAATTGGCCCACAGGCCATAGTTTGCCAATCCTTGCTACACATTAACAGAACTTTAGAATAGGTGTAGGGATAAATAAAGATATTCTCGAGAAACAAAGTATTATACTCCACAGAGGAACAAGAAAGATTTACTGCTGCAACTGGATTGAAGAAATCTTTGACAAATAATGGACGTCAACATAGGTAATGTTTGTTTAGTCAGTTATTCAACAGATATTTGTGAACAACTTGATCGAATGTCTCCGTCTTGTCCTAAGACCGACCCACTTTTTCTTAAGCCAGTGCACACAAAAGTATCTGTTACAAAATGAAAATCAAATAATTACTCCCTTATTAGCTGGGCCGTGCACAAAAACAGCAATAATAAAGCACAAAGCAACACAATACCATAAATTAGGAGGAAAGATTTCTCAAAAGAACTCTCTGAGATCTTTATGATGAAAACTGCCACAATTTTTCAAAATATATTAAGATATCTAAGTAAATGGTGACTCTTATTTTTGTCATGTTTTCTATGATGAACATATGTTATTGATTTAATGGTATAAAATATATGGAGAACCCAGCAGCCAGTGTCACTTCTAATATTAACACAGGAGATAGTCCCATAAATAAAAGAATGCCTGCTTTTACCATTATTAATAAAAACATTTTTTGTAAATTTTGGCCATATAATACAAAAAAATAAGTCTAATAATTGAAAAGGACGAATCTACAGTTTTAACTTTTCCAGCAGTTTAATAAGAATAATGTTTAAAAAATGTTTTAAATTTTTCACCGAGTAATTTCACTCCTAGGAAAGAATCAGTAAAGTGCAAAAAAAAAAAAAAAATTAGTAAGAATGTGTTTATTACTCTGTTATTTATCATAGTAATGATTTGAAACCAAGTGGTTGACAATGGTATAATGCTTAAATTATGATTATATACTCACTGTCTCATTATTTCTTAAAAATATATATTATTTTTTGAAAACTTTCCATTCAGTTTTTGCCCTAACTTTCCACTTCATGTCAAGGTCACCGATGAATCCCCTCTTCCCATTGTTAAACCCAGTAATCTCTTCTCAGTACTCATTTTACCTATGGTTTATTAGCACCATTTCATCTCCCACAGACTTCCTTCACCAGACATACAGGGCACTACCTTCTTTAAGTTTCCCTAGCTGGAAACCCTGGTGGCTTAGTGGTTAAGAGCTATGGGTGCTAACCAGAAAGGTAAGCAGTTCAAATTCACCAGGTACTGCTTGGAAACCCTATAGGGTAGTTCTACTCTGTCCTATAGGGTCACTATGAGTTGGAATCAACTTAACGACAATGGTTTTTTTTTTTTATGACTCGCTGACCCTCTTCCAGCGGAGTCTCCTTTGCTCGCTCCTCCTTTTCTTTGTAACTTCTTTACATTGCAAAACCACACAGCTTAATCCTTGGTCCTCTTCTCTTTTTATTTACAGTCTCTTGCTTGGTAAATCATCTGGTTTCATGGCTTTAAGTATCATCTGTATGTCAAGGATTGACACCTTCTATCCCCAGATTCTAACCTCTCTCCTCAAATAAATTCTGGTTCACATATTTAAACTGTTTTTTTTTTTTTTTTTTTTTGATATCTTTACTTGTATTGTAAATAAACATCTCAGATTTAGTTATCCATAATTGAACTCCGCATTTTCCTCCCCAAATTGGGAGGAATTACAATTTAGCCAGCGTAGTTAAGTAGGATAGCCTGAGCCTGGAAAGACAGGACAGACCATACAGGGCTTGTATATCAGTGTTTGCAGGCTGTTCCCTTTTATTCTAAGAGCATCAACAAACCTTTAATTTGAAAAAAACGAAGTATATGGAAAAGTCAGAAAATAATATTTCAGATTTCTATGAACCCTGGGTGGTGAAAATGGTTAACACACTTGCCTGCTAACAGAAAGGTTGGAGGTATGTGTCCTCCCAGAGGTGACTCGGAAGAAAGGCCTGGTGATCTACTTCTGAAAAATCAGCCATTGAAAACCTATGGAGCACAGTCCTACTCCAACACACATGGGCTTGCCATGTCAGATTTGCCTAGATGGCAATTGGTACTAGTATGAATCACTAAAATTAAAGAGATATTAATGATTTTGTATATTTGCTTCAGATCTCTTTAAAAACAAGAAAGAAAAGTTTACAGATTCAAATGAAGATCCTAATTTTACTCTGTCTTTCTCTTCTTTCTCTCTCTAACCATTACTATAGTGTTGGTAGAAGTAATTTCCATACATTACAGCAAAAAACAAAAAACACTGTTAGTTTTAATAAGGGGATTGATATGATCATATTTGTAAAATAATTTTGGCTATGACATACAGAATAGATCGAGAAAAGGGGCAAACCAAATGTGGGTATTTATTTAGGAGGCTAATGCATTAGCTCAGCTGTGAGATAATTAGTGGTTGTGGACATGAAAAAAAGTAAACAGATTGGAGAAATATTTAGGAGACAAAATTAACCTAATTTGCTAATTGATTGAATACTGGGGATTAGGGAGGTGGACATTTTTGGAATGACTTCAGAATTTTCCTTGTGCAAGGGCTGCGTTTTGAGACCTATATAGAGCATGGATTGGACAGCCAGCTCACAGCAGAGGAGACTGTCTGTACTGCATGGCCTTCCCAAGTGCTTGCTGTGCCCTTGGTAGGTGTCTCAGAGATCTTTCAGGAGGCAGATGGGTTTATATATTGCCTACCTTCCTCTTTCCAACCATGTCATAATCATGTTTGGGAAGTGCATTCAAGTGTAAGAGTGAAATTTACTCACGGGGATTCTTTGCCCCAAAGAGCCTCATTGGGTCTAAACCATTTGCCATTGAGTCAGCTCTGACTCATGGTGACCCCATGTGTGTCAGAGTAAAACTGTGCTCCATAGAGTTTTCAGTGGCTGATTTTTCAGAAGTAGATCACCAGGCTTTTCTTGCTAGACAACTCTGGGTGGACTCGAACTTCTAACCTTTCAGTTAGCAGTCGAACGTATTAACTGTTTGCATGACCGAGGGACTCCAGGGATGCAAATAATCTTTCTCATAAATAGAATTATTTTCTACATGTTAGTCCCCTAAAAGTAAACAGAAACTTAAACTACAATTTTTTTTTGAGGAAAAACAAGGTGAAAATATTAAACTATGTAAGAGATGAAATGAATTTGTATACAGAAAACAATTTCAGATTTCTCTGTGCTCATGAGTGAGTGTATAAGGAAAATATGCCCCCAAAATTTAAATGATCGTCTCTTGGTGATGGGATTTTGGTTGCTTGTTATTTTTTTCTATTTTGAAAAATCCTTAAATGAATGTTTCAATTATAATCAAAATAAGAAATGTTACTTTACATTCCCAGATATATTCTTACCATTTCTGTGATCTTACTCAGGTCATTTATCTGGTCTCCAAGTATGAAGGATTTTAACGGAGGGTTAGATAAAGTCAAAAGACAAATATATGCTTCTGCTTGAGATCTAACAGCAAGGTGATTTTTAAGCAACTTAACAGGTAAGAATTTTCAGAAATCATTTAAGTATTAAAATATCACAGACACACTAGATGTATACTGCAAAATATTTGGAGACATTTTATGGCAAACACAAATTCCTTGCATTTGAAGTAGACAGCTTCAGACTCACGTCTGCACAGTTCAAATCCTTTTGTGTGTGTGAGTGTGTGTGTGTATGTGTGTGATGACAATGTGTTTTTCAAGCTGAGTTATCTTTCTAAAGTAAAGAATGTTACTCCCTTACTGTGATAATGTTTTCAATGGCTTCCAACCTCCTGCAGAATAAAACCCAAGTTCTTTAGTGTGGAACTTCAAGTCCTCTGGCTTAACTTGCTTTCAGTGCCATAGCTTTCATTAAATGCAACTCAACATGCTCTTTGCTTCCATTAGAAAAGCCCTGTATGCCTTGACTAACATAATTTCCTCCTTCCTTCGAAAATATTGCTGTACCTCCTAATCTTTGCTTATCAAAATCTTACTTGCTCTTCAAAATCCAGATCTAATGTCACTTCCTTTGCCAAACAGCCACAGATTTACCTACTGTGGAAATAAATGTCTCTAAGTTCTAACGGTCTTTTTTTCTTTTTCTATTATTGTACGTCCCCCATTTTACCTTGTCAAAGAGATTATAGGGTTGGTTGTTTCTTTAACCACATTCTAAACAACTTAAATGTACTCCCCTCAGTGGATAAGGCATCTTGTTTTGCATATTTAGTCCCACAATTAGTTTGTTAAATCCTTTCCATAAGTCATTTATCCACTTACTCTATCAAAGTAAGTTCTTCCATCTTCATAATGAGAGAGTTGGAGATTATCTCTAATGCTCCTTCCAAATTTAGTGTACCATCATGGAAACAGTGAGCTGTCCTCTCTTCAAACAAGAACTGGGTAATAAGATTGCCTCTGAGAGTTAAATCACCACACAATAGATGTAATTAGCCATCTGTTGGGAGTAACTCAAATTGTCTCTAAATGTATTACTGAAAAGTTTTAGAATTCCTAAATCTCCCATCAAAGTGGCCTGTAATCATCTCAGGAGGCAGGACTGGAATGGGGCAGTAATTTAAGTAGAAACCTAATCGACTGTATGAAATCTGGAGAAAGTGTGTCATTGTAGCAACTAGGTGCTTAGAAAAAGTAAACCCAAACAGTCAAATCTTAACAGAGTAGTTAGCACTTTCAATGACAAGCCCATGTACTAAACCCATTTAATCCGAAGAACAGATATATTATCAATATATGAAAATTCATTTTTTTTTCCTTTTTCTTTTCATTCTCACCAAGCAGTTGGATTCTCGCATAGATCTTCATTAAAGGAAGGAATGGGACGGTAATGCTCCTACAAGCATTTCAGTTAGTGAAGGAGCATTTGTATTGCAGAAGCTCCATATGCAAGTAGAATTAAAGAAAAACTCTTCCAGCAAATTCTGGAAAACCTTGGAATCCCCTCTCCCTCATCCCTTCACCCACCTAAGGATTGGCATTTACCGTATGGAAGAATAGCCTTCAATGACCAGATATTGCCTTTAAAACTACCTTACACTTCTGTTTTATCCAGCTCATTGTTTTAAGTCAGATATTCCCAAACATCCATCCAATATTTTGTGGTTCTCTGATAGAAACTATGAACCCTTGCAATATATAAATCTAGAGAACACAGGTCAGCAAAATCAAAATGCTAAAAGTACATTTTAAGAAGAAATTTTGGGAAAGTCCTAAAAAGTAGGGATTCTACCTGACAGTTTGAATATGAGGAAAAAACATAAAATACCGAACACCTCCCTTCATTGCTAGTCACCTTAGGGTTTCTGAAGGCTATACAAACAAGTTCAAAATGTACTCCTTTCAGTAAGCTTGAGATCATACATTATTCTTGGGTAAACCAGGGTAATAAGGCTACCCAATTTACCACAAGCTTGGTTGGTCTACGCAGCTCCAGTCTGGGAAAAAATATTCTGAAATTTGTAGCATCATTCACGTTATAATCACACTTATCGTTATGCTTCATTTTGTCATAAATAAAGAGCATTTTTCTTTATGTATCAGTTTGTCAAAAATGTATGACAGCACCAGAAACCAAAAAAAAAAAAAAAAAAAATCAAAAACAGAAAAACAAAACCCAAACCTGTTGCCATCAAGTCGATTCTGGAAGAGGTTGCATAGGGCTGGCTCACTATCATTTACTCCCCATTGCTAACTGCCACATTATCTCATGATTTTGTTTTTCCCTCCGCTTCCATTCTCTACAAAAGTTTTAAGGAACCTATGTTCCTCCTTGGAGGATGGAAAACAAGTGATAATGATCTAAGGATGAAAAACCGAACAAAGCACCCATCTTGTGACAAGAAAACCAGGATGTCGCCAGATAACTCCCAAGAATACCAGTAAAAGATTAACTCATCTGAGACTTGACCACCTCAAGGGGGAACTAACACAAACTTCTAAGACCCATAATCCTGTCCCTATAAAAGCCTTCAGCCAATCTCCAGTTGGGGAGACGGGTTTTTTGGAGGAATCTATTCCCTTCTGTTTCCTAAATATCCATATATAATAAAACTCTTGCTGCTCACCTCACCTTTGTCTCAGAATTGGCTATTGCGACAGGCGGCTCCAATCTGCGTTATTGAGGTAACAATTCTGACCCATAGTGACCCTACAGGATAGAGTGGAACTACCCCAAAGGGTTTCCAGTTTGGTGGATTCAAACTGCTGACCTTTTGGTTAGCGGCCAAGCTGAGCTTCATATCAACATTGGTTGAGCACCAGTTTCTGGGACCGTGTATGGGGCTTAATAAATATTTTACTGAATGAAGAGGTTAATATGAGATTTCTTTTCTATAAAATCCTCACACTTACTCCATAAAAGTAGAAGGTCAGTGAAAAAGAGGAAGACCCTCAATGAGATGGATTGACACAGTGACTGCAACAATGAGGATGGTGCAGGACCAGGCAGCGTTTTGTTCTGTTGTACCGAGGGTCGCTCTGAGTCAGAACTGACTCTACAGGACCGAACAACAACAACTCCATAAGATATGAAACTTCCTCTTTGTTTTAATTTTTTTTTTTACAACAGATGAGGAAACTCAGTTTTAGAAAGAGGCAGGTTAAGTAGCCAGCCTTACAGAAACCAACTATGATGTGGCAGAGTGGCGTTTCAACCCCAATTTATCTGGATCCCAAGCCTGCACTCTTTTCCAAAGCCCATATTCCAAAAGTGCTCTTTTTCTCATTTTTCTTTCAAAATACTCATTTCAATGTTCTCTTAAGTAAAGCAGCTACCAGAGACTAGTCATTGATAAATATATGTGCTATTCAAACTGTACCAGAAACTGGAGAATTAAATTCGATTCTCAAGCAATTGAAAGAGATGGATAGAAAGTGAGATTCAGCCAAATCCAGTCTCTTTTGATGTAATTTTTGAGAATCTGTTAAATTAATGACATGTGCAATCATATAAATGTCTTCTTTAGTCTCATATTATGTCATCATCCTCACCATCATATCTTGCATTAGTTATTGCTTACATTTATAATTTATAAAGATATATATTCTTTATATTTTGAAATATTTTCAGACATTCTGCTTAATCCTTACAATAATAATAGTTCAGCAATATCATAAACCCACTTTACAGATAAGAACTCTGAGGCTCAGAGAACTTCAAAATATTTCACTAAGACTCATTTGCCCCCAGTCCGACTGCCTCTCATTTGTAGTACATGAAAGTTAAAATGATGCCAGTTTCTGATCTTTCTCAAAAGGCAAGTTGACCTCTTTATGTGTAGGTGGTTTTGATACTAGATGGAACATTTAAAGGATTAATCATTTCATAAAATCTTGAGAGATCTGTCAGATTCGCTGTCTGTAATCCTACTCAGTTTTCTTCCACATTCCCCAGTCTTTTCTAAGTTCTAGCTCTATTTTGAATTAGATCATGTTTCTTCTTCTGAATTTTTAATTATGTTCCATTTGGCTTTTGGAAGTCATAAAGTCAAAACAAAGTTTTATGAGATTTTGTTGTGTATCTTGACCCACTTAAGGTGTGCATGCAATAAGGCAAATCGTCTGAAGGGCATCTGTTAAGTACTGAAGCCAAACCACACTAAAAGTGATACTGAGGTCATTTAATCCACAAACAGCTATTAAGAACCTCCTCTGACAAGGTGTTGTGGTAGATGTTTTGAGCAAACAAAATTAGTTTGATTTCAATCTTCAAGGTGTATGTGTTTCATTTGGAGATTTAATGGCGGTGTATTTCTCTTGCTGGAACAGCATACTAATGACGGAACAGGCTGGTTGTTGCTATTTTTTACGGAGAACATTACCAAACCACTTATAATTTAGTCTTGCATTGGTCACCAGCAGATATGGTTATATAAAATTGCTTTACAGGTTTAGATCCATGAAGTCAACTTTGATAGCAGAAGTACAACAAAGTCAAAGATACGTTGAACTGAACAAATCATAGAATTCTAGTATCCATGTTTAAACTTAAAAACTTGTGCCTGCAAAGCTGACCACTGGCTCCATCTAAACACTGCCTCTGTCTGCCCAATGTCAAATTCCAGGGAGAGAGAGAAAACTAATGAATATCACCAAGTTTCCCAAAAGGTCTAATGTTTGTGGGCATAAGCTGCTACTCTTTTAGGATACCCTGAGTATTAAGAGATATGATGCCATTATACAACTATACAATTTTGCATATAATCTTTAAAGGAAATATTTTATCATTAATTAAAACTTGGATAATTTATTTATGAATCCATCTATGGTGGGAAGGAGAGTTTCAAAACTCACACCAATGTCTCTTTTGTTATATATCAATACAATTTTGTCAATAAAAACTGTGAATATTTTATTGCCCATTTGTGTGTCATTGAAAAGCTGCTATAAGCCGTACTATTTCATTACCAGGTGACAAGTATTTCATAGCCTCAAAGAGGTAACATTCTCCTTAGGATTGTCTAGTTAAGAATACTAAATATTTTATAACAGTAAATCAATTTGTTTTAAGCAAACCGTGTATATGCTCCCAAAGTATCTCAAAATAAAATTACACTTTTATTAATATCCAAAAATCACAAATATCAAATAACAGTTTTCTGTAGTTTAAGGCATAAGAACAATGATTTACTTTTCTTCTAACCACTGGAATGTGGATAGAGAGAGACAGATCTGGGGTTGTCTGTGGTTGTCTCTCTTCTTGCACAGAGCGTTTTCACTGACAACCGTGTCTAGCCATGAGAGGGAGAGAGTGCAAGTGCAGAAAGGTAAGAAGTTCAAGATCTACTGGATATATACTGATATAGTATAACAGAATACAGATGTCTTTTCCCAGGAAAACCATATAATATATACTTTAGGGTTGAGCTTCTATTATTGTATTGTTTTATTACTGTATTGTATTGTGTTAGCTGTCTCTTACATCTTCTGTGTTCTATCTTCTTCTGATAACTCTTACTTTTTTCTGATTGTTATGCAATCTCTTAAAATATTATTTATTGAGCTTGATTTTTAAACAAATTTAAACCTATAATCTTGTGGTTATGGTTCAGCAACTTCAACTTATGCCTTTAAAATTGTATATAACCACTTGCCATCAAGTTGATTCCGACTCATAGTATACACATATATATCCCTAAGTGGCACAAACTGTGCTCTACTACTAACCTAAAGGTTGACAGGTTTAATCTGTCAACCCAGAAATGCCACCGAAAAAAGTCCTGGTGATCTGCTTCCATGAAGAGTACAGCCAAGTTAACCCTGTGAAACAATTCTACTCTGTAGCACATGGGGTTACCATGAGTCACAATCAACTTGACAGCAACAGATTTGGGTTTTTTTGGCTATATATATACATATACATATTATCAAATTCACCAGTTGATGGAAAGTGGAAGGTAAAGGAAATGAATACATGGTAAGTTTGCTCTATGTGCTCAGCAAATTGGTACATTTTCTTATACCATCATAAAATGTAGCTATTTCCCTATTTTTACAGATGAGAAATCTGAAGCCTAGAGAGTTCCTTTAATTGCCTGAGGTCAGAAAGCTAGTATTCAGCAAATCTGGGTTGTTTATTTAAATTTTACTGCTTCCAAGAAAGATGTTCTTTTTTTCAATTTAATGCTAGTCCCCAACACCTATCATTGCCCAAATGGAGTGCATGTTGATTAAAAAAGAGAGAAGTAAAAAATAGTTTAATAATCCACAGTGTAGTCATTAAAAGCAATAGGGGAAGCAAAGTGAGCAAACGGAGGTGCAGGTATTTCAGGAAATGGGTCTTGTTAGCTACAAAACAAAAATTGAAGGGCATATTGCAATAATGACACATCAAAATGTGTTTGGTCTATTAGAAGTGACTCTAAGTGAGAAAATCACTCTCTTCCATAAATAGATGGGTCTTCCCAGCACCTGTCTGCTGCACTTTCCCTCTCCAATTACTGAAGCTCTTTACTCCTGCTCTGCTTTTGACGATGACTTCTTGGCATGGAGGTTTGAAGTAACTGCCGAAAGACGACAGGTGGGCAGAAAAACTGGGAAGCTCCCGTAGTAATCCCAGCACAATGTGACAAAGATCTGTGTTTGAGACGGGTCTAAAAATGGCAAATGAGGGAAGGAACATGAGAAACAAAGGAAACAGACAAGAATTTAGCAAGTTATAACTAGATTATTTAACACTAGAGAGGTTAAATGTTTGCCAAGTGATCACTTTTACTAGCTTGGCAAGTATTTAACTCTCTAATGTGAAGTTTCCTTATTTGTTAAATCAGAACAATGATATCTATTTTTAGCGTTCTTCTAAAGACTAAAAGAATAGTGCCTTTATGGTGGTTGCATTAGATTTTAGCATTAGTAAGTGTCTAATAAATACTAGTTTTTTCCCCCCTCATATTATTAGTAGTAATAGTTGTAACAGAGAAAAAAAGGAGGTAAAATTTAAATATGAGTAGTATATAAATCTCACATAGTTCTTTAGGAGCATAACCTTGGTCTATGTAGATTTCTGTACTTAGTAAAACTTGACATTTCATTTTTTTGGCTTTTAAATTTTCTATAAATTAATATCTATCACCACTGAAGGCAACATCTCTTCTACATTACAGACGAAAAGTATTTACAAAAGTTGTTTTGTTTCCATAAGATATGTGATTAATAAAAAAAAGGAAATTAAAGTATAACTATTTTTTCTTTGCTTTCTTTAGGTATTATTTTAAAGGAACCAGAATGTATAGCTAAGGAATCAACTGTAATGAACTATCATTAGTTTGTCATTTAAACTGAACTAAGGATTGCACCAAAATAAAATCTTGTTGCAAGAATAAAACAGAAAACAAATGTTACCATAGAAAAGTGTGATATATTTGGTCAATATTTTTGGAAAAAGTAAAACTATTTTCATACGTTACGTGTTTTAAGGAATGTAGTAATTTGCATATTAATGTTGCTATTATAGACACAATAATGTACATATAGATAGCATTTTATGATTTATTTTAAAAAATCACATAGATCTTGCTTTCTCAATCCTTATAACAAACCTGAAAGGAATATGCTACTGTGTTCAGTGTACAGATGAAGAAACTGAGGCTTATTTGTCCAAATTCATATATTATTAATTGATAAGTCTTAAGTTGAGATCAGATATTCTGATGCCCAGTCTAAGATTCTCTCAATGCTATCACATTTCCTCAACTTGTGTTTAGTGGCCTGTCATTGATAAAGACGGACAGATGATGAGGATATAGAAATGTAAGCAAGGTGTAGTTTTTATTTATTTATTTATTTATTTATTTTGTACTTCAGGTGAAGGTTTACAGAACAAATAGTTTCTCATGAAACAGTACAACACGTATTGTTCTATGACATTGGTTAACAACTCCACGACATGTCTACCCTCTCCCTTCTCGACCTTTTTTTTTCTTTGGTAAAAATATACGTAGCCAAAAATACACCATTTCAAAAATTTCTACATGCACAGTTCAGTGACATCGACTACGCCCTTCCAATTGTGCTGCTATTCTCACTTTAAATGAAGGTTTACAGAACAAAATAGTTTCTCATTAAACAGTTAGTACACATGTTGCCCTATGACAA
>NW_004443949.1:9821210-9864629 GCF_000243295.1 Trichechus manatus latirostris | reverse complement strand
TATATTAGGTATTATTGTATTATTCTGGATAACATGATACTCTGTATAAATTTAAGTTTTTCTTTCAGAAAAACATATTGGCTATAGTTGCTAGTAATCAAAACTTTCCTTATATCAAATAGTATAAAGTTAACCATTGTGATCTTAATTATTTTAATTAAGGTAAATAGATATCCCCCCCAAAAAAACCAAACCAAATCCGTTACTGTTGAGTTGATTCCAGCTCATAGTGACCCTATAGGACAAAGTAGAACTGACCCACAGGGTTTCCAAGGGGTGGCTGGTGGATTTGAACTGCTGACATTTTCGTTAGCACCTGAGCTCTCAACCACTGCACCACCAGTGATATTTGCAGGGTGAGAATTCATCAACATACAGTGCATGTTACCTTACGTATAATTAAAAGACTAAAGACAAATGTTTATTTTTTTCCTTTTATATATATATATATATATATATATATATACATATTTTATAGTGAATACGTTTGTGTATGTTTTCCTGAACACAACTGAGGGATATGGCACACTACAGTGCGTAATTCAATAACAATTGCTCATTGTAACAGGCATTCTCAAAGGTGGAGAAAGGATAGGAAGTTATATTAGTATCTTCAATGGGAGAAGAGGTACAATTTGAAAAGGCAGAAAGCCCTCTGGGTATTTTGATACGTTATATATAAATGCATTCTCTTGTCCCTGAAAAATCAGTATTTAAAATAGGAAATTTTGTCCCCTAAGAAAGAAGGACCCCTGGTGGTGCAGTGGTTTAGCACTCGGTTGCTAACTGAAAGATCAGAGGTTTGAACCCACCAGTGGCAGTCTGCTTCCTCAAAGATTTACAGCCTTGGAAACCCTATGGGGCATTTCTACTCTGTCCTATAGGGTTGCTATGAGTCGGAATTGACTTGATGGCAATGGTTTTTGTTTGTTTGTTTGACTCATTTATTTAATTTTTTAATTTTTTTAATTGTACTTCAAGTGAAGGTTTACAGAACATATAGTTTCTCATTAAACAGTAGTACACTTATTGTTTTATGACATTGGTTAACAACCCCAGGACATGTCAACCCTCTCCCTTCTTTTTTTATTTTTTTGGTGAAAATATACATAGCCAAAGATAAACCGTTTCAAAAATTTCTACATGCACAGTTTGGACACTTTTTCTTAACTGACATTTAAAGTATAGATGTATTTTAAATACATAAATATAAAACAAGAAAATGATATACTGAAATTAATAAACTTGTTATATTTAATATAAATCAAAATAGTAGATATTTAGTTTTCTTTATATTATTCATTCTGATTATATGCATACGTATGTATGTGTGTGTTGATATATATATCTCCATATACACAGAGACGCAAAATGAGAAAGACAGATAGCCATAAGGAAGAACTAGAGAAAAGGATACAAAGAAAGATAGAAAAAAATTTCCTGGGTGTCAATTTTCCAAAACAGAATCATCTTATTTGTTCTTCTATATTCATATACTCATTCATTCATTCAATCAGTCATTCATTGTTAGTTTATTATTAATTTTCTGCTAAGTGATGACTTAGGTTTCAGGAATATAATAATGTGTAAAATTTTGTTACTGCAGTTAATACATTAGTTTTAGTTTTGAAAAGCAATGTATAAATCGAAACATCAAAAACTGTCTAACGCTTTGAATTATCCATGTAAACAAAATATCTCATAATTTTAGTTTTATATACTTGTATATAATATACTACATCTACATATATGGGCAAATATTTCTAAAGTTCATCACAACTTTGTCTGTTTTATGAATTCTGATTCTCATAATATTTTTGTATTAAATATACATAATGTTAGGGTTTTTGTATATATTTTTGCCTAAATTCAGGGTTTAATTATTATTTTAGTCTGTTTATAAAAAAGCTAACCTAAGGCAGAAGTTTGACTAGCAAGCAATTGAATTGGTCACAGTTATATTCCTTTAAGTGATAATTATCAATGTATTATTACCTTCCAGCTCAAAATCCACGTTTTATTACCTATTCTGCAATATTAAACTTTGTCATTATAGGATGCTACAAAGACATTGAAGGAGAAAAGGGACCTTCTTTCCTTGTTCCAATGTGCTCAACTCAGCATAGTCCTTCAGCAAACACAGCTTCTCCAACGCCCAGCTCCTGTAGCAAGTGTGATTTCTCCAGGCTCCAGCAGAAAGGGTGTCTTGTCCAAAGCTCAGCTCCTGCAGCAAGCATGTCTTCTCCAGTGCATGACTCCTGGAGCGTAGCAGTTTCTCCAGAGCCTGGTTCCTTTGGTGCACATGGTTTCTCTAGTGCAAGGCCTTCTCCAGCACCCAACGTATGCAGTACATTGCAATGTCCAGTGTTCACTTCTTAAAGTAATGGACTGTTTGGAGAGAGCACAGACAAGATACAGTTCTAATGGCATGATCAACAGGTATTTATTGCTCACAGAATGAACACAACAAGGATGAATAAAACAGCAAACACCCTCATCAGTCAAAGTTCCCTGAGGTTAGGCTCCAGACCCAGGATGTGATGTTATATTGCATCCATGCATGCCTTCTTTTACGCCATGGGAGAATACCAGAGCCTCTCTCTTTGGGGTTAATATACTAGCAAGCTACAATGTATACATGCCAAACAGCATATAAAGTAGTGTAAAGGGAAAGCCCCCCTTCCAGCAGTGGCCATTACTCATTGTCTCATTCCCACGATATGTGACCATCTCCTGATGGCTATTTTAGACTTATTGGCATCAGGAACATTCGTTCCCCCTTTGCTCCACTAAGATAGCTTAACAGAGTTCCGGTTTCTTTAGAGAGCAGTCATTTCTCCCTAAGGCAGTACTTTGTCTGTTAGTAGCTATTATGTTTATTAGTAGCTGTAGAGACAGTGAGAGAGTTATGCACAGTACACCTGTGCACCTAGCATGCATGATGGTTTGCAGTGCTCTGACGACCAGAAGCTTCCCTGGAACCTTCGCTTGGATGGTTTTGTAGTGGAGAGCCTTCAGGGAGACACCTTCTCATGAATATCTTTCTCTGGCATCCTAGAGAAAGGTAGATTTCCAGCAAGTTCTTCCAGTACAGAACCTCAGAAACCTCTCTGACATTCAGTGATCCCTAACTATATCCTCTTCAACAAAGTCTCGATCTCAATCCTAGAGAACCTCTTTCTTAGGGTTCCAGTCCAGTTCTAGAGGTAATGAATGCAATCTTATATCTGGTTTCCTATATTCTTTAGAGTTCTCTTTACTTTCCCACTTCTCACTAGCCAATACCTCTTTACTCCAATTCCTGTTATAGTTAATAATTCTTTATATTAAACCTTCCCGGTTCAAATACATCTGTCCCATGCACTGAAGTGATATGAGAGCCTCAGTGAATACAATTAGTTTTTCTCCTTATTGGACCCTAAATGATACACTATTGAATAATTTAGATGACTCTAATAGCCAGACTAAAAATGTTGATCTGGTTAACTTCTAATAATTAATTTTATTTCATATCTCATACATTAGGTAACTCATGAAACACTGAGCATATTTCATTCAGCTCTGCACGTCATATATTTTTCATAACATATTCCTTTTTTCAAAATTGTACTTTAGATGAAGGTTTACAGAACAAACTAGACTGTCATTAAACAATTAGTCCACATATTGTTTTGCGACATTGGTTAGTAACCCCACGACACGTCAACACTCTCCCTTCTTCACCTTGGGTTCCCAATCACCAGCTTTCCTGTCCCCTCCTGCCTTCTAGTCCTTGTCCCTGGACTGGTGTGTCGCTTTAGTCTCATTTTGTTTTATGGGCCTGTCTAAACTTTGGATGCAGGAGTGACTTCATTACTGAGCTAAAAGGGTGTCCAGGGGCCATACTCTCAGGGTTTCTTCAGTCTCTGTCTGCCCAGTGAGTCTGGTCTTTTTTTGCGGGTTAGAATTTTGTACTACATTTTTCTCCAGCTCTGTCCAGGACCCTGTATTGAGATCCCTGTCAGAGCAGTCAGTGCTGGAAACTAGAAACCATCTAGTTGTGCTGGACTCAGTCTGGTGGGGGCCGTGGTAGTTTTGGTCCATTAGACCTTTGAACTAATCTTTCCTTAGAGTCTTTGGTTTTCTTCATTCTCCCTTGCTCCTGATGTGGTGAGACCAGTGGAGTGTCTTAGATGGCTGCTCACAAGCTTTTAAGACCCCAGACACTACTCACCAAAGTAGAATGTAGAACATTTTCTTTATAAACTATGTTATGCTAATTAAGCTAGATGTTCTCCAAGACCGTGGTCCCCACAGCCCTAAGCCCAGTAATTCAGTCCCTCAGGGAGTTTGGATGTGTCTATGGAGCTTCCATAACCTTGCCTTGGACAAGTAGTCTGCACCTTATATTTTTAGAGGATTGTTAACAACAAAAAAAGTCCGAGGATTAGGGTCAGGATGGTGAAACACCTCAAAACCAGGCTCATTCACTGGAAAACTTAGGCGTAAATATCTATCTTCAAATATTTGAAGGTTTACTATGTGTCTGAAGAGTCAGATGTGTTGTATAATTCTTGGGGTGGGGGATGAATAGAATTTATAAGAAGACAAATGCTGTTATAATAATAAGGAAGAATTTCTAACAGTTAGCTTGGTTAAAATGGAATAGTCATTTCCATGTCTCCAGAAATGTTTAAGTAAAACCAGATGACTTCTTTTCTTAGATATTATTGAAGGATTATTTGTATAATAAAGTAGATGCCATCTAAAATCATTTTAAACTCTGATAGTCTATGAATCTGTATCTATGTTACCATAACGTGATTGGTAACTATGTTATCTGATCCAGTTTGTGAAGAATTTCATTTATATCTTTCAAGGAGTTTATATATTATTTTGCAATTTTGGTTAACATTTACATATATTTTTGAGATCATTCTTCTGATCAGGTTCTGTCAGTCAGTGATGAAAAGAAGAATTTATATTCAAGTGTAGTTTTGTAAATGCAGTTATTTTGTCTGAAATATGTTGGCTTTCAATAGCAACAAAAACACACACACACAATAATTGGATTTAAATAATTGTGTAATAGGAAGAGAAAGCTCACTCCCTGAATACTATAGTCTCAGTAAAATCTCATGAACAAAATTATATTTCTTTAATTACACATTATTCTGTTATCTTCATTGAAAAAGTAGGCACTGATAGAGCTCATGAGATATGTAGGTTACATGTGTTAGGTAACAATTCAAGCACAAGAGTGTTTAACTAAACTTTAGAAGTAATTTAAGGATACTGAATAAAAAGAAATACGCTGGCATCTGTCCCAGGCACTGAAGTGACATGAGAGGTTCAATGAACACAATCAGTCAGGAATCTGATTTCACTTTTCATCCTTGCCCTTTTACCATTTTGAATCCTTGTATCATTCTGAGGTATTGGTGCATTTCTAACTTTTATGGAAATATACTTTCTTATGATTCATCAGCAGTTTTTTGTATTGCCATTAAATATCCCTTAAAGCACTTTCTTATTGTACTTGCAACTTTAGAAATTCACCACTTTGCCAGTTCTATGTGTCTATTACTTATTCAAGCTGTCTGTATTGAATTAGGTGGAGGAGCAACTTGTGAATTTGCTTGTCTAGAGTTGTTCAGTATCAATAGGCAGCCTAATAATTCAGGACCCACAGAAGATTTTTAAAACTATTACATGCATCCATGTATATATTCACTTAACCTTGAGAACATTCCATCAATCTTAAATTAATACCTACTATGTGACAAGAATTATACTAACTGCTGGTTATACAAAAGTCAAAATAATGTTTACTGTCCTTTGCCCATATGGAAATTCTCATCTAGTTCAAAAAATGGACTTGTAAAGTTTTAGTTATAGAAAAAAGTGGTAATAGAGTTATATTCAATTTGCTATGAATTTTAGGGACAAAACATCAATATGGCCAGTGTCGGGGTCCAGTGTGCCATTTAAACAAACATTACATAGAGTAATAGGAGAAGAAATAGAACAAAGGAAACATCATGGATAAAGTAGTAAGCATGCAAAAGTGTGGCTACATTTAGTCGGATATGGTTGGAACCTGGAAAAGGAAAAAGGCGAGACAAGATGAAGCTGGTTGCCAAGTACTAGCAACTTGGAGCCCTGGTGGTGTCATGGTTAAGAACTCAGCTGCTAATCAAGAAGTCGGCAGTTTAAACCCACCAGCTGCTCCTTGGAAACCCTATGGGGCAGTTCTACTCTGTCCGGTAGGGTCACTATGAGTCGGAACTGACTCAATGGCACCTAACAACACCAACCAACCCTAAGTCAGAGCTGAAACTAAATTCCTTTTCTATATCTTCATGACAGGGCCCAGCCAGGATTCTAAATTATGTTAAATAAAACTTGAAATGATATTTAGGTCCTTCCTTTACCTTCATATATGTCATAATCATTAAAGGAAACAGATGACACACCCAAATTGAATAATTAGAGAAACACTTAATAAAGAGGCTATTTAGAAAAGTGAGGACAAGTTGTAGAGGCAACTATAGAGACAACCTTGTAGCCCAGGCCAAGCAATGTGTAGACAAAGCATGACAGGAATGGTGGCCATCATGTGAGAGACACAATCGGCCAAGAGATGAAGCTGGAGAAAACAGAACGCAAGCTTGCTCTCCACCCTCCCTCTTGTCCCCGGACAGTGTGTCAAAAGGCTAATTCGTGGTCTGCATAGTTTGCTGCCTCAGCACCCACTAGTTCCTCCTACTTGCCTTTTCACCCAGCTTCTGACACAGCCATTCCTGTTTTGTCATAATCTATTAATAGTTGTGGTCACTAACTGACCCTCCTGGCTGTGTCCCATGCAGTTTCCATAATAAAAATCCATTACTATCTTGTAACCCAGTTTCTCAACATCTATAGTTACATATGGTTCTCTGTGATGAAAATTTCTCCCTTTTCCCACACTCATACACTAGAAACTTTTTTAAACCGACCAATAAGACTTCAGAGTGCACTAACCTTGAGACTTCACCCTGCTTGCCACAGAGAAGCCCTTGCCTACAGTTGCAGATTGTTGTTCCCTTGTCCCAGGGTACAAGCCCCTGTGTGGCCATGCATCGAGGCATGCAGTAGTTTCCTCTCTGGGATCTGTGAATACTGAATTTTATTTGTTTTCTGGCCTTCCTTTGTGAGTCTCACTTCTTCAGGCTGCATCTGACAGGCCATCCATGATACCCACAGTCCTTTGAGTCAAAGTTAATACACAGTACTACCTGTCTATCCATTAGGCAAAACCAACAGGAAGCTAGAGAAAAGGGATTCTATTGAGCATGGCAGTCAGTCTCTAGTGTATGGAGGAAGGTAGAAAATGGTGAAAAGTAATCTGGAGGGGTAATTAGAAGATACCCAGTATACCAACCTAAATGGCCTTCAAATCAACAAGAAATTTTGAATTTGTCTCCTAAATTTCTCTACTATCTATCCATAAATATATATGCAGAGTTAAAATTTTTAATTTTATTCTACATGTAAACAGAGTCATTGAAGGATTTTTAGAAAAACTCAACGTTGTTAAAGTGTTAAGTGTCCCCAAAATTATGTATAGATACAATTCAATATCGTGGCAGACGGATTCCAATATTTATATAGAAATGCAAAGACTCTAGAATAACCAAAACAGTCTTGGGAAAAAAAAAAATAGGAAGGCTTTCTCTTCAGGACTTTAAGGTTTACTGTTAAGCTACCATAAACACAGTGTGTTGTTAGCAAAAAGAAAGACAAATAGATCAACAGAACATAGCAGAGAGTTAAAAAATAGACCCACATATATGTGATCAAATAGTTCTTGCCAAGGATGTTAAAACCACCCAATGTGGAAAGAAAATTCTGTACAACAAATGGTATTGGTATCACCGAGTAGCCGCATGAAAAGCAAAAATAAAACAAAGCCTGGACCTCTAACTCACACTATACGCAAAAATTAATTCAAAATGGATCATCTAGAATTGAAACCTAACATTCAAGACCTAAACATGAAAGCTAAAAGTCAAAACAGTTACCCTTCTAGAAGAAAATACAGAATACCCTGTGATTTGAGGTAGGCAAATAAGTCTTTTTTCATAAATAAGTAAATTGTGCATCTTTAATAAAAAAAATTTTGCCTGTCAAAACTCTGGGAAGAAAATAAATTGTGAACCAGAGGCTGAAAATAACAAACAACTATTTATAACAATGTCTATTTGCTAAAGGAATTGCATCCTGAATATCTAAAAAACTACAGCTCATTAATAAAGTTACCAAGAATGCAACGTTTCACAAAAGAAAATGAACAAACGACTAATAAGCAAATGAAAAAATGCTCAATGTCATTAGTTATCAGGGACATGCAATTTAAATGCAATGAAATACTACTACACATTCCTGAGGGTGACTAAAATGAAAAGTACACCATCTAATATTGTCAAGGATGTGGAGCAACCAGCAATCTCAAACATTGTTGATGGAATATAAAACGGTTCCATCACTTTAGAAAAGTATGTCAGTTTTGTAAAAGTGAAACATAGATCTATTCTATGACCAGCAATTGTATTCCTATGTATTTGTCTGAGAGAAATGGAAAAAAAAGTCCATAAAAACAGTTGTGCACCAATATTCATTGTAGTTTTATTCAAAATAGCCCCAAACTGGAATGAGACCAGGTATCTATTGGCAGAAGAATGGATAAACAACTGTGATACATTTATTCAATGGAATATTACTCTGCAATTAAAAAAAGAACAAACTACTGACACTCTGCAACATAAGCAGATCTTAAAAATGACACGTTGAGCAAAGTAATCAGACAAAAAATAATGCCCTTTATATGATTCTGTTTATATGAAGTTCTAAAAGAGGCAAAAATAACCTATGGTGACTGAAATCAAATCTGTGGTGTCCCAGAGTGAGGAATGTGAATTGGCTGGGATGGGACACAAAGGAATTTCCTTGGGATCTAAAAAGGAGCTATATTTTGATACAGATGTGGGTTAATCATATTAATCTTTGTTTGGCTTAATCATTGTGCTCCATATACTTCCTTCTAGCTTGTTTTTATTTTTTTGTAGCTATACAATACTGAAACAATGCACACTAACATTAAATATTTATTTGCCTAATACACTTTATGCCCCGAAAACAAGGGCTTTGAAAGGACATTATTAGCAGTGGCGGACACACTTCAATCGCACAAGGTAAAGGAGATATTTCGGATAATTTTTGAGGATGTATTTGAAGTGCCAGCAAAAAAAGGAACCAGAGTTGGGTCTGACTCACCCTTTCCTCTGCAAATATTGATTTTAAGGATGAGGTACCAGGAGAACAGGAAGATTTGTCAGTTACATATAGTTTAGAACAGCAAAATCTTGTACAAAAGATAAGAGAGAAAGCCTATCTACTTCTGAATAGAAGATTCACAACCCTGCTGTCCCTTGTACTTTCCACCTCAAAGCAGATTCATAGATAAGGATTAGCTCCATTTCACAGCTCTACACAGATCCTAGGGAGGACAGTGACGGAAGTGTCAACAAAAGAGTAGGAACAACTTGACTGGTTATTCTCACAGAAAGGACCAGGTTAACAGAAAAATCCCTAGTGTTCTTTAGACTAAAACTAACAAGTTTACTTAGACGTATGCTGACTCATTGCAATATGCCTTGCTTCAGGGTTGTTCTTTATGAAATTTACTGGACAAGAGTGACACTGACTTTTATTTGCTTGGCTTTTATTTTGACATAGATTATATGTATTCAAAAATAATAATCTATGTATTCACTATCCAGATTAAGAAATCAAATAAAGTGTAAGTCCAGGTCCTCTGTATACTTCTCCCAGTTCACATGACTTCCTCCCTACCATCTAAAAGGTAATTACCATCAGGTATTTGGTATATATCAGTCCTGTAGATGACTTCAAAGTTTTAGTACATATTTATCACCAAACAGTGCATGGTTTTAGGTGTTTGTAACCATTGAAATAAATTTTTATTATATTTCGTCTATACTTCTGCAACTTGCTATTTTTTACTCAATACTGTATTAGTGAGATCCCTTGTGCTGATCCATGCTGCTTTAGCTCGCTCATTTTCTACACCTTAGTTTTCTCCAGCAGTTGATAGGAATAAGCTGGTGAACTTTTGATCATGTTCCTTTTTTTCCTTTCTCCTTTAGTGAAATTGAAAGTACCCTGATGAGTATTTCAGGCATTTCTGGGTGAGGGAACTGACTTTGGCAGGAGTTTGTATGGCACAGTTGTTTTCCCCTTTCAGAGCGGAGCTGAAGTGTTAATTACCTATTCCAACTGGCAGTCTTGCAAAAATTTCTTTGAAAGCAAGGGCTAAAATTGTGGAGATAGTAGCTCTGAAACAAGAGCATGGCAACCCACATTTATACCAGATAAGGTAACAAAAACTGATTAAAGTCTAAAACTGACCCAAAATCTTAAACAGAAAAAAAAAGAAAATATATTCAGATCCCAAAATAATTGAAAGTGGTAGAGATGGAATCAGCGCGTGTAGTTCCGCCATTTAATCCAAATAGTGGGACGACACTTTTTCCCCAGCTCACACAATGTGGAATGCTTTGGAGATGATGCCAAAGCATTGAGTCAAGAATTGAGCTAGTCAAGAGTTCTCGGGCCTTCATCTGTATGCCCAGAGTGTGTGCTATCTGTGCATAAATGGGGTGATAATAATAATAACAACATAACTGAGTGTTTATGACATTCTAAGTACTTTACACATTCCTTGTTTATTCCCCACAATAACCTTATGAAGTACAAACTATTATTTTTCCTATTTTACAAAAGAGGCAGGTAAGCACAAAGATATACAGTACCCACCTCAAGGACACAAAACTTAAAAAAAAAAAAGATTCAAAATTGAAATCCATGTGAGAATTTGCTCATTTTATTCAGATACTATTGACCGACATCCTACTCCTAATCATTTGTTAATCCCCAAGGAGGAGCTACACACTGTAGAAAGAATCTCATTAAGAGCCCCTCCAACCTCTTCAATATGGGTGCTGTAAGTGTTCTGAAGGCAGAGCAAGTACTCCGATATACCACGATATAGGGAAGTGAAAACAGCTTGGGTTTGATTAGACATGAATTTGTTTCAAATCTGGATCTATCCCTCTACTAGTTGGAGGACTGATCATCAATTTTCTCGTTTTTAGAATGGAATAAAATATAACAGTACTTCATCCATTGTTGTGTTGACTAAAGTAGTTAATATATACAAAAAGGGAATTGAAGGCAAGGCCCCACAGCTGAGAATTAAATGTGCAAAGGTCCGATGTTGCAAGTTTAGGCAACTATCAACTTTTAGAGCCACTTAACATCTCAAAGATTATCTTAAGGGCACCATTTCAACAAAAACAGTGCTAACACCACATCTGTTACTGTCTGCATGAATCTAAGTATAAAAATGGAAGGAATCCAGGGACAGCCTTTGGAATGGGCACAGTTCATTAAAGGAGCTATAGCCTCCCTTTTCCTTCCACGGGAAGACAAATAATAAGATAATATCTCAAGCAGTTTGTGGTTGCCAGCGCAGATAGTCTGATATTGATTTACTGGTTGAATGGTTGCTTATTCACTTAGTAAGCTAAGTTTTTCAGGGCTATCAGAGGAGGACAAGACCATGGGGAAGACTGCTGGGGGGATAGCCAGGAAAAGAGTGGGCAAGGACCCCCATGCACCATAACCAAAGAGTCACAGATGATTGATTCATCTCATGCCTATAGGATTCAGCGTTGTGGACCACGAATGGGGAGCAGCTATAAGTTTGTTGGGGCCAAAAACCTCACAGGATAAAGAGACATTTGTGCTAGAGGGATTTAGCATGGCACTTCAAATTGGGAAAACCAGAAATGTGTCTGACGTCTTAAAGGACCAGCGATACCTGGCGAGACTCAGGATTCAGTCTTTATCAGCAGAGACTTCTTAAGCCATCACCAGTCCAACATGAATCAATAGGTAATGAGGTAGAAAGGTAATTATGAATAACCCATGAGCAAACATCAAATTTGCTGCAGAGAGCCACAGAAGCTGATGTCGTTTGTTTTCGCTCAACATTTTCCCCTTTGCAACCTAACTGGTAAGCACAGGGAGATAAGAAGGTAGGTAGGTTAAAGAGCAGACTTTTGTCTCCCACTAAACCCCAGGCTGCTCCAGCTATCAGTTTAGCTATCAAATTGGCGCTGAGAGAAGAGATCTTTGAATAAAATGTGAAATTAAAAATATGAAATAAAAAGGGCAAAGCAGTAAGATCCAAAAGTGTTTCAATAATCTCAGACATCTAAAGTCTGAAGAAGGAAACCGATAATGCCATCAAGGAAGTTGGCGACACAGGGGTACAGGTAGGAGTGTCGATAGAACACTGATGTAGATGTTATTGGAGAAATAAAATAATGGAATCTTTAAACAATTGCAAGCTAAAACTGCATACTTAATCAGTGTCCCAGACATTACGGTATAGTCTTTCAGCTCCAAACTCACCCTTCTATATTCCATTTTGTATTGCTGGGAATGGGACTATGGAAACCACAGTCCTCATTTTCAGGTGGTTCCTTGTGATGTTCTACAAACAGGAGAAAATAAAGGGAAACTGAAAGATTGGAGGAGGGGAGAAGGCATTGCTTGGTATGCCTTCAGCATCACCTCTGCTAAATCCCTTAACATTGGCATTGGATCTAATCTCAGCACGGGCCAGACAGTGCCCTCTCCTCGGAGGTATGAGTCACAGCTTTACAGGGTCCCCCTCTCACCTTCTGAGTTCCAATATCACCAACTTCATCTCCTCCTCCCAGCCATAGGGGTGATATTTGCATCTTAAAGTTACTGTAACTGTGCTGAGTGTGCCCACTTTGCTCGTTGAGTTCTCCCACACTAGTTTAGCCATTTTCTTACATTAAATTCATTCTGATAAAATTATATATTATTTCTGCTTTCTTAACTGGACCCTGACTGATAAAACCATGTACAGTAGCTAGCATAGGTTTCATACATGGTCGGTTCTCAGTATCAGTTCCTTTGTCCTGCTGGAGGTGGAAATAGAAATTATAATTCTACTGTGCATTTCTCTCCCCAGTGAGCATTTGCTTGATGATTAGGAGAAGCATTGTCTTCATAATAGGGAAATGAGAATTTTTACCCCAGAAATAAGCCTGATATGATAGTAAATATGTATGTATGCTTGCATACAATTATAAATATGCATATCATATATGTGCATATACGTATGCATGTATAAATGTATCTGTGTGTGTATATACATACATAACTGAAAGGTCGGTGTTCAAACTCACCAGCCGCTCTTTGGGAGAAAGATATGGAAACTGGCTTCCCTAAATGTTTACAGCCTTGGAAACCCTATGAGGCAGTTCTACTCTGTCCGGTAGGGTCGCTATGAGTCGGAATCAACTGGCTGGCAATGGGTTAGGTTAGGAGAAAGAGAGAAAGAAAGTTAAAGAGAAGACTGTTACTTTTAATAACGCTAAAAGTAGCAATGCTGAAAGATTAAGATTTTTAGAGTTAGTGTATTGTCATGGATCGAATTGTGCCCCCCAAAAATATCTGTCAACTTGGCTGGGTCATGATTTCCAATACTGTATAATTGTGTACCATTTTGTAATCTGATGTGATTTCCTTATGTGTTGTAAACTCTATCACTATGATGTAATAAAATGGATTAGCGGCAGTTATACTGATGAGGTCTACAAGATTAGATAATGTATTAAGCCAATCTCTTTGGAGATATAAAAGAGAGAAGTAAGCAGAGACACATGGGAACCTCATAACACCAAGAAGGCAGTGCTGGGAGCAGAGTGCGTCCTTTGGACCTGAGGTTCCTGCACTGAGATGCTTCCAGACCAAGGGAAGACTGATAACAAGGACCTTCCTCCAGAGCTGACAGAGAGAGAAAGCCTTCCCCTGGAGCTGATGCCCTAAATTTGGACTTGTAGCCTACTAAACTGTGAGAGAATGAATTTCTCTTTGTTAAAGCTATCCACTTGTGGTATTTTTGTTATAGCAGTGCTAGATGACTAAGACATGTATATAGACAAATGGTGTTGCAAAGCTGTATGTATCTCTATATATATATATCTGTAAATCCATAATTCTACCTATCTGTCTGTCTGTCTTTCTATCTGTCTCAGTTATCTAGTGCTGCTATAATAGAGATACAACAAGTGGTATTCCCTTGTTAAAGGAAAAATTTATTCTCTCACAGTCTCAAAGGTTAGAAGTTTGAATTCAGGGTGCCAGCTCCAGAGGAAGGCTTTCTCCTGCTATTGACTCTGGGAGAAGATCCTTGTTACCAATCTTCCCGTCTTCTAGGAGCTTCTTAGCACAGGGATCTTGGGTCCAAAGGACACACTATTCTCCTGGCTCTTGTTTTTTGGTGGTATGAGGTCCTCATGTCTCTCTGCTTGCTTCTCTTTTTTTATATCTCAAAAGAGACCGACTTAAAACACAACCTAATCTTGTAGATTAAGTCCTACCTCATTAATATAACTGCTGCTTATCCCACCTCATTAACATCATAGAGGTTAAGATTTACAATACATAGGAAAATCACATCAGATGACAAAATGGTGGAAAATCAAACAATACTGGGAATCAGGAACTAGCCAAGTTGACAGTCATTTTTGGGAAACACAATTCAATCCATAACACCTGGTAATAGTAGCAATCTGCATTTCAGTGCATTAAAAATTATGACCTTAGTCACTCCATAAAGGACTTAAAGTTTAATCAGTACATAATCGAAGAATATGCTTTATCTCGTGTCTCTGAGCGTGGTACTTTGCTCCTGTCAGAACTGATGGCTCACTGTTGTGCTGTTGAGGAGTATGGCTGCATCTACGCAAATTAATCCTGATTTTGGAACGTGAATTTCTGGATGTTATATTTTCATGTTTAACACTTTTAATTAGATTTTAGTTCTTACCTTAATTTCTTTTTCTATTTTACCTTATCAGAATTATTCTTTTTATTCCAATGGTTTTTCATTTCTTGACGAACAGCTCACATATCTCCTGAGAATGATATGAACTCCAGTTGTTTAACAAGGCTGGAATCTCATTCTTCAGGAAGGAAACAGATGCTGCTTATGTCACCCCAATGAATCTGAAGTCTGCAATCCTTGAGCATTTTAGATTTGTATACCTGGAACCCCTGGGTAACAGTTAGTTTATAACAACCTACTTCAATCTTCTCATAGCAATCTCTGATCACTCATAATTTTATCTATTCACGTAGAACAATATATAAAAATGAAACAGAGCTGTCTTTTACCACCTGCAACCTCTGAGTGAACAAAGTTGTTGATCTCCCATCATCTGAGTTCTCACATAACATAAACAGATATTTATTCAACTGATTTAAGAGGATGTGATGGTTAAGACTGTGTGTCAACTTTGCTGGGCCATGATTCTCAGTGTTTTAATGTGATCACTCCCATGATTGAATATACTGTGAGTAGCCAATCAGATGAAAGGGAGCCTCCTTGGGGGTGTGGCCCGCATCTGAATATAAGCAGACGTTCTGGTTTTTTGCTCACTCTGGATCCTGCTGCTGCCTCCTGTTGTCCCATCTCCAGTTCTTGGGACTTGAGCTGTCAGCTTATCTGCCGAACTTGGGATTCGTCAATCTTCACAGCCTGTGAGCACAGCCCGTTCTCTGATCTGCGGATCTCGGGTTCACCAGCCCCTGCAGTTACGTGAATCAGGAGAAACCTTGTGGTCTTGCCTGCCAATCTTGGAATTTGTCAACCTTCACAGCCTGTGAGTGGGAGACCTGCTCTCTGATCTGCCGATCTTGGGCTCGCCAGTGTCTGTGGCTACATGATTTGGGAGAAGCCTCTACCCTGATCCACAGACTTGGGATGTTTTAGCCTCTACAATCACGTGAGCAGTTTCCTTGATATAAAGCACTCTCTCTCTCTGTATATATATATATATATATATATATATATATATATAAGTGTGTGTGTGTGTTTATACGCTTTACTGGTTTTGCTTCTCTAGAGAACCCAGCCTAAGACAGAGGGCATCTTGGAAAAAAGTATCAAAAAATAAAGACAGGAGAAATAATTTTAAAAACCAAAGGGTCCTTATGTACAAATATATGTGTGTGTATATTCAAAATGTGAAATATTTAGGTTTAATTCTATTTGTTCTATAGTATTAACTACTGACACTTATCACAACACTTATAGAAATTTGTTAGCATTTTCTATTAATCTGTCTCAACAATGCATTCTGAGCTATGTGAAAGCAAGTCCTGTATTTTTAACTCTATATATCTAGGGCCTAGCATATAGTAAGACGTTAGTAAATATTTTCTGAATAAATTTTGAAGGTGCTTTTCATTCATTAATTCAACACTTTTATTAAGTCAACAACAAGGGTATCCTGTAAATCCATGCATGCACAGCCATTACAAAATATCACAAAGTGGGTAGATTTAAAGAATAGAATTTTAGTTTCACACAGTTCTGGAGTTTAGAAGTACAAATCAGGGTACTGGCCATGTAGATTCTTTCTGATGGCTTTGACGGAGAAATAGTCCCATTCCTCCTTCCTAGTTCCTAATGGCTGTTGGCAATTGGCAATCTTAGGCGTTCTTTTGCTGCTCTTAGATGTGTCTCCATATAGCGCCTTCCCCCTGTATATGTGACTCTCCTTTTATAAAACACAATGCAGAAGGGATTAGGATTAAGCCTCACCTTATTCCAGTATTACCTTGTTTAACTTAACTGATAACAAAAGAAAAACCTCTATTTCCAAATAAGTTTGCATTCACAGGTACAGGGTATGACTTCAACAAAACTTTTTTTAGAGGGGAACAATTCAGTCCATAACACGTGCTTTCTCCAATATCTAGCAAGCTCTCTTATAACTTAAAATTCTAGTATTCATATTAAATATAAATCCTAGTATTGTAGTTTTAATTTTTCCTGTTTCTACATTTATGTATATATCATAATATATTAAGAATATAACCACTATGTAACCAGGGCTCCAAGAAGAATGGTAGTGTGGAATATTACTAGACAAAAAAGAGGGATGAAATTAGACAAGAAAAAAAAGTTTATAAATGAAAGTTAGACTAAATTTGAGTTTTAAGTCATTCATTTGTATTTACCTTAGGACATACGTATTACTCAGTTTCTCCAACACAAGCTGAACTAAAATATTAGAACAAAAAAATTATATTTTCCCCATGGAAAGCTCATTCATAGTTCTCATCCCTTTAATAAACACTTATAGAAGAGTTGCCTAAAACAGTCTTCTGTACTTCCTTTCTTCCATTTTCTTTTACTCTATTCATCATTTCAGATCTCACCATGAAACTGAAACTACTCTTATCAAAGTCATCAATTATATCCAACATGCAAAAATTCAAGAGTCAGTTCTCTACCCTTACCTTACCAAACCGCTCATCAGCTTTTGATATTTTTGGTCATTCTCTCTTAGTTGAAATGATTTATTTATTTAGCTTTCTGCCGTAATGACTCTCATGATTTTTCATTTTTTTTTTTTTTTTTTACTGAATGTGCCTTCTTCATGCCCTTTGAAGGGTCGTCTTTTTCTTTCAGATTTTTTTTTAATTTGGGGCACTCAGAAGACTTTGTCCTGTGATCTCTTTTCCAGGTATGCTTACTTCCTAATAATCTCATCTTGTCCCACAGCAGTAAATATCATTTATAAGCTGATGACTACCAAATATATAACTTGAGACCCAATTCTTCTCTGAACTTTACATTTTTATTCCAGTTTCCAACTGGGCATCTTTACATGACAGTCTAATGCGAATATCAAAATTGTCATTTCTGAAATTCTGCTTCTATTTCTTCTACTCACCTCAATGTCTGCAGAATATCCCTTTTCAATACATGGCACAACTCTTCACTCTGTTGTGGTCAGAAAACTTAACATTCTTGACTCACTTTTTACTCTCATGCCCTTCATCTAAGGAATTGGCAAATGTCTTGTACCTTATCATACCCCACCTCTTACCACTACCAAGTCACCATCATGTATTACCTACAATTCTGTAATTGGCTGTTAACTGATCTCTATTTCCATTATTCTGCTTCTATAGTATATTCCATACAATCAGAGTGATTCTTTAAAAACAGGTGGGATTGCATCACTCCCTTTCTAAAAATCTTCCAATAGCTTACCATTACATCTTCTATTCTTCCTCTGTAATGATATGATATGATATGCTACTGTGTGAAAATAAAATTCTATTCTTTAAATCTACCCACTTTGTGATATTTTGTAATGGCTGTGCTAGGAAACTAAGACAGCATGCATGGATTTACAGGATATCCTTGCTGTTGACTTAATAAAAGTGTTGAATTAATGAATGAAAAGCACCTTCAAGATTTATTCAGAAACTGTTCACCAACCTCTTACTATATCATATGAGGTATGTAGCATATCATATCATAACATATATCAATGTCATATTATATGATGGCTTTTGTCTAGCTAATGGCCTCCTTGCTGTTTCTTAAACATGCTAAACACATTCTCAAATCAAGCCATTTTCACTTGCTGTTACTTCTCTCTGAATTTTTTTTCCCAATAACTGTACGTCTAGCTGTCATAGATTGAATTGTGTCCCCCCAAATATGTGTGTAGGAATTTGGCTAGGTCATGATTCCCAGTATTGTATGACTGTGTTATCTGATGTGATTTCCTTATGTGTTGTAAACTCTACCTCTGTGATGAGATTATATGTGATCTCCTCATGTGTTGTAAATTCTATCACTGTGATGAGGTTATACTGATGAGGTTGACAAGATTAGCGTCTTAATGTAATATCTTTTGAGATATAAAAGAGAGAAGCCAGCAGAGACACACGGGAACTTCATACCACCAAGAAAGTAGTGCTGGGAGCAAAGCACATCCTTTGGACCTGAGGTTCCTGTGCAGAGAAGCTCCCAGATCAAAGGAAGACTGATGACATGGACTTTGCTCCAGAGCCAATGGAGAAAGCATTCCCCTGGAGCTGATGCCCTGAATTTGGACTTGTAGCCTACTGGACTGTGAGAGAATAAATTTCTCTTTGTAAAGCCATCCACTTGTGGTATTTCCGTTGGAGCAGCACTAGATGACTAAGACACTAGCTTTACATAAATACCACTTTTTTAAAGTCATACTTGATCATCTTATCTAAAATAGAATTTTCATTCTTGATTCTTTTACACATTTATTTTTCTTTAAAGCCTTTGTCATTAACTGCCTATATTTGGTTTTCTTCATGTTTGTTTTCTGGTTCCTTCATTAAAATGAAAGATCTATGTGGTCAGGGATTCTGCTGCATTTGTTCACTGATATATACCTAGTATCAAAACAAGTACATGGCTCATAGTGTACGGTCAATAAATATTAGTTAAATAGAAAAATATGTGACTATATATATGCATATATATGAACATATATATTTATGTATATGTATATACATACACATATACATGTAAAATGGATGTAGGTTGTAATCAGTATATGTTACAATCATTGCAAAGAACATTTAAAGTTTTAATTTACTTTTTTCATAATTGCATTGTGTGATGGCCACTTCAGAACCCTCTTTTTTCATCAACTGTATTCCCTATGCCTCTGCTTTTAGACTTCATTCCAGCTTCAAATAACTTCCTTCAAAATGATAAATCAACCGTAGTTACAGTTATATTCTTTTTCTTCCCCTGCCCTCAGCTTCTATTTTCTTATGTAAGGCCACTGTTTTCCAAGAAGTCAAGACACTTCAGAATATAAAACGATTTCAGCTTGTTTAACGAGTATATTTTTCCGTAGAGTTTCTCCCCTATGGTAAAGGATTCCCAGTCGCACTGGAGTACATGTGATCTACGTGAGCTGTGGCATCAATTTCTCAGAGACTGGAAAGCTGTCTCTGGGTCAGCACTTTCTGTCTTAAGTGAAGAAATGGTTGCTTACCCAATGTGGTACTGGCAGGTAATTGGACAGATATTCTGCACACAAGGTCAGAAAATCCGTAACCTCAGTATGCATCTTGGTGAATGTAAGACTCAGAGTATAATTAATAAAACACACCAAAAAACTAGCAAAAATAAATAAACAGCCGTCACTCTGTTCTTTGTTAAAAACATCATTTGATATCACAGTGGTTAAAGCTCTGGACTGCTAATCGAAAGGTCAGTGGTTTAAAACCACCAGTGGCTCCATGGGGGAAAGATGTGGCATTCTGCTTCCTTAGATTTACAGCCTTGGAAACCCTATGGGGTCACTATGAGTTGGAATCCACTCAAGGACAGTGGTTTTTTTTTGGTATCAATGTGAGAATTTCCTGAGAATGTATAGCAGTCATTAGTTACTTAGGTAGAAATATATATATATATACACACACACACACACACACACACACACACATACACATATATATTTTTTTTAGAAAAGCTTTTATTAATTTGGCAACAGACACTATTAATTTACTATTGTTGTTGTAACAAATTACCACAAACTTGGCTAAAAACAACATATATGTATTTATTATTTTACAGTTCTGTAAACCAGAAGTCCAAAATGGGTCTCAAGTGACTAAAACATACATGTTGGTAAAGTCACTTTCCTTCCTGTAGACTCCAAAGGAGAATGCATTTTCTTGTCTTTACCAGCTTGTAGAGACGTCCCACATTCCTTGGCAACAATGGCCAGTCTAGTATTTCTCACATCACATCTCTCTGACACTGAAATTTTTTCCACCCTCTTCTATCTTTTAAAGAACCTTGTGATTACATCGGACCCACCCATACAATCCGGACTAATCTCCCTATTTCAAGGTCAACAAATTAGCAACCTTAATTCTATCTGCAACCTTTAGTACAAAAGAAGTATTTTGTAATAATCCCTTTAGGGCTATTTTGTTAAGTTTTCTGGCTTCATGTGGCATAATAATGTGTAGTATGAAAAGGGGGAAGCCCTGCTGCTAACCTGCTCCTAAGAGCTCGGCTGCTAACCAAAAGGTCACAGTTTGAATCCACCAGCCACTCTTTGGAAACCTTATGGGACAGTTCTACTGTGTCCTATAGTGTCGCTGAGTCAGAAAAACATCAGACAAATTCTACTAGAAAGATTTCCTAAAAAATACCCAACAAGTACTCTTCAAAACTGTCAAGATCATCAAAACCAAGGTAATTTTAAGGAACTGTCACAGTTAAAAGGACCCTAAGCAAACATGATGAGCAAATGAAATGTGGTATCCTGCATAGGATTTTGGAACAGATAAATGGCATTAAGTAAAATCTAAGGAAATATGAATAAAGGATAAACATTGATAATATATCAATATTGTTTCATTAGTTGTTACAAACGTACCATACTAATATAAGGTGTTAATAATAGCGGAAACTGAGGGTAGTATATATGGAAACTCTGCAAGACCTTCACAACTTTTCAGTAAATCTAAAACCATTCTAAAATAGTTTAATAAAATTATATCTAGCACTGTAATAAGTCCTGATTTATGTCCTTTTTATTCTGGAATAAATTCAGGAAATTGTATATCATTAAAATATTAAACACTTTTCTAGATCCAATTGTCTCCCAAATAGCTTAGCTGT
The DNA here is from genome assembly GCF_000243295.1 of Trichechus manatus latirostris. Taxonomy (NCBI): domain Eukaryota; kingdom Metazoa; phylum Chordata; class Mammalia; order Sirenia; family Trichechidae; genus Trichechus; species Trichechus manatus. Next base: position 9,842,989 of record NW_004443949.1, on the reverse strand, counting down.
CTCACATGAAGCAAGCACTTCATTTTTTGAAGCTATGGAGTTGGAGATTTAGTTGTTTGCAATGCACTAGACAGTTGTGTGTGTGTTTTTTTTTTTTAAATCAATTTCCTTTCCAAGGAAGCTAAAAATCAGGATACCATAAACATACACACTGCCTCATGGAAGAACTGATCAATTTCTTAGGAATTAAAAATGAAGTTTACTGGTAACACTCAAAATAAATCTCTAAAAAGAATTAAATTTGAGTGACATGACTAACAGGATAACTTAAAACATTATAGGCTGCAATAAAATAGTTTAAAATTGCTTTCAGGGATGAAGGGGGAATTCTTTCTGGTCTCAAAACAGTATACTTCCCTTTTAGTAGTCTTGTTCTTGCTTTGGCTCAGCACCTGTACAATTCATGTGATAGTGGTGGGGGATTTTAATATAAAATTTCACCTTATTTTATTTATCTTTTAATTTTAAGAAACATTACGATTGGACCTGCCCTGCTTGCGCAGGCATTGGACCACCCTGTAGAACTGAAACCCATACTTTGTGATACAGCATCCTGGCAGGAATCATTGCTATTTGATTTGAATCGCAGGCCCTACTCTGTTAGATAAGCTAATGCCTCTGCAGTATATTTTATTAACACTGTGTTTCTGATACCAGGGTTTGACACTTAGGCATTTCCCAGGGATCAGCCTGCATGGTTTTTAAAATATTTATGAGAAAATATAAAGTCATATGACTTAAGCATTGTTCCATGGACAAATGTCTACAAAAATATTGGGTTTTATTCCCTACAATACTTTCATAATTTTCATGGAACTATGAAACTGACAGTCTCTGCTGGTCTTGGTAATTGATGAATAACCTCATATCCTGTGATTGCTGAGCTTTCTGTAAACGTCCTCATCATATGTACTTGAGAGTGTTATACGAGAGTTTGCTAAATAATAGTTAATGATTTACTATTCTTGCCATCTCGTCTATCTTATCTTCCAGGACCACCCTCTCAGATGGAGCTCAAGGGAGGAAGTATCTTTCCATGATGCTTCATTTGTTGCTTTCTAAAGATGCTATATGAAGAGAATAAGTTTTCAGTTTAGCCACGCCTTTCTCCCACTTTTTGACATGATGTCTCTGATCTTTTAGCACTTGCTCTGTTCAATCTTTCATGCTTTCACTTTTTCACCATATTTTTATTGTGTACCTAGTATGATAGATATTGTTCTGGTCCTTTTGGGGGAGTAGAGCTTCTTCCTTAAGATGCTTCTCATAAATAGTGACCCCAGAGTTTTTATTTTTTTAAGTCATCTACCGCACCAGCATATACCATGTTTTCCTTGCAAGCTATGAGGAAATTCTAATACATATTTTTTTCCATGATAGAATTCTAAAAAATATGTAAACTTTAATTATTCAACTAACTTGGTTATATGTCTATATTTGGTAATCATGATTATGATGAATATTATTGCTTTATTGTAGCTTAGCATAATCCCTCCTTTTAATAACGGCAGAACTATTCCAGTTTTGGTCATTGTCTCTTTGCTCATTTGATACAGTCTTCTAAAAGATGTGCTTCCCTTAGCTGAGGTGAGGGTGTCTGATCTATGCTAGAATAATCTCTCACTTGAATTGGCATCCTGAGTGATTGGACCATCTTTGTTATTCATAAAGGGATCCAGACCACACTTGCGATTTTACACTAATGAGATAACTCAAGATACGGTCTGGTCATGCCAGGTCAGAAAGACCCACCACGTGATAACAGTCCAACAGCTGGGGAGAGGAGGAAGGCTGGATGTTAAGTTTAATCATGCGGTCAATGATTCAATGAATCATGCTTACATAATGAAACCTTAAAAAAAATCTCTGGACACCAGAGTTCTGGAGGGTTTCCTGGTTGGTGGTAAACATTGATACATGTGAAAGTAATACATGCCTGGAGACATAGACGCTCTGTGGTGAGGATCCTCCCAAACTTCGCCCTATGCATCTCTCTCTCTCTCTTTTTTTCTTTATCCTTTTTGCTATAATAAAACTTTTAATCCTAACTATAGTGCTTTTCCTAGTTCTGTGAGTTGTTCTACTCATTTATTAAACCTGAGTGGGTAGTGGGAACCTCTGATTTTTGTAACCAGCAGGTCAGAAGTGTGGGTGTCCTTGGGACCCCTGACCTTGCAGTTGGTATGCTGAGGGGGTAGTGGGAACCCCCATATTTGTAGCTAGTTGATTAGAAATGTGGATGAACCGGGAATCCCCAAGCTTGGGCTGCTGAATGAAGTCTTAGGCAAACAGCTTCGGGAGGACTGTGGCCTTTAACCTGTGAAATCTGACTTAACTTCAGGTGCTTAAAAAAAAACATGTGTGACAGATTAGAACCGAACTCCATGGGGTTTTCAATGGCTGATAATTCGGAAGTAGATCACCAGGCTTTTCTCCGGAGGCACCTCTGAGCGGACTCGAATCTCCAACCTTTCGTTTAGCAGCCAAGTGCATTAACTGTTTGCACCAGCCATGTATACATGTACATATATATTTGAGAGAAAGAAATAGCAGGGATTAGCAAACTACAGCGAGTGGACCAGATCAGGTCCACAGCTTATTTCTATAAATAAAATTTACTGGTACACAGCCACGCGCATTTGCTTAAATATTGTGTATTGATGCTTTCATGTTACAATAGCAGAGTGGAGAATTTGCCACAGAGACTTACGGCCTGCAAAGCCTAAAGTATTCACTATCTGCATTTTACAGAAAAGTTTGTCAACTTCTAATGTATAGTATTTGCGTGTTAGGGAATTTGGACTCAGAGAATTTACTTACTTTGATCAAGGACAACTGCATGGTTACATTGTTAATGGCAGCCTGGAGTTCAAACATACATACATACACACACACACACACACACACACACATAAATATACACAATTATGTTATTGCTAAATTAATTTTAACAATAAAAATGTTTATAACTCATTTTCCCAGTAAAAAAAGTATTAACTTTAAGACTACACTGAAATTTAGACTCAATCTGCTAAAATTAACAACAAAACGAAGTTTAAACTATGAGAGAACCAGTATAGTTTAAAGCAGCCTGCATTACATTGATGATATTCCTGTTGCTGGCCATTGTATGTTATTTTTAAAAATCAGATAAGGAAATAACAGCAACAACAAAGAAGAAAAAATAACATTTGGAGCATATTATCATTGGGTATATTAGAAATATTCTCCCTTAAATATATATCACAGATGTGCTCTTCAATGTGCTTTTTAGTGAGTACCTTTTTATTCTCTTTTATTCCGATGTTTTTAAATAAAATCATTTTGTAAGAGAACTGAAGTGTTCACTTTAAAGTTTATGGGAAGGAAAAGGCAGAGCTTTTTTTTCTAACAATGATCAAATAATTTGAAAACACATACACCATCTCACACAATGAACTAGCTGTGGAATTCAATTTAAAGTTAATTCTTATGCGACCTCCATTAGCAACATACGTTACAAAAACATGAAAAAGTTTGACTGTAGCACTGTCCTACTTGCCATACAGTTTTATTGCCTTCAGGAGCTAATAAACAATAAAGTAAATCTGAGATGTAATTCTATTTTATTTAACCAAGATTTTAGAGTACCTAGTGTGTGCCAGGCATCATCTAAGAACTTTAAAAATATTAACTCAGCTAACCCTCATAACAATTCTGTATGGTAGGTACAGAGAGATTAAGTGGGCTCAGAGATGCACACCTAATAATTGGTGGGGACAGAGTAGCTTAAGACCCACACTTTTCATTTATATGAAAATGTCATTATCATTGATCATTGACTTTTTTCATATTTATCTTATTTATATATTGACAATTTGGGTGTACATGTAAAGATTCAAGAAGAGAGAGTTGCATTTTAACATGAGTAGGCTTTTGATAAGGATTCCTTGTGGTGTAATAGTTATGCACTCTGCTGTTAACTGGAAGATTGGTAGTTTGAACCCACCAGTGACTCCACAGGAGAAAAGACCTGGCAATCTGCTCCCAGAAAGATTACAGCTAGGAAACCCTGTGGGGCTGTTCTACTTTATGCTATAGGGTCACTATGAGGACCATGACAACAAGTTTTTTAAAAATTTATATTATTTTCTTTATAATTTTTTTTGTTGTTGTGGAAAATATACACAGCAGAATATACACTAACTCAACAATTTCTACATGTACAATTCAGTGACATTGATTACATTCTTTGAGTTGTGCAATCATTCTCACCTTCCTTTTCAGAATTGTTCTTCTCCCTTTAACATAAACTCACTGCCTTTAAGTTCCCTGTCTAATCTTTCGAGTTGCTTTTGTCAATTTGATCCCATATAGATAGTTCTTAAAAGAGTACAATGATCAAGGCAGATAGTCTTTACTATTTAAGCTAAACTATCGTTCGGTTTTAGAAAGATTTCAGAGGGTATTTTTGGTTTAAGGTTTAAAGTCTAATGATTATGTTTGGGTAATAGTTTCAAAGGTTCATCCAGCCTCCATGGCTCCAAAAAGTCTGGATTACATGAGATTCTGAAACTCTGAACAACAGCAAGTTTTGATGCCATACTTCCTTTACTAAAGTTCACCATAGTGATTACATTGCTTCAGTTTCTCTGGAAAGAAGCCTTGCTTTATGTAATGCTCTCTATAAATTCTCATATCTACTCCCTCTTACCCTTTCTCTTTCCTGGCCCATGTCAACCAGGAGGCTGAAAAGAATAGGTGTGGTAAACTCTATTTCCTTCATTCACCTTTCAGAAGGACTATCAAGAGTGTAAAGTGAAAGGAAATTAAGAGGTCTTTCAATCAATTGCCTAATTTTTTATGGGAGGAAATAGAAGCATAAAATAATCTATATTTTATTCAGATAACACTTGGTGGAGTGAGCACTTAATCTAGAACAGGGATGAGCACACTCTTTTTGTAAACAACCGATAGTGACTATTCTAACCTTTGTGGCCACATACTGGTTGTCATATATTCATCATTGTTTATTTCACAATCTTTTAATTTGTAAAAGCTATTCTTAGCTCTCTAGAACTATAAAATCAGGCTGCAGGCTTGACTTGACCTCTGGCCAAATTTTGTAGACCTCTACTCTGGACATGCACTTCTTCAAAAATTGACAATTTCAATTTTACATTATGATTATGAATGTAATTATTCTTTTCTTCCTTCGTTCAACCTTCTCCAAGTATTTATTTATTAGGCACATACTATTTGTTGGATACTGTGATGGGCCAGGCAAATGAAGGCTCTATACTTACTGAGTATTTCCTGCTGTAGATAGAAAATAAGCACATTGACAAGTAAATAGAAAAATATAAATTCAGATGCTAGTAAGTGAAAAAAATAAAACAAGTATTCAGAGAGGTTGAACTTGGATGGTGGGACCTACTTTATAACGGTGTTTAGAGAAAGCCTCTCTGAGGAGATGCCATTCAAACAGAGATATGGATGAACATAGCAGGAGAATAAGGAAAATGCCAGTACCCACCACTGTTGGCATTGAGTGATCTAATACCAGAGGCTGCCACTTAGGTGCACCTTAAAGCTTGATTCCCTTTCCTGAGGGGCCAGGCTGTCAGTGAAGAGTGTTTACCCTTGTAGCCTGTGGGAGGAAAAATTCAGTCAAAAAAGAACGTGAAATGGAGTTAAAAGTATTCAAGGAACAGGCAGAAAGCAAAACAATGTCCCCAGTTAATTGAGAAGAATGGTGATAAAAGAGGCTGTGGAGGTAGGAATGACCTTTTTATGGGGTTTGCAATTTATTTTAATTGAAATGGTCAATTATTGTCATAGTTAAACAAGGGAGAAAAATAATCAGATTCATGCTTAAAAAAATCACTTTGGAGAGTGCACTATAAGAGTACAAGAGTGTAATTTGAAAATGTAGATATAATTCCTAAAAAAAGATCCACACAAGGACACCAGAAATGCTCTGTGATACATGCTTTATTTTCAGAAGAAGAATCTAAACGTGGATTTATTTTAACAGTTGCTGTTTATTATATATTCCAGAATTTCAGTCTTCTCTGTAAAAAATAAAAAAGGCCACTATCAGTTATCTTTTTAGCAAAAAGAAGGAGAGTACTTTTGTAGTATAAACATGAAAAATACAACAAAAAGAGTTCTCTTAGTTTTAAAAATTTATGTTTCCCAAAACATTAGAAATTGGCAGATTCAGGAAACACAGGTGACACATCAAGTTGTATTGATTTTCTTTGAAGAATTAATTCGTGTGCCTTCCTAAAGAACTATTCAATGATATTTTTTACTTAAAATTGAAAAAGCCTAACAATAGTTAAAAGAACATTTGATGAGCACCAATGACTCTTTTCCTTTGAATCTATTGATTTCTAGTATAATCATAATTGATGCATTTTCTTCAAAAGAAAAATGAAGTTCTGCTTGTTTGTCTTTCCAAAATTACACCTGCATATTAAGAGGAAATGAAGAGAAAACAAAATAAGGAAAAAAACAGGGAAATAAGGTATTAAATAGAACCAATATTGATCAATTTTGACAAAGATAATTATTTAAATTGTTAGTTATATGCGGCATGTTTGCTTGATGTACTAATAGGAACCTAAGTTCTTACTATTGTCAGGGAAAATGCATTTAGTTATATAATAAAAATTTCTTTTAAATGTGTTAAGCCTTTTGTGTACTCCTCATTAGTAAATAACTAAGTAGTCTTCCTGCTCTATCACCTCCTCTCCCCACCCCCCAGTACCTTAATATACTTTCTCCATACAGTAGCCAGTAGGAAGAGTGATATGTTCAAAAATCAAACCAGTTTGATGCCTTTCGACTCTGGCTTACAGCAACCCATGTGTGTCACAGTACAACTGTGCTCTACAGAGTTTTCAATCCTTGATTTTTTGGAAAGAGATCGCCAGGCCTTTTGGTTTGCAGCGCCTAGGGTTTTCCAGGCTATAGGAGCAGATCGCCAGATCTTTTCCTCGGTGGAGCGGCCGGTAGGTTGGAACTGCTGAACTTTCGGTTAGCAACCAAGTGCTTAACCATTGCGCCATCAAGCCTCCTTGAATATTTGGTAGTAAATGTCTATCAAGTGGATGGATAAGTAAAATTTGAATCCTGGAAATTTACCGTTGGAAAAGTAAAATGACAGGAAATTCCTGATAAACTCTGTTTTAGAAATGTAAAAGTATAAATAATTTTATTTATTCAGACTTCTGGGGAAAAGGTCACAGGATGAACACAGTATCTAACTGATTTCCCCACTGATTGCCTCATTCCCCCACATGCATTGACATTATATATAAAATGAACAGAAAAATATGGAAAACTCTAGAATTGTGCTAAAGTAAATAAAAGTGTCATTTCTCCGTGTCAAAAACTGAGAAATTCCTTCTGCATCCTGTACCCATGAATAGATAGCCCTGACTTGCGGCCTCTGAGGAAAAAATACAACATTTCTAGCAAGTAAGTGGTGAAGAACAGTGCAGACCACCGCCGACATACATTAACTTGGAGGGACAAGGTCAAATGGTGAAGGCAGGCGGTGGAGGATAGGAGATTACCTGACCCTATAGGTAATATAGGACTCACAGCGACCGTATAGGACAGAGAAGAACTGCCCCACAGGGTTTCAAAGGAGCAGCTGGTGGATTCAAACAGTCAACCTTTTGGTTAGCAGCTGAGCTCTTAACCACTATGCCACCAGAGCTCCAGAGGATAGGGGAAGGGCTTTATTTTCATTAACTAACGGTAGTTTCTGAAATCAGAAGTATTTGGCAAACGCACTGAAAAGCCTCTGTGTAACGTAGTAGCTATGCTTTGCAAAATCCCTGCGATGTGATAAATTTAATCCTAAAAATAGCCATGTATAAATGTGATCTTGAAGTTGCCAATGATGATAAATGTAAAGCCCAGGTATTTACTTCTGCCTGATAGTAATGAGGAGCCCTGGTGGTGCAGTGGTTAAAATGCTCAGCTACTAGTAAAAAAGTAGGTGGTTCGAAACCAGCAGCCACTCCGCAGGAGAAAGAGGTGACAATAAATACGTAAGTAACCAAACATTTGCCACTTCAATCATCTTCAATGTACAGTTCAGTCACATTAATTATGCCCATCATGTTGTTCAACCTTCACCCTTATTCACTCCCAAATTATACCATCACCCTTCACAGAAGCTCAAAGTCCTCTAAACATTGATGATTCCAATATATGAAATATCTAGGACTGGCAAATGTATAAAACCAAACCAAACTCGTTGCTATTGACTCGATTCCAACGCATAGTGACCCTATAGGACAGAGTAGGATCACCCCATAGGGTTTCCAAGGAGTAGTTGGTGGTTTCCAACCGCTGACGTTTTGGTTAGTAGCTGAGCTCTTAACCACTGCACCACCAGGGCTCCAGGCAAACTTTTAGAGAACTAAATGGCTCACTTTTAAATTGTTTTGAATTAGTCTTGAGATTTTTCACAGGTACGATTTCTTTGCCCAACCTGTTCACTCCTAAAAATTGAGAAAAAAATTTCTATAGTACTATTATGATAGATGAAATAGAATTTTTTATTATTCACTCATTAATTTGTTAAGTGATTAAAGAAATAGAGCTATAAATAAAAACATAATAAAGAAAAATAGTATAAGGTCCATGGTTTTCTATATATTTAAAATAAATGAATATATATGTGTGTACGTGTGTACATAATTCATAGAAATTTAACAGTACTTTGTATATAAATAATGGGTTGTTGAATCTTCTTTGCCTTTCTAATGTTAACAGCAGGTAAATTTACATAAAGAGTATATAGTTGTATTTTATACTATTCTTATTTTTGCAACTTCTCTGTAAATTTGAAATTATTTCCAATTAAAACTCTTTTTAAACCCCATTTAAAAAAAGTTGCCATTGAATCGACTATGAGTTTTTAAACCCATGACCCCATAAAAAAGGTATAGCAGGACTCTGGCACATAATTTATTAGTTTTGGTGTGGAAAATTATCCTCCAAAATATCAAATCATATCTTAAACAAAATGAGAAATCAGGGTATTCACAGAGCCTACACTGTGCCTGGTACAAGGTTGCACTAGAATAAATAATTTATTTTGAAATAAATGAAGGAATTTGAACAGTAAGGCACTACTGTAAATTGCAATATGCCTTTTGAAACATTAATTTCCCTACATCTAGGTTGATAATAAAATGGATGCTGAAGTTTGCTTTTTAATCTTGTTCACCCTCAGAAAGAAACTGCTATATTGACTGTTTCGACACTGGGGGGAAAAAAAAATCAAATGTTTAAAGTAAAGTACACCCGGGCTTCATAGTTGCTATTTAAAATGTGTTCTGCTGCTTTTCTTTTTTTTTTTTTTAATGAACAGCTTGTTTCTGAAGTAGACACACACGTTTGGGCCCAGTTCTCTACAGTTTAGCACAATACGGTGGAACTGGCAGTCTCTGCTCTGAGGAAGACATTATTGTCTCAGCATCGAAACTTCATTAGTCAAATCCCTACAGAATGAGGTCTTTACAAGCCAGGGATAGGACTAATGGCAAGATAAGGGCACTCATATGCTAATCTCTATACCTGAAGAATGTTTACCATAGACAAATATAGCTACATAACTTGAATGTATATGACTATTCTTCAGTGATTTATTATAAAGAAATAAATTTCTTTTCAGAATTGATTTTAATAATGGTAATGTTTTAATATCCTTACTGTGAAAATATATTGTGTATGAAATGCATTTAAAATATTTTTCTCTGCCTACTAGTGGAATAAAATGTAATAGACATTTAGAAAATATTAAATTAAAAATAAAAACAAAAACAAAAAAACCTGTCTATGGGATCGGCTCATCGAATTAAGCATTTTATTTTATAAACTCTTCAGTTAACCAGAATTCAACAAGGGACAAATAAATTCTGGACGGCAAACATTTCTCCATATGCCAAAACTTTTTCTTACCAGCTACTTTGCAGGAAAATTTCACAAATAAATGATATATTTCCTACATTAGCGAAGTATGAGAACATAATAAACGTATTTACGTGATACGTAGTCACTATTATGAGTCATACTTGCATACGTACATATGCTCATCATGTTGTTCAACCATCACCTTAATCATCCAAGCATTGATGATTTCAATATATGAAATACCTAGGATTGGCAAATGTATAAAACCAAACCAAACCCAATGCCGTTGAGTCGATTCTGACTCCTAGTGACCCTATAGGACAGACAAGGACCATCTCATAGGGTTTCCAAGGAATGGTTGGTGGATTCCAACCACTGACCTATTTTATAATAGCTTATAAAAGTAGATATTATAAAATTAAGTGAAATATGTTAACTTGCAGAGAAAAAAATCACATTGGGCCAAATCTTCTTTAACCATACACACATATTCAAGATTATATATGTTTAATTTTAGGCACCATTTATATTTAAAATTTAAAGCAGATGCATTTAATATTTGAAAGAACCAAAAGTTCTAACTGAATCATGAATTAAATTACTGAGTATTATATGTACTATCACTGAATAGATAATATAATTCTTGTGAGGAAAATTACATATAATATATATATACAAAGTTGAAAATATACAACATGATTCACAGCATTTAAAATATCAAAAAAATCATAATATTTCAAAATATGATCCATAATAAACTACAACAGGATTATGCTGAGCATATAGGAAGCACTCAGTCAATATATGATTAATTTGTATATATGATTTTATACTTAAAAAAATTAATTATAATATTTTATTGTTTTTGGTAAAAGCTTACGTAGCAAATTAGGTTTCCATTTAATAATTTCTATACATATTGTTCAGTGATACTGGTTACATTTTTCCCAATGTCTCATCATTCTCGTTATTTCCATTTTGGTTGTTCTGTTCCCATTAATCTAGTTTCCCTGCTCCCCTCCTTACCTTATCATTTTTGTTTTAGGGTAAATGTTGACTGTTCGGTCTCATAGAGATGATTCTTTAAAGGACCACAGTACTCACTGGTGATATTGTTTATTTTATGAGTCAATCTGTTATTTAGCTGAAAGATGACCTCCAGGTGTGGTTTCAGTATAAAGTTTAAAGGGTATCTCAAGGCAAGAGTTTCGGGTTCCTCTAGTTTCTACTGGTCCAGTAAGTCTGTCCATTTTTAAGAATTTAAATTTTGTTCTACATTTTTCTTCCATTCTATCTGGGACCATCTATTTTGTCCCTAGCTGGGCACTGCCTAGTTCTTCTGGTCTCAGGATAGATGACGCTGGGTTTGGTGTAAGCTATTAGTCCTGTAGACTAGTTTCTTCGAGTCTTTGATTTCCTTCTTTCTCTTTTGCTCCAGACAAGTAGAGAGCAATAGTTGTATCTTAGATGGTTGCTCACAAGTTTTAAGACTCCAGAAGCTACTCACCAAACGAGGATGTAGGACATGAAGTTTATGACCTATGTTATACCAATTGACCAAATTGTCCCACAAGACTACGGTCCTAAGACTTTAACTCCAGTAAACCAATTCCACAAGGTGTTTGGTTATGTCTAGGAAGTGTCTGTAACTGTACCCCTTCTGTACTTTATTATACATATGAATATGTATGCAGCACATCCATACTTGTATATACATATGCCTACAATATACCTATACTTACACATGTTTATACCTGCATATACCTTCCTATACACATATATGTATACATATCTAGCTATGTAACTACACCTGTACTTTTTGGTTGTCATTGCTATTAGGATTTAATAGTTTGAACAGAATTCAAATTAGATGATGTATGAGAAAATCCTTTAAAATTTCTAAGATAAACATCTGAGTAATTGTATCGTGATTTATAAATAGTATTATTCAGTTAGGAGCCCTGCTGTTGTAATGGTTAAACACTTGGTTGCTAACCAAAAGGTTGATGCTTGGAATTCACCCAGCAGCTTCTGGGAGAAAGAGCTGACTATCTGCTTCTGTGAAGATTAGTGCCAAGAAAACCCAATGGTACTGTTCTACTCTGTCACAAGGGGTTGATATAAGTCAGAATTGATTCGATGCACCCAATAACAACAACACCATTCAGTTGATATGGTAAGTCATAAAAGTATTATCAGATATCAAAATTTTTCATGTGGTATTTTTTATTTTTATGGTCTTGTCCTCCCAAAATCATTCATGAATGCAGAATATACATTCCCTGTCTGAATAATTTACTCATTTTAGTATTTAATATCAAAATTTTTACATAATAAATATTCCAAAAGTATTTTCTTCTCAATTATTTCACTGAAGCATAATTACTTTGTATACTGTTGTATATACAGAACCTAAAATGTATGATAGCATTTATTTCTAAACTTAGATGTTCAGAACAAGTACACAATGTTTGTGGGACATCAAATTTTAACACATACATGTAGATTTGTTTTGCTTAAATATTGAGAACATAAGAATCTGACAGCTACTGGGGTAGGCTTTCATAATTATCAAAATCAACTACTTTTTGAGATACCATACAGGAACTGTGGAGCCCTGGTGGCAAAGTGGTGAAGAGTTCAGCTCCTAACCAAAAGTTCGAATGCACCAGCCACTCCTTGGAAACCCTATGGGGCAGCTCTACTCTGTCCTATAGGGTCTTATGAGTCGGAATCGACTTGACAGCAAGGGTTTTGGTATATGGAAACTATTAATAAACTGATTACTTGAATATATCCATGATTTCTCTGCATCTTCAAGGTTCATGGTTATCTAATTTCTGTAGGAACCATTTTTGTCCAATAACTGCATTGAAATGCCAAACTGTGTAAAGTCCAATAAACTGTTTTTACACATATTAACAGTTTTCCATTTTAATGACCCACAGATAGATAGAGACCTCTCCTGTCTCTCTTGAAAAACTGTTGAACATAAACTGGAGACACTATTTGTGTCCTGCCCATGTCCTCCAGACTTCCTAGGAGTTTATCTGTTGAAGCTCCCATACATGCCAACAGCCTCCTTCATGTCTGTATGCAAACATTCTCTGGATGCAGGTAGCCCCCTCCCCAAAGGCCAGAGGAAAAACAAATAAACAAATGAACAGTCAAAAACTATCAGCTTGTAAACATCAGTAATGCTGGGGCATGTTCTATAACGTCTCTTACAGGGGCACTGGAAAGACTGAGTCCCGATTGCTCAGAGTGTTAACTTGCTCAAAAGACATCTTTTACTGGCTTTGGTCCCTTTCCTGTCTAAATTTTACTTCTTTTTCCTTCACAGTACTTCCCGGGATTATTTCCCCCATTAAACTATCTATACCCAAATCCTTGTTTCAGGTTTTGCTTTTTGTGGGGACCAATATTAAACATTTGTTACCAGCAGTGGCTACCAGACAGAAAGCCTCATGATGGGGTTCTAGAATACAATTTCTTTTTTGTCAGATGGTAACAGATTTCACTGTTGTGTAAATAGCAAGGTGGTAACTTCTGGCATGCTGCAGTATCACAATTACTTAAGACTTTAGTCGTCTGTGAATTGGGATGGGATACATCTACAGCTGAAGTGAAAGCACTGGTTCATGCAATACCTTTGTTGCTGTTGTTGTAGGTGCTGCCAAATCATATCTGACTCATACCGACCCTATGTACAACAGAACGAAACACTGCCCGGTCTTGTGCCATCCTCACACTTGTTGTTATGCTTGAGCTCATTGTTGCAGCCACTGTGTCAGTCCATCTCGTTGAAGGTCTTCCTCTCTTTTGCTGACCCTCTACTTTACGGAGCATGATGTCCTTCTCCAGGGACTCTTCTCTCCTGATAACATATCCATAGTACGTGAGACAAAGTCTCACCTTCCTCACTTCTAAGGAGCACTCTGGCTGTACTTCTTCCCAGAGAGATTTGTTCGTTCTTCTAGCAGTCCATGGTATATTCAATATTCTTTGCCAACACCATAATTCAAATGAATCAATTCTTCTTCGGTCTTCCTTATTCATTGTCAAGCTGAATTCAGCATGCATATGAGGCGATCAAAAATACAATGGCTTGGATCACACACACCGTAGTCCTCAAAGTGACATTTTTACTTTCTAACACTTTAAAGAGGTTGCAACCCCTCCAGCATTTGAAATGTACTAGGGCAGTGGTGATTATAAACACTGTGCCACTGGCTAGCTTTTGGCTACTCTGATAGAATCCTTGAAGAAAGGGAGTGATAGATTCAGATCATCCAAATATCAGCTCAGAGCTTGCTGTGAAAGCCAACAAGCCTCCATCACAGCTTTCAAAGAGGTCATCATCTCCTGCATCTAGAGGGAAGATTATAATAAAAATCAGGCTGAATATTTGATCATAAGAATGGCAAAGTCAGTTCTCTGATGGGGAAAGAGTGGAACTCTGAGACAAGGTTTGGAAACATTTGGGTGGATGTGCTTAAGAACCTTAAGAACCTTGAATCCACGTATTTCTGTAAACCCTTAGACTGACAAAAGCAGCCCCTTTCTTTTTCTTGAGTAAAGCAGCCTCCCAATGTCTGGAGACGGTGCAAAGACCACACCTGAGGTGAATTCCTTGTCAGGTGATGTTTGTCCTCTTTAAGATTTGTTTTCATTTCTTCTAGACCAGTAATTAAGATCAAGACTCAATATGGCCCAAAAGAGGAAATGAAATGAACCAGATTATTCACAAAAAGGCCTGTAGGTTTTGGTAATATTTACCAGAAGGAATCAGTAGAGTATGTAATGGAGTACTTCTTAGTCACGTTTGAGCATGCAGTGTGCAAATCAAAGGCAGGATTGGGGAAAGTGAGTGTATATAGAAGGACTCTTCCATCACTCCAGATTTAATTTTCTGGCAAGAATACCAGTAATGGATCTTGAATCCTGGAGATAATGTTGATCTTTAGGAAATGGGGTGGAGTATTGAGGAAGGGGTCAGAAGGCTCAGAGATATGGACATGATAGAATAAATTTATTATGTAAGACCAAAGAACTCCTTTACTGATTATGCACCCCCAGAAAGGATTACAGTCCCTTCACTAAAGCAATGAGGAATATGCTAGTGAGGTGAGCACTGGAATTGGTGAGAAGTTCAGTGTTGTCTGTCCACTGTAGCCCAGAGAGGATCATGGGAAATGAAGCTATGAAACAGTGCTCATAGAGTCTGTGTGACTAATCTGATTCTGGTAAAGCAGAGGCCAAGTGGTAGCACTTCGCCCTGTCATAGATAAGTTGGCTGTAACTCCAATGTGAGCAGAAAGCTTGAAATGGCCACCAGGGATCCAAACTATAAGGATTTATAGCAGTGACTAATAGACGATGGTGTTCCTAGGGGCAAGACAGGCAGCCAGTGAAGATACTGATTGCATTATATACCCCAAATAGATGAAGAGTTATGGAATAAAAGGATAATGTTGGCAGACATAAAAGGAAATCGTGATCCCATTCCAAGTTTCTATGCCTAATTCTCGGACCTAGAGACCGTCAATTAAAAGGGAGACCAGATCCACCTGAGGAAGGATCCGCCAATGCCAACATAAGCTATTATGGTATATAGTCTCCCAAGCTTTCTCCAATTGGACCTATGGCAATTTACCAGATTAATTGTGCATGGAGTCGTGGTGCAGAACAGTTAAGTGCTGAGCTATAAACCGTAAGGTTGGTGATTCAAACCCACCCAGTGGCTCCATGGAAAACAGACGTGGTGATCTGCTCCCATAAAGATGACAGCATAGCAAACCATATGGAGCAGGTCACTATACCTCAGAATCGACTTGATGACACCTACCAACAACAGATATTCTGCACTGGGAGAAGAGTGATTCACAGATATTCAGAAAATGTTGGTTACAGATTTAGACCTGGAACTGATACAAATGTCATCATAGTCCTCTTTTAAAGTTGGGAAGGGGCATATGGAAGCCAGGTGATAAACAGAATTCTAGCCCACACCCATTTCATAGTGGGCCAAATAAGTCTGTGGTCTCACTCTGCGGTCATTGTTCCATTTCCTAATTGTATACTCGGGATGAATATATTTACCAGCTTGCAGAAACTTTGTATTGGCTTCTTACTCTATGGAATAAAAACTATTTTGATATGAAAGTAGTTACAGACTCCTGAAAATACTTCCCTTGGCCAAGTTAATCAGAAACAATAGCTACACCCTAAGTGGAATGATGTAGAGTTATGCAATGCTCAAAGATTTAAAAGATGCAGGGTTGCTGCTGTATGAGCCCTGCAAAAGATAAATGGATAATGGTAGATGACAGTAGATTACCATAAACTTAATCTAGTGGCTGTTGTGGTTGTTGTTATTTGCCATAACAGAGTCAGCTCCGACTCATGGTGAACTTATATATAACAGAACTAAATGTGCCCAGTCCTTTGCCATCTCCATAATATGTTTGAGCCCATTGTTGAGGCTATTGTGTCAATCCACCTCATTGAGGGTGTCCCTCATTTTTTTTTTTTAACCCTCTACATTAGCGATTGGTTTTTCCTGATGACCTAGTAGCCTCAATCATTACTGCTGTGCAGAATATAGTATATCTTTTAGAACAGAATAATGTAGCCTCTGGCACTTGGTATGTGGCTATTGATATAGTGAATGTATTTTTTTTTTATTCCTTAATAAGTGGTACACATTAATTTTCTTGCCCAAGGACTGTGTTCACTCTCCTGTTATCTATCATACTATAGTACAAAAAGGTCTTGATCTTCTAGACATTCTAGAAAACTTTATACTGGTTTGCTATATGGATGGTATGGTGTCACTTAGAACTGTTATAAGCAGAAAATGACAAGACTCTGGATGCCCTGGTAAGAAACTAGTTGACCAATAGTTAGAAGATAAACCCTACAAAGGTTCAGGGTTCTGCCAGATCAATGAGGTCATTAGAACTTACCAGGGAGTAGGGAACAGTTATTTTCCCGGAATAACAAGGACATATCAAGGGATCTCCAGGCACAAGAACTAGGCTGTAGAGTAAGCATGCTCAGGACCAAGGTCTTCATCCAGCGGGAGAACCTCACTTTCAAGGAATACTAACATCAGCCAAAGACCCTGCTTTGTGCAGACTGGCCAGTTCCAGCTGAACTGGCTCTCTGTTGAGCTAACAAAAGGTGAGAGAAACCAGATTCTAGGGCCCTCCAGTGTGAAAATGAACTTCTGTAACTATATTGGATATCACAGAATTGCTCTTCAAAGTGGTCGTACCAGCATCCACTCCTAACAACAGAATTATGAGTGTTCTCTTTGATCCACATTATCAACAATACTAGGTATTTTTAGACTTTAAAAAAATGTGCCAATCTGATGTGCTTGAAAATGTACTTCATTGTGGCCTTAATTTTCATTTTTCTAATTTATACTGAGCTTAAGCACTTTTCATAAATTTATTGACCATTCGAGGAGCCTTGGTGGCACAATTGTTAAGTGCTCAACTGCTAACCAAAAAATTGGAGGTTCAAACCCACCAGCTGCTCCGAAGGACAAAAGCCCTGGTGATCTGCTTCTGTACAGATTTCAACGTTATGTGGCAGCTCTGTTGTGTCCTGTAGTGTTACTTTGAGTCAGAATTGACTTGACTGCACACAACAACAACAGCAATCAACCGTTCAGATTCTCTCCTATTTAAATTCTCTGTTTATATCTGTTACTATTTTTTAAAGTGGATTATTTTTTAATTAATTTTTAAACCTTCTTTCTATATTCTGATGACTAATCTTTCTCAATTATATTTGTTGCAAACATCTCTGAGTCTGTGATTTGTATTTTAATTTGTGTATGATGTATACTAGTCCAGGTCAAGACATTTGGAAGACAGCTACCTGGGCAACCAGCTGGAAGAGATGAACATTTGTTCTCATTCCAAAGAAAGGTAATCAAAAATATAACATGCTAGTAAAAATTTTGCGGAAGGTAATTCAAAAACAGCTGCAGCAACACGTTGACAGTGAACTGCCAGAAGTTCAGGCAGGATTCCGAAGAGGAGGTGGAATGAGAGATATCATTGCTGATGTCAGATCGATTTAGCCAAAAGCAGAAAACAACAGAAAGATGTCTACCTGTGTTTTATCAACTACACGAAGGCATTCAACTATGTGGATCATACCGAAATTATGGATAACAATACAGAAAATGGGAATTTCAGAACACTTAATTATTCTCACGAGGTACCAACACATAGCTCAAGAGGTAGTGGTTTAAACAGGACAAGGGGATACTATGCAGTTTAAAATTGGAAAAGTATGGCAGGGTTGTACTCTTTCACTTTACTTGGTCAATCTATATGCTGAACAAATAATCAGAGAAGCTGGGCTATATGAAGAAGACTGCAACATCAAGACTGGAAGAAGGCTCATTAACAACCTGTGATATGCAGATGACACAAATTTGTGGAAAGTGGAGAAAACTTGAAGAACTTACTGATGAAGGCAAAAGACTACAGCTTTTAGTATGGATTACATCTGAACATAAAGAAAACAAAAATCCTTACAACTGGGCCAATAAACAAACCATATCATGATAAATGGAGAAAATATTGAAGTTGTCAACGATTTTATTTTACTTGGATCCTCAATCAACACCCATGGAAGCATTAGTCGATAAATCAAATGATGTATTGTATTGGGTAAATCTTCTGTAAAAGATCTCTTTAAAAATCTTAAGAGGCAAAAACGTCACTTTGATGATTAAGGTGTGCCTGATCCAAGCCAAGGTCTTTTCAATAGCCTTATATGCATGGGAAAGCTGGTCAAGTAAAAACCGAGGCAGAGGAAGAATTGATGCACTTTAATTATAGTGTTGACAAAGAATAATGAATATACCACGGACGGCCAGAAGAACAAACAAATCTATCTTGGAGGAAGTACAGCCAGAATGCTCTTTAGAAGCGAGAAAGGTGAGGCTGCTTTGTATGTGTCATCAGGAGGGATCAATCCCTGGAGAAAGACATCATACCTGGTAAACTAGAGGGTCAGAGAAAAAGAGGGAGACCCTCAATGAGATGGATGGACACAGTGGGTACAACAATGGGCACAAACATAGCAACGATTGTGAATGGCACAGAACCAAGCAAGGTTTCATTCTGTTATGTATAAGGTCTCTATGAGTTAGAGCCGACTGGATGGTTGTGGATACACAGAAAAAAAAGTATTAATGTAAATTACATCAGTACTTTCTTAATTTTTAACTTTTTGTCTTACATAAGAAACCATTTATTATATCAATGCCATACAGATAATTGCATTTATTTTCCTTTACATTTCGTTCTTTAATGTACAAGGAAACTCCTTTTTGCATTTGGCTTTTGGGAGGGACCTTTCCCTCGCTGCCCCTATTCATAACCAGGTGCCTTCTCATCTCTTTATATTCAGGAGTCTGAATTTCATCACTATTTTGCAGTGTCATCTCTGTATTATATCAAATTTTCATATGAACAGGGGTTTGTTTCTGTGCTTACTACTCAATTTTATTAATGCATTTATCTCCACTGGCACCACTAATTTAATTATACGAACTAATACATCATAGAGCAAGTACTTACACCTTGTTCTCCTTTAAAAAATTTTTTGGCTGCATTAAATCTTCTGTTTTTTCATTTATATTTGAAAATTGCTTCATCCAAATTCTTTGTGAAGCATTTTTATTGTAATTTATTGCATATGACTTGTAGCTTACTTTGGAGAGGACTGGCTTTTTTACACTGTAGATGCTTCTTATCCATAAGCATGTTAAAGTCACTTTCTTTAGAATTATCTGCCTATTTTATTTTCCCGTAGCAATCTTGCACATTTAAAATGAAAATCTCTTGAATCCCATTTTCATGAAAGGCAGTACCTGTTGATATTTCTTACGTTCTTGTATAAGTTTGGCGATTCCAGGAACCCCTTGTTCTAACCCCGTATCTTAGAGGAGCACTATGGTAATAGACCATCAAGTGCAAGTATGATTCTTTGCGTCATACAGAATATGAATGAACATAGACATGATTCACTTTAATGTCTTTTATTGCTGTCAAGATTCTTTTTCCCCTGGTACATCTTTTCATTAAGGTTGTAACTCTGATATTGCACAAATTTTGCAGATTCACAGTCCTGCTTTGTTTGGGTCCAAAGCCTTTTCTCATGCCAGACTGATAATTAAATCTCAAGCCCCATTCACAATCACCACCTTCCTGCCTCACTTTTAACAACCAAACCATCTGGGCCATGCACCAGTGTGGTTTTAAGTTTCCTCTTCATCTGTGTCTCTTGGGGACTACTGTACCTAATTAGGAACTCAGATACACACATAAAAGTTTGTTTGAAATGTTTTATCAACTTTTTTTCTATACTTTCTAGTCCACAGATCCTTGTATTTTCTAGTCCAATCTATTGCGAGAGCAATTTAAACATTTGATATAAAACTTTATTATTAATATGTTCTAATCAGAGTCCCTGGGTGGTACAATTAATGCATTTAGCTGTTAACCTAAAGGTTGGAGGTTCAAGTAGACCCAGAGGCACCTCAGGAGAAAGGCCTGGAGATCTGCTTCTGAAAAATCAATTATTGAAAACCCTATGAAGCACAGTTTTAATCTGACACATATGGGGTTACCATAAGTTGGAATCAACTCGAAGACAACTGGTTTATGTTCTAGTCACTAAAAAATAACCTAGTAATTTTACTATCTCTGTGAATCATTTAAGTAGCACAAAGTCACAAACAGTTCAACAACAACAAAGGAGAATGTTTTGGGATTTTTCCAAAGATTATAAGTGCATTTTAGTAATGGAGACATAAATATTTGTATTTGAACATCTTGAATATAGGAAAACCATGTAGCTTAAGTTTTATGATGCAAATAGACACCCTGATTCACTGAGTGTTAAACTAAATTTCACAGAAATTGAGAAGGTGATGGTGAAGATAAATTACCATTCATTTTTAAGAATATTAACAACTGAAACTATAATAATTGTAGAGCAATATTAATAATTCAGTGATTTCAAGGTACTTATTTCAAAATTTTTGGAAATTTGAGCCATCTGTGTGCCTACATTTATGCTTAGGGGTTTGTAACATAAACAATCACTAGAATTCTTAGCAGAATTCTGAATTCCATCTCTTAGTAAACTGAAGTACGGTGCTCAATTATGTTTTGAATACCTTAGTCATACGTAAAATTGAAACTAATTCCCACACACCAAAAAACAATTTTTTTTATATGTTTGAAGTATATAATATCCCTTGAAGACAAATGACTCTGGTCACCATGTTTTGGTAATTAATATGAAAGAATAAAAATGAAATCAGGAAATCTTGATTTTACTTTTGGTTCTGTATCTTTTCATGTCACCCTAGGCAAGACTCTTAATCCATTTTCTTTCTCTTTTAATGTAGGGTGAAATTTTTTATTCCTTTCCTCATAAGGATATTTTGAGATTGGGTCTAACCATATAATCTAATAAGAACAGCTATTCATGAACTGAATCACTCCCATGTTATGTGATCTTGTTGAATTTTCTTATCATCCAGCATTTTTGAATCACTAGTATAATGATAATTTGTGTAGATAATGAAGCTTCTAAAATGCTTTCTGAATCATCAAAGACTAGATTAAGTTCAGTACAGTTTTAGTTCCAAGTGACTCATCTGTCTCATTAATCTCCTAAATTGAGCTTCAAAGTCCTTTAGAGTATTTCTTCAGATAAACTCACACTCTAGAGCATACTTATTAAACAGCATTGAAATAGGTTTCTTTTAAATATATATATACATATCTATATCTAGATCTATATCTGGTGATAAA
>NW_004443949.1:9809032-9821110 GCF_000243295.1 Trichechus manatus latirostris | reverse complement strand
ATACAGGTATACATTTACATATATATACATATCTATATCTATATATATATCTGGTGATAAAATAATGCAGGTTCAGATATGTGTGGACTTCGTACTACCTAGTAAATATGTGACTTTGACCAATTTACAAAATCTCTGTGAACACTTGGTTTTATCTGTAAAACTGGTATAGTAATCTCTCACTCAAACAATAGTTTAACGATGCATACATTGTACTTAGCTCAGGGACTAGCATGGTAATAAATATTTAATACAGTCTTAAATGTCATTATTATACTAATGCTTTTCAATCATTATTTTTTTATCATGCTTCCATTTTTTCCAGTAACAAAAAATGAATCCCTATATCCTATCATATCAGACCCAGTGTTCTCCAGCCTACTATTCAACAGAGAAATGGGATATTCCTGGAGCAGAATTACATTACAACTCTACAAAGTATCCTTGTATAATCTCGAATTCTTGATTCACTCTGGTCCACAATTTCTTCATCAGATACATGAAGTTAAGATTTACCCTCTGTGGTTTTGGATTTGTCTCTCGTTTCTCTGAGCCTCAGTTTCTTTGTCTGAAATATGAAGTTAATGCATCTTTGAATTATGAAGATTTAATTGTGAGGAATACTTCTGGAAATAATCTAGCACAAATTCTGAGAAATAAATGTACACAATAATTTGAGAGTTCTCAAATTTCTATAGTAAAACAGGATCTTTTTAATTGAGTCTTATTTCCAATGACATCATCAATATTGCACTTCGTTCTTCTTGTTATTTTCCCTTCTCTATTACTTGTCATGTAGCCATCATGTTAAATACTAAATACTATGTATTAACCCTTGTCATCCTTTCTGCCTGAGCAAAACTTCACGACTCTTCAAGACCAGACACAAAGTTGGTGTTTTCATGGTCTTCTTTAACTACTGCAACCCACCTTGATATTTTATTTATCTGAAAATAAAATATTTATTTTATTTATCTTAAAATCTCACTTATTCAGAGAGACATTTATTTAATAGTTCTTATTCTAGTATCATGCTAGCTTCCCCTAAAATAAACCCTGGAGTAAATTTACAAGAGGGAGACATATTTCAGGAATAAGTCAAAAGCGAACAAATAAATAAAAACTTTTGGAAACCATTGGGTAGGCTCAAAGCAGTCTTGAATTGGTGACATGGATGCAGATGGAGATAGAGGCAAAAGTAAGATGACAGATTGAAGGGAATAATTAAACTTCACCTTATACTTTTCTCCTGTGTTAGTGCTTCACATAGAGATTTTCTGCAACAGCTCAGGTTCTGATGCTGTGGGGGGAATCCACTACAGCATAAATGTCCAATGAACTAAGGAATCCATGACAACTGGTGCTTGTAGATAAAGAGCTGCCCTCTAACACTTGTTCCTCAATTTCTCCAACTCCTCCCCTCAAATCCCCAAAGCTGATAAAACAATTTTGTCAAGAGTTAAATGTAGAAAAAACTAACAAAAACTTTCATGGTTGTTGTCTTAATTTCCTAGTGCTGCTGTAACAGAAATATCACAGGTGAGTTGCTTTAAAGAATAAAAATTTATTTTCTCACAGTTTAGGCATCTACATGTCTGAATTCAGGGCACTGGCTCTAGGGGGAATGCTCTCTCTCTGTAGGCTCGGGGTCTATTTCAATTTCTGTACCCTTAGCGTTCCTTGGTTCCTTGGTGATCTTCCTGTGGCTCCTATAGTCCCCATTGTAACCTTACTTCTGGAGTCTAATCTGCTCTTTTTATAACTAGAAGTAATTAGCTGCAGGACAATTCCTATACTGATATGGCCTCGTTGACATAACAAATAAAACCCTGTTAAATAGGATTGCATCCATAGGTATAGGGGTTAGGATTCCAACACGTATTTTGTGGAGGCACAAGTTAATCCATAACAGTTGGGTGCCACAAATATGAGTGGTGCATGATGCTCATGTGCTCCCTTCCCTCGGGTTCTGGCAACCGGGCTTGCCGTTAGCCCATTTTCAAGAAAGATTACCAGACTGACTACTGAATTCCTCCAGAGAACCTTGTGCTCATAGGCCAAATAGCCAGATACCTAAGAAATATAAAACTTTCTAAAAATAGATAACAAACTGGTCAACTTGTTACACCAGGAACAGAATTTGTGGCACAAATAGACAAGAGATTTATACGCAAGCTTTTAAAATATATATAAGATAACAAAAGAACTTATTGATAAAAAATAAAACAATAAATTATAAAAATAAATTTTAAATATAGTAGTTGAAATAAAATACTCCATAAATAGCATACAAAGGAGAATGACAACAGCTCAAGAACAAATCACTGATTTGGAAATTAAGATCCAGAAAAGGCAATAGAAAAGCCCAAAGATAAAATATTAAAAACAACAACAAGTAATAATGTGGAAATGTGGAAGGTAAATAGAGTGAGGTCAACATCAAAAGAACTGACATCAGAGAAGGTGAAACAAATACAATAGAAAGGAGAAAATGTTTGAAGAAATAATGTAAATAATTCCCCAGAGTTAAGAAAGGATGAAAGACTGAAATTTAAAAGAACTAAATGGATGACAAACAGGAGATGGAAAAATCCACATCCTACATATACATTAGTGAAATACAAAAATATTAAAGCCTAAGAGAAGATACTAAAAATGTACAGGGAGTAAAAACAAATATTAAGAGCCTATCACTGGTGGCACAGTGATTAAGTGCTACAGCTGTTAGCCAAAAGGTTGGCAGTTCGAATGCACCAGCTGCCCCTTGGAAACCCAATGGGGAAGTTCTACTTTGCCCTGTAGGGTTGCTATGAGTCAGAATCAACTTAAAGGCAGCAGGTTTGGTTTCAGTTTATCATTTACAAAGAAATATGAAGCATATTGATAGCAGACTTCTCAACTTTTAACACTGGATACAAGAGGAAAATGAATAGTTTTAAGTTTTGAAATAAAAGAATTTTGAACCTAGAGTTTTATATCCAACCAAATAGATATTTAAAAGTAGGGATGCAATAAAAATATTCTTAGGTATTCATGGCTTCAAAGAATGTATCACCTAAAGATCCACAGTCTAGCATTCTTGGAAGAAGTACTCATGAGAAGAGAAATAAGTTCAGGTAAATGATGCAATAGATAAGGAAGATAATACATATTATTTTCTAATAAAATTCTAACATTAAAGAGAAAGAAGAAAAAGAAGGACGAGTGGGTAAAAAAAAAGGTGGAAAGAAGAGGAAAACCGACTCCACCCAAACATGATGATGGAGAGGTGACCAAAGTAGGTGGAAGATCAAAGGGGTATGTATGCATGACATAGTACAAGATTTTTAGGTGAATATACAGCTACTAATATTTAAAAAGTTATAAAAGTATTTGAGTTTGAAGGATTAGGACCATAGTTTTTGGACATCTTGGTCAATTGGCATAATATAGTTCATAAAGTTATGTTCTGCATCCTAGCTTGTTGAGTAGTGTCTGGGGTCTGAAAATCTTGCAAGCAGCCATCTAAATTATGACTATTGGTCCCTACTCATCTGGAGCAAAAGAGAAAGAAGGATACCAAAGACTCAGAGAAGAAACTAGTCTATAGGACAAATAGTCTACCTGAACCACGGCCTCATATACCATATTGCTGTTGTTGTTGTTAGGTATCGTCAAGTCAGTTCTGACTCATAGTGACCCTATGCACAACAGAATGAAACACTGCCCTGTCCTGCGCCATCCTCACAATCCTTGTTATGTTTGAGTTCATTGTTGCAGCCACTGTGTCAATCCATCTCATTGAGAGTCTTCCTCTTTTTCACTGCCCCTTGACTTTACCAAGCATGATATCCTTTTCCAGGGACTGATCCCTCCTTATAGCATGTCCAAAGTATGTGAGACAAAGTCTCGTCATCCTGGCTTCCAAGGAGCATCCTGGCTGTACTTCTAAGACAGATTTGTTCATTTTTCTGGAAGTCCATGGTATATTCAATATTCTTCACCAACACCATAATTCAAATGCATTATTCTTCTTCGTTCTTCCTTATTCATTGTCCAGCTTTCACATGCATATGAGGCAATTGAAAATATCATGGCTTGGGTTAGGCACACCTTAGTCCTCAAAGTAACATCTTTGCCTTGGAACACTTTAAAGAGGTCTTTTTACAGCAAATTTGCCCAATGCAATGTGTCATTTTATTTCCTGACTGCTGCATCCATGGGTGTTGATTGTGGATCCAAATAAAATGAAATCCTTGCCAACTTCAGTCTTCTCTCCATTTATCATGATATTGATTATTGATCCTGTTGTGAGGATCCTGAGACCAGAAGAACTAGATGGTGCCCAGCCACCACTACTGACCATACTAATCAGGGCCACAAGAGATAGATCTTGATAGAAGGGGAGAAATATGTGGAACAGAACCTCAAATTCCTTAAAAAAAAAAAAAAAAAAGGACCTACTAACCTGGTTGAGATTGACGGACTTACCAAGACTATTGCCCTGAGGAACTCTTCAAACCTTGAACCAAAACTAACCTCTGAAGTCACTTTATAGCTAAATAACAAATTGCCTCAAAATTAATGAATATTACCTGTAAGCACTGCACGTGCTCCTTTGAAAAATCATCTACATGAGTTCAAACAGTCAACAATTACTTTAAAACAAGATGAGAAGGTAAGGGGCAGGGAAACTACATTAATGGAAACAAAACAACCAGAACAAAAATAGTGACAACATTCATGCATGGTGAAGAATGTAATCAATGTCACTGAGCAACTTGTATAGAAATTGTTCAATGGCATCCTAACTGCTGTGTAAACCTTCACCAAAAACACAGTAAGATATTATATGTGAAAAAAATATGAAGCATAAAAAACATGAGTATGAGTCTAAAGAAATGTTATAAGAATGAAAATAGATTATAAAACATTTCAACAATCAACAATAAAACATCTTAGTATTGGAAATCACAAAAGAAGGAAAAAAACTGTAAATGGAAAACATGAAAACAGATGGCTCAAATCAATGCTAAACTTCAGCAATAATTAAATATATGGGATCTGTTTAAGTGCAGCTATCAAAATTCAGGGGTTTTCAAATTAAATATAAAAATCAGGATATAATCATGTATTATTTTCAGGAGATACACTTAATCAAGAGACTTAACAATTTCAAAGCTTGAAAGATGGGGAGAAATGTATCAGGCACATATAAATCAAAAGTAAGCAGGAATCTATTTTTTTTAAAAATGGAATTAAGGCAAACAATATCCTAAGAAACAAAAGAAAGTCTTATATACTGGTAAAACAAAGAATGGCACAAACACATTTAATCATCTTGAAGTATATACCTGTAACAACACACAAAATATGTAAAGCTACAATGGAAAAAGCTGTAGAGAAAAAGAAAAATCCACAAGGGCATTTGGAGGTTTTAACAAATCTCTCTCAGAAATGAACAGGTCAAGGTGAAAAATCTAAGCTGCAATACTATGTCTCACATACTTTGGCCATGTTATCAGAGGGGATCAGTCCCTAGAGAAGGACATCACGCCTGGTAAAGTAGAGGATCAGTGAAAAGAGGAAAACCCTCAATAAGATGGATTGACACAGTGGCTGCGACCATGGGCTCAAGGATAACAACAATTGTGAGGATGGCACAGGACTGGGTAGTATTTCATTCTGTTGTACATAGAGTCGCTGTGAGTCTGAACTGACTTGACAGCACCTAACAACAACATCACAATGCTATTATTAATTACAATTAGCACACATATGTACTGTGTATAATAGGATTACAATAATGACACATATACAAATATGTTTATGGTATATGTATCTATACCACATATGTATTTAGATGTCCATATTTACTTTACAGAGATCATAAGTAATACTATTAATTATGGTAGAACTCCATATCCAACAAAGAGAGAACACATAATTTGTAAGTACATGAAAAAAAATATTTACAAGAAAATTTGATAAAGAGGCCTCAATAAATTCCAAAATCTAATAGAGTATATTCTTCTTAAATGCAAAACCACACAGAATATATTCTCTCCTAATACAAAAACAACAACTGTAAAAAGCATTGATATGCTGATGACCACCAAATGTATTTCTCAATCTTAATCTCTTTTAAATCCAGATTTCTATAAACCACTGCCTATTTGGCATCTCCAATTGAGCATTTAATAGGTATCTCAGACATTACATGTCCAAAATTCAACTTCTGGTCTTTCTCTCAAAACCTGCTCCACCCACAATTTACTCCATCTCAGATAATGGTAATTCAATTGTTTCTTTGCTGAGACTTGAGTCACATTTGACTCATGTCTTTGTCCATTCTTTGCATTCTGTTTGCAAATTGTATTAGACAGGGTTCTCTAGGAAGCAGACTCAGAGATGGAGATTGTCTGCAGGAGGTTTTGGGAAGGGTGTTCCTGAGAGTAACACCTGTGGAGAAGTGAATGTTTGGGCAACAGAATTAGCCAAGGGA
Source organism: Trichechus manatus latirostris (assembly GCF_000243295.1). NCBI lineage: Eukaryota > Metazoa > Chordata > Mammalia > Sirenia > Trichechidae > Trichechus > Trichechus manatus. The sequence goes on along the minus strand of NW_004443949.1, from coordinate 9,814,626 downwards.
GGAGGTGAACTGGAATGCTGTTGCAATAGTGGCCTCAGCCAATCTCACAGAGGGCTTTGGAGCTGAAATGGCCCCTCAGAGATACCCATCCCCCATCATTGATTATTCACTGGATGTGGGCTGCTCCTAAGAAGGGGTCTTTACCTTGGGCGGAGTAGCTCCCTTTCCCTAAGGGCAATTCCTGGGGATATTTGTCATATGACTCATCAGCAGCCAACAATCTGGGTGAATGAGGGGGATCAGAGCACTGACAACAGCATCCACTACACTTTATTTACTTCAGTCATCTAACTGGCCTCACTGCTTCTACCTTTGCCCCTATAATGTCTAGTCTCACACAGCAGCCAGATAACATTTTAAAACCATGTTATTCCTTCACTTAAATCCTCCAATGGTTTCCATCTCTTGTTAGAATCCAAAGTCCTTTCAACAGTGACTAAAAAAAACTAAAACACCATTCATATTAAGCAGTTTCTCTCAAGAAAAGCAGGGAAAATCTGATCTAATGTGGAGGAATTAGGCTCTATGGCCCAAGGTCTTCAGATTAACTACGAAAGAGAAAGAATGAGATCAATGTACTGAGGATTTACTCTTATATTGGTTTTTATGGGGAAGAGCAGCCCCCATGAGGAAGTCTTGCCAACCAAAGGCAAGAGGAGAACTTGAAAAGGCACAAGCCACACTGAGTATTTCACAAGTATAATTGGTATTTTAAATACACCCTTTCCTTGTCATTTCAGGAGTGGTTTGTTGTGGAGCTCTGAGCTCGTCAAAAGCTTTGCATACAGTTTATTTGTGATTTTGTAAGAATCATGTTTCTCATCAAGCCCATTAGAATGAGTCTACGTACTAGAGTCACAGACGCTAAAGGTCACAAGTTTACCATCAGGCTAATTCTGGTCAATTTTCAAATGACCAAATGATACAAATGATACTAATTACAAGTAGTGTACCTACATACAGTGCACAATAACTATTATATTCATTACACATATACAAGCATGTTTATGGTATATGTGCTCTCTCACCAAGGTCTTGTGTGCTCTCATCAAGATCTCAGACTGCTTTCTATCTTGCAATCTCTCACAGCCTTCAGATTTAGGTTCATGCAATGGAAAAATTAATATTCGCATGCTTAAGGATCAGTGAAAATTTCTTTTATCGATGGACTAAGAAATGCTATATGATCTGGGACCACCTGATTTTTCTGAATTTCATTCCCCAACACTAACTCTGAAACAGCCACACTAGACTCCTTGCTACTCTTAGATCACACTAGATTTTAGAGTTTTGCACTGGCTGTTTCCACAGTCTGGGACACTCTTTCCCCAGGCGTTCTTTATCGCCATCCCCTCCTTCAAGTCTTTGCTCAAATCTCACCTTCTCATGGAGGCCTTAACTTATATACCTATTCAGTATAGTAACCTATGCTCTCAGTCTCCTTTACACTATTCTTTCTTTATTATTTTTTTCTTTTTCTTTCCCCCAATAACATTTGTCACATTTTCTACCAGTTGCCATTGAGTCGACTTCAACTCACGGTGACCCTACGTGTGTCAGAGATAACTGTGCTTTACAGGGTTTTTAGTGGCTGATTTTTCAGAAGTAGATCATCAGGGCTTTCTCTAGAGACACCTCTAGGTGGACTCAAACCTCCAGTCTTTCGGTTAGCAGCCGAGCTTGTTAATCGTTTGCACTACCCAGGGACTCCTACTTAGCAACTTAAAGAAGAGTTTATTATATTTGTTTTCATTATCTGCTTGCCCAACTAGACTGTAAAGTCTACTAAAGGGTCCTCCATCACCAAACTTCACCTCTGATATTTCCTCTAATTTTGGATTAAAACATTAACTCTGAAAAGACTTTGATAATGCGAAAGTATATTCTAGATGTGATCGTATAAATGTATAATCCATACGTGTGAGTGATAGTTTATGTGCTTGAAAGTGTACTATATTTAAAATCAGAAAAAATGAGCCCATCTTTTTGATCCACCACCCACTGGCTACTTTGACTTTGGAAAACTCACTTAATTTATTGGGATTTACTTGGCTATGACTATTGACCTTCTTTATAACTAGCCTTAAATCAGGTTACCAAGCAGTAGGTCCTGAGACCAGAATTCATGTGCAAGGGTTTATTATAAATTCTCCCAAGGCAACTAGTAGAGAGTGACGTAGCTGGATGAAGACAGGGAAGAAGGCAAGCAAGGGCGCAATTTAGGCAGAGAAAAAGCGTCAACCTGATCCTTCAGTGGAGCTCTGGAATATAAATTACACCCCAGTGTATGTCTAGCCTGGGGGGCAAGAGAACTCGACTTCATACTCCTAAAACAGTAAATCTCTGGCTAAGTCTGCCAGTGCTACCCAGAGTTAGGGTAGGGTATAAACTCCGAGGACATGCTGTCTTTTTGGACAAAGCAAATCTTCTAGCCCAAAGTTAAACTGGTTGCCATCAAGTTGATTCTGACTCATAGCCCAAGGTTAGACCTCCAAATTATATGGCAACTGGAGCTGTTAGAAACAAAGGATATGGACATCCTAGGAATAGGCACTTAAAATATTAAATAGGATTTGAGAACACTTACATAGACCACAGACAGCATGCACTACATCCCACCAAGAAGAATTGGTTTGAAGGGTGAGCAGATTGCATTAACCTTAAAGGCTAGAAAGGTCCAGAGGGCAGTTGCAGGCTGGGGTCCTGAGCAACATAACTCTTACTGGGGCTGACTATTGAAATGGATGAAAGGAAATCACATAAAAATAAATTTGGGGTGGCACCAAAATTTGCCTGAAGCTAGTATTGATCCATTTTTATTCCATTACAATCTGTACATTTTACTGCTACCCAAAAAAAATATTCATGTAGTTATCTTCCCTCATAAATCACAAATTTCAATTACGTTCTCTGTTAAATTATCTGCAAGAACTCCATCCTTAACAGTGACTGGACTTCTGGGATTTCTAACATTATCTTTATAAATTAAAAATATATGCTTTCGGGAAAATTAGTTAATCTAATACGTCATGAATGCTGGAAAAGTAGAGATACTACAAGCAAGCCACAGAAACTTGTATTTATTTCCTTAAGTAGTCTACAAAAGTGTCCAGTTTGTTCAGTGAATTGTGGCTAATGGAAGATGCAGTAAAGTCTCAAATTACTAACTCCAAGCTTCATTTCTTTCTGCTTCCACTACCTGCTGAATGGGAAGAACGGAAAAGAACATTGCAGGGGTGATGGGCAAAACAAAATGTGGAAAAAATAATCAAAGAGCATGAGTAATTAAGAAATGAAAATTACAAAAATGGATACTTAGGAGTTGCCTCTACTGAATTTACCAGTTACTACCAAAAACAAAATAGAGGGATATGTTGAACAGAGTATTATTTTTTTCCTGTACTACAGAGAACTGAGCACAAAAATAATGAACTGATTGATTAACTGATTTTCCTGTTTGTTAAGCATCACGGGGCATCTATACTAGGAATCTAGGATTATAATTTTTAACATCTTTTGAATATAATGTCATTTTCCTTAGTAATTGTGCGCATTTCAAGAAAAACAATATCAACGAAATCTATCAAATAAAATGGATGGAAGGCCAGATTTGTTTTTAAAACATACCGTGATAATTATAAAATAAAACCAGGAAAACATGCATATTTTGAAATAAGGAGCTATCAGCTAAGGCTGCCCAAGCATTGTTAAAACAGAAAAGAATACAAAACAAACAGAGCTACAATACTACTCACAAACCCTTCTTTAAGACAGGGAAACAGAAATGACCATATATTGACTACTAAATTTGAACCGATGTGATTAGAATATTTTTATGCAATGAAGCTGAGTTGTTAGGAATAAATAACAACTCTTAAATTGAAGCAGTAACATCCCTAAAGCAAACACCTGCTTTATTTCAACCCTTCATAATGATGGCAAATCGAGCAAACCATACAATGACAGAGATTCATTTAGAGTTGAAGCAAATAAAGAGAAGAGTTAAAGCAAACCCTTCTGGAAGTTTTGTCCAACTAACCCTTCAAAGCTGAATGGTTTTACCTGAAAATGGCTCTGCAATTTTCTTGGAATGTTTACTATTCATCAGAAAAATGAATGCTTCCATAAAATTTGACCAAAGAGTGAACTAAAAATTATTCTAGTAATGACTGCACCATTGGCATAGTGAGAAACATAAACAGCTTCAAATGGCTTGCAATTGAATAAAAGGTAGGATAGTTTGTTGTCTTTTGTTTGTTATTCTTTCTTCTTCTTTTTTTTTTTTTTTTTTTTTAATCTTTTTTTTTATTTTTGTAGTTGGCTAGGTATTGAAATATTTGAAGGAAAGAAAAATAAAAATATAAACATTTAAAATTTTTCATTAGCTTAGTGGTACAGTTATATATTTATCTACTGCTAAGACTTTAAAAACCAGCCATGAGAGTGCCATGTGATTAAATAATGCATGTAAAACCTACAGAGATCCTTTCATAACAAGCACTCCATAAGCATTATGTATTATTATCATTTATTGTTATGTTATTACATAAGTGCTATGGAGAAGAAAGTGAAATATTTGCCATCCACTATCTATCACTAGGAGTCCTGGTGGCACAATGGTTAAGCACTTGCCTGCTAACCAAAAGCTCAGTGGTTCAAACCCACTAGCTGTTCTGCTGTAAAAAGATATGGCAGTCTACTTCCATAAAGATTTATAGCCTTGGAAACCCTAAGGGCAGTTCTACTCCGTCCAACAGGGTCACTAAGAGTGGGAATCGACTTGACGGCAGGGGGTTTGGTTTTTTGGGCATATATCACTACTAGGTATCATGTTGGATAAAGTTTTGTTTGTTTTAATGTCTTTTTCAGATTAAGGAAGTTCACTATTAGTGTTGTATATAGGGTCGCTATGAGTTGGAACCGACTCCATGGCACCTAACAACAATAAGTTAGCCAAGAGTTTTATTTTTTTAAGTCATGAACTATGTTAAATTTTATTCAATGTTTTTTTCTAAAGCTATTGAATTGAACATATGATTCTTCTCCTTTTTTTTTTTTAATATGGTATATTATATTGATGGATTTTCAAATGTTAAAATAGCCTTGCAATACTGAGATAAATGAAAAGTTTTTGTGAAACAGGTTCCTTTTTTATATATCACTGAATTTGTTGTGCTAACGTTTTGGTTTTCTTTCTTTTGTTTTCTTTATGTTGAGGTGTAAAGGCAATGTTCTGCTGCTATTCTTAAGGTTTTCACTGACTAATTTTTCAGAAGTAAACTGCCAGTTCCTTCATCCTAGTCTGTCTTAGTCTGTACACTCCGTTGAAACTTGTCCACCATCGGTGACCCTGCTGGTATTTGAAATATTGGTGCATAGCTTTCAGCATCACAGCACACTCAAGCCACCGCAGTACGACAAACTGACTGGTTACAAAAATCCTCACAACTGGACCAATAAGCATCATCATGATAAATGGAGAAAATATTGAAGTTGTCAAGAATTTCATTTCACTTGGATCCACAATCAACATCCGTGGAAGTAGCAGTCAAGAAATCAAACGACGCATTGCATTGGGCAAATCTGCTGCGAAA
>NW_004443949.1:9712150-9808932 GCF_000243295.1 Trichechus manatus latirostris | reverse complement strand
GTTAATCTTTTTTCTTATTTTTGTAGTTGGCTAGGTATTGAAATATTTGAAGGAAAGAAAAATAAAAATATAAACATTTAAAATTTTTCATTAGCTTAGTGGTACAGTTATATATTTATCTACTGCTAAGACTTTAAAAACCAGCCATGAGAGTGCCATGTGATTAAATAATGCATGTAAAACCTACAGAGATCCTTTCATAACAAGCACTCCATAAGCATTATGTATTATTATCATTTATTGTTATGTTATTACATAAGTGCTATGGAGAAGAAAGTGAAATATTTGCCATCCACTATCTATCACTAGGAGTCCTGGTGGCACAATGGTTAAGCACTTGCCTGCTAACCAAAAGCTCAGTGGTTCAAACCCACTAGCTGTTCTGCTGTAAAAAGATATGGCAGTCTACTTCCATAAAGATTTATAGCCTTGGAAACCCTAAGGGCAGTTCTACTCCGTCCAACAGGGTCACTAAGAGTGGGAATCGACTTGACGGCAGGGGGTTTGGTTTTTTGGGCATATATCACTACTAGGTATCATGTTGGATAAAGTTTTGTTTGTTTTAATGTCTTTTTCAGATTAAGGAAGTTCACTATTAGTGTTGTATATAGGGTCGCTATGAGTTGGAACCGACTCCATGGCACCTAACAACAATAAGTTAGCCAAGAGTTTTATTTTTTTAAGTCATGAACTATGTTAAATTTTATTCAATGTTTTTTTCTAAAGCTATTGAATTGAACATATGATTCTTCTCCTTTTTTTTTTTTAATATGGTATATTATATTGATGGATTTTCAAATGTTAAAATAGCCTTGCAATACTGAGATAAATGAAAAGTTTTTGTGAAACAGGTTCCTTTTTTATATATCACTGAATTTGTTGTGCTAACGTTTTGGTTTTCTTTCTTTTGTTTTCTTTATGTTGAGGTGTAAAGGCAATGTTCTGCTGCTATTCTTAAGGTTTTCACTGACTAATTTTTCAGAAGTAAACTGCCAGTTCCTTCATCCTAGTCTGTCTTAGTCTGTACACTCCGTTGAAACTTGTCCACCATCGGTGACCCTGCTGGTATTTGAAATATTGGTGCATAGCTTTCAGCATCACAGCACACTCAAGCCACCGCAGTACGACAAACTGACTGGTTACAAAAATCCTCACAACTGGACCAATAAGCATCATCATGATAAATGGAGAAAATATTGAAGTTGTCAAGAATTTCATTTCACTTGGATCCACAATCAACATCCGTGGAAGTAGCAGTCAAGAAATCAAACGACGCATTGCATTGGGCAAATCTGCTGCGAAACATCTCTTTAAGGTGTTAAAAAGCAAAGATGTCATTTTAAGGACTAAGGTGGGCCTGACCCAAGCCATGGTATTTTCAGTCACCTCATATGCATGTGAAAGCAGGACAATGAGTAAGGAAGACTGAAGAAGAACTGATGCCTTTGAATTATGGTGTTGGCAAAGAATATTGCATATACCATGGACTGTGAGAAGAATGAACAAGTCTGTCTTGGAAGAAATATAGCCAGAGTGTTCCTTGAAAGAGAGGATGGCGAGATTTCGTCTCATGTACTTTGGACATGTTACTAGGAAGGATAAGTCCCCAGAGAAGGACATCATGTTTTGTAAAGTAGAGGGTCATCAAAAAAGAGGAAGACCCTCCACAAGATGGATTGACACAGTGGCTGCAACAATGGGCTCAAACATAGCAATGATTATGAGGATGGTGCAGGACTGGGCAGTGTTTCGTTCTGTTGTACATAGGGTTGCTATGAGTTGGAGCTGACTAGATGGCACCTAATAACAACAACATTTTGGTTTATATTTTAGTCCCTGGGTGGTGCAAATCGTCAATGTGTTCAGCTACTAACCTTAAAGATGGAGGTTCAAGTCCACCCAGAAGTGCTTAGAAAGGAAGACCTGATGATCTACTTTTGAAAAATCAGTCATTGAAAACCGTATGGAGCACAGTGTACTCTGACACACATGGGGTCACCATGAGTTGAAATAGACTTGAGTGCAACCGGTGGTTTAGTGGATCCATGTACGTGTTATGGATTGATTGTGTCCTCCTAAAATATATGTTGGAATTCTAACCCTTATACCTGTGGATATAATCCCAATTTGGGAATAGAGTTTTCTTTGTGGTATTAATGAGGCCATATCAGTTTAAGGTGTCCTAAATCTAATCATTTCCGAGTTATAAAAAAAAGAGCAGATTAGACACAGAGGAAGCACCAGTTGGCAGGGGTGTGGGGAGGAAGATAGATGTCATCTAAAGATCACCAAGGAACCATGCAAGGCCAAGGACTACAGAAGGAACTTTCACCCAGACCCGACAGAGACACAGCGAGCCTGCTGTTATATCTGGTTCCTCAATTCAGACTTTTAGTTCTCTAAACTGTAAGAAAATAAATTTCTGTTCTTGAAAGCCAACCACTTGTGGTATTTCTGTTGTAGCAGCTTAGACAATACATGACAATCATTGGTCTTTGATTTTTCTTTCTCATAATGTCTTTGCCATATTTTCATTACAAAATTGCTGCTTTATAATAGGTTGCAAAGTGTTTCCTCTTTTGCTACTCTCTAAAAGATTTTCTCTTATCTAGGTGGTATTTCTTTTGTTAATATTTGGTTGAATTTACCAAGTTGGGTGTGGGCCTGGAGTTGTCTTTCCAGGAAACTTTAAATTATGATTCTATTTTTTTAAAGGCTATAAGACATTTCAATTGTTTCCTCTTGATTAAAATTTAGTAATTATATTCATAAAATCTCAAAACTTTTAAATTTACTAGCATAATTTTATCACATCTTTATCATCTTTTTGAAGTTTATGAATGCTTAGTGATAGTGATGTTCTTTCTTCTTTCTACTGTATGCCTTCTCTCTTTGTCTATGAGATCAGTCTCACCCAGGATTTATTAACTGTATTAACCTGCTCTGTGGCAATTGGCGGTTGTGGCTGACTAACCTGTTCACAGAAGCTTTTGCTTTGTTTGTTCTTACTATTTGTTCTCTGTTTTCTAATTTCTTCTACTATCCTTTTATTTTTTCTGCCTTATTTTGTCCCATTTTCTTTTCTTTTTCTAAGTTCCTAGATCATTGCTTTGCAACCTTTATTATTTTCTATTTGTGTGGAAAGTTATATTTTCTCTCTAAGCACATTGTTAGCTGCATCTTATAGATTTTGATATGCAATATTTTCTTGGTTAATCATTTCAATATTTCCTAATTTCATTATTATTTATTCATGCAACAGTTATTTGGAAGTACATTTCTTAATTTCCAAACACTTGGAGAATTTCTAATTATCTTTTTTTTTTTTTAACTGAATTCAAGATTAATTTCACATTAAGGAAAAAAAGTATAATTTTAATTCTTTGAAATTTGTTGAAGCTTGTGTTAAAGTTGAGCATTTGTCCAACTGATGTACAGTTCCACGACTGTTTGAAAAGAAGGTATATTCTGAAGTTGTGGGAAAATTCTCTGTATTTTATCATGCATCATTGAATTCTCATAATGACATTTATTGCTTTCTTCCCGAAGAGTACTCTTTCATGTATGTATATATATGTTTTGTGGGGGCTGCAGGTCTGGAGTAACAAATTGTTGATAGTTTTTCTTTGCTTAAAAATACTTTTCTCTCACTGTTTTGAAGACTATTTCCCAGAGTATGAGATTTTAGGCTGCCAGTTATATTTTTTCAGCATTTTGAAAATACTATATTTTTGTCTTCTGGTATTCAATGTTTCTTTTGAGATGTCAGCTGCTTGTCTTATATGCTGCCTCTTTGAAAATAATATGCCATCCCTTCCCCTAACCCCTGCATCCCGGGCTACTTTTGAGATTGTCCCTCTGTATTCGTGTTTTGCAGTTTGAGTATGATGTGCCTAGATGTGTTTTTCTTTTTATATTTGCTGCTTAAAGTTGGCTGAGTTCTTAAATCTTTAGATTTGTGTCTTTCATCAGTTTGTAAAGTCTTTATTTAGTCAAATATATTCTAAATCCTTTTATCCTGGAGCAACATTCTGAATATTTTCTTTAGTTCAATATTATTTTTTACTTCTTTAATATTCAGCTAGATCTAATCTACCATTAAACAGTGCTTGAATTTTTATCATTTTTCATATGTAAAAATTTCCTTTCTCTTTAATAAAAATTTTTATTTACTAAAATCCTCAAACTTGTCTTTTATTCTCCTTGAACATTACAAATGTAGTTATTTTGCAGTTTGCTTCTAGCAACTCCATTGTATAGATTCACTATCTCGTTTTTAAGCATGCAAACTTGTCTCAAGTATGCTTCGTTATTTTTCACTGATTTTCAGGCAACCTGCATAAAAAACTATATATATAATTTAAAACTTTGCATGTTTATCTCTTCCTACAGAGAAGATACATGTTTACTTCATGCAAAAGGCTAAGATATTAGTATTTCAACAATACTGACAATTTAGCAATACTATTCAGGACTCTAATAATTTGAAACTGGTTTTCAGATTCTGTGAAGGCCAGACGATTTCTTGTTCATCTTTTCCCTTAGACTATACCTTGACAGGTTTCAGCCTAAACTCTAGGACTTTACCAGGGACCCCCCTGTCTTAGTTATCTAGTGGTGCTATAACAAAACACCACAACTGGATAGCTTTAACAAAGAGAAATTTATTTTCTCACAGTCTAGCAGGCTAGAAGTCCAAATTCAGGGTATTAGCTCCAGGGGAAGGATTTCTCTCTCTGTCGACTCTGGAGGAAGGTCTTTGTCATCAATCTTCCCTGGACTAGGAGCTTCTCCGTGCAGGAACCCCGGGTCCAAAGCACGCGCTCTGCTCCTGGTGCTGCTTTCTTGGTGGTATGAGGTCCCCAACTCTGCTTGCTTCTCTTTCCTTTTATCTCTTGTGAGATAAAAGGTGGTGCAGGCCACACCCCAGGGAAACTTCCTTTACATTGGATTAGGGATGTGACCTGAGCAAGAGTGTTACATCACACCCTAATCCTCTTTAACCACAGGCAGATACTATGATAAGAAAATCACAAAATGGAGGACAACCACACAATACTGGGAATTATGGCCTAACCAAGTTGACACATATTTTTTGGGGACACAATTCAATCTATAACACCCCCACTCTGCCAGCCCTTGTTGTTGTTGTTATTGGTTGTTGTCAAGTTGATTCTGACTCATGGCTAGCCCTTAGTAAGTCCTAAAATCCTTTTTCATTCACCTAGATCAGTAGTCCACAACCTGTCTGGTTGTCTTACTATAGCTTGCATGTTGCTGTGATGCTGGAAGCTACTGGACCAATAAGCAACGTCATGATAAATGGAGAAAATATTGAAGTTATCAAGGATTTCATTTTACCTGGATCCACAATCAATGCCCATGGAAGCAGCAATCAAGAAGTAAAATGATATATTACATTGGACAAATCTGCTGCAAAAGGCATCTTTAAAGTGTTAAAAAGCAAAGATGTCACTTTGATGACTAAGTTATATGTCTGACCCAAGCTACAGTCTTTTCAATTGCCTCATATGCATATGAAAGCTGGACAATAAAAAAGGAAGACTGAGGAAGAAATGACACATTTGAATTATGCTATTGGCGAAGAACATTGAATATACCATGGACTGTCAGAAGAATGAACCAATCTGTCTTGGAGGAAGTATAGCTAGAATCCTTCTTAGACGTGAAGGACAGCTAGAATGCTCTTTAGAAGCAAGGATGGTGAGCCTTCGTCTTGCTTACTTTCTACACGTTATCTGGAAGGACAAATCCCTGGAGAAAGACATTATGCTTGGCAAAGTAGAGGGTCAGTGAAAAAGAGGAAGACCATCCATGAGAAAGAATGACAAAGTGGCTGCAACAATGGGCTCAAATATACCTACTACTGTTGTGAGGATGGTGCAGGACCGGGCAACATTTTGTTCTGCTGTACATAGTTGCTATGCACAGTGTTGCTATGAGTCGAAGCTGACTCAATGGCACTTAACAACAACAGATCAGTAGTTGGAAAACTATATTTTCTTTCACCTAGAGCAGGAGGTAGATTCAGCCTGATGCCTGTTTTTGTAAATAAACGTGTATTAGAACATAGCCACACTCATTTATTTACATATCTGCTTTCTTTCTACAGTTAAGTGACAAAGTTGAAAAGTTATGGCAGATACCTTGTGGCTCACAATAACTAAAACATGTACTATCTAGTTCTTTGCAGAAAAAGTCTGCTGATCCCAGAATTGATGGCTGACCCTAATGGAAAAGCCAAAGACCCAACTGCTTTGTGCTTTTTTTTGGTTTCCTTTATCTCTGAAATCTTAACCCCATATTCTCCACTGCCTTATTAGCACTCTAATATTTTGAAACAGAGAAGTTTTTTTTTTTCCCCCCAAAAGTATTTATTTAGTTTTCCCAGTTGAGGAGTCTTCCAAACTATTTAGTCCAACATTACCTAAAGTAGAAATTTCTTTCCTAGGCTCTGAGAAGCAGAGGATAGCTTTTGTTGGTAGGCATTTAATGGGATTTCACTGTGTATAAAATGTGGTCAAATTGATTCCGCCTCATAGCCACCCTATAGGATCCCTGATGGTGCAGTGGTTAAGAGCTTGACTGGCTAACACCAGAACTCTTAGTCAAAACGTCAGCAGTTCGAATCTACCAGCTGTTTCTTGGAAACCCCATGGAGCAGTTTTGCTCTGCCCTATAGAGACTCTATGAGTCGAAACTGACTCGACGGCAATGGGTAGTGGGTAAAACATGGTACTAAAACCTGTTGGCTAATATGTAAGAAGGCAAACCCCTTCTCTTGATAAATAAAAATCTATTTGTAAACTATGGAGTTATAATACTTCCTTTATTCTCAGAATAGGTAGAATGTGGTAGGCATTACAGATTTGGTCATGCTTTATGAAGTCTATTAAGTCCTTCTATATGTCTATTTTTATAAATTTTAGGATTTTCACAAATGTCCATTAATATAGGTAAATATCAGTAGTCTAGTGAATGTGCTTTTTATTTAAGAATATTGTAAAAAAACAGGATCTGCCACCTGTTAGCACTATGTTTAAATTTTGAGTCTAGCCTCCTTTGTTCTTTTTAAAAATGAGTTTAATAATACTTTGCCAAACTGACAAGAGAATTGAATGAAATGACATATACAACATGCCTACAAATTTCCAGTCCCCGTCCTCTTTTTCTTTTGTTTGAAGTAAGATGTAGGATAGTGGACCTCTGCCTTGCTGCACATCAAAGTCTCTGGGAGATCATGCTGGTACCTAAGACTGACCCTGACTAATTCACAATCTTCCAGAGTCACTTTGAATGAGTCCTCTGTTTGTCTAGGGTTAAGAATCACTGAACAGTTAAAGGAATTTCAAGTTAGATAGATCTGGGTTCAAATTTTGCTACCATTGTTTGTGTGTAATCTTTGTCCAATTTTGTTTTATGACTGAGCCTCAATTCCAAATCGATAAAGCCTGGATAACATCACTTTGCAAAACTGCAGAGAAATTTACAAATGATATATATAAGTTGCCTGACATATAGTAGTTATTCAATAAAAGGAAGATTTTATTAAACTTTTCTAGTTATTCCAGGCTTTCCTGACCAGAATTTAGGATTCTGTTACTTTATATATTCTGACTTTTTCCTTTCTCCTAAAATCCAAATTTGCCTTCTCAACTAAAGATCTAAATATTTCCATTCAGATGACTGCGTGAAGCTCAAACTCTCCATGACCCAGCGGGAATCTGGGATACACACACACACACTTTTTTCCCAGAGCTTTGCATGGCTGCTTGCTTCCCATCACACTTCTCTCTCTCCATTTAATTTCTCTAGCGGTATTTCTTAACCAACAAAGCTAAAGTAGCCATTTTTACAAAATCAGTCACCATTTCATTAATCTGTATTTGTATTTTTCATATCACCTATCTCTCTATGAAATTATCTTTTATTTAATCTCTGTATGCATTTGTTTCTGTTCCTCAGCAGGCAATAGAAACTTCATGATGACAGTTTTTTCATTTTATTTCAGTGCCTAGAACTGATTACACGCTACTACAGAACTGATTGTGCACTCAGAAGGCACTCAATAGTTGTATGTAGATTACCTGCATTAAGTTCTGACTTAAAACTACAACTAAAGAGCATTATGTTTTCTAACTCCATACAAAATTCTTTAACTTACCTCATTTAGGTACCTGTGTCGTATCTGTGAACTTCTCTTTTATTTCTTATAAAAAGATATGCTCCTTGAGTTCAGGGCCTATCTATTTTGTATTTTGATTTGGTCAGCACCTAGCAATAAATGAGTTAATGAATAAGTAAATAAATAAGCGGTCAAATTTGCCCTATCAAAGACAAACATGTTTGACAACAGCAAAACCAATTAGTTAAGCAACATGAAATAAATTGAAACTGTTAGCGCTACATTTAAGCAGGGATTATATCAAAATATAAAGAAACAATAGACTGTGGTAGATAAGAGCCTATGCTCTGAAGTTAGAGAAAGAAAATCCTAGTTGGGCCACTGCAGCAGAGGCCCTTTAAACTCCTCACCAATATTCCTGGGAACTTTCTGTCTGCTCCTGTTAGTATTCAATTGCCACCATCTGCATTTGTGTACCCAAGGCCTCCCTTCCCAACTCTTCGCCACCTATGGAAAGCAAAACTTCCCACGTGGGGTTGGCCTAGGAATTAAAAGCCACAAGAGCATCTCTCAACTAATGACTGTGAGTAGTTGCTCTAAAATCACCCCAGCTTCCTTGTCCCTGGCTGTGATAATTCCTAGGTGTGGCATTTGTACCGATTCCCAGATTGTCCCTATGTCGGTAAGTTCTGGTTGCCCACAGTGGAGTGGTCAGTGATGCACTGGCTGTACAGGGGTACTTCGCTGCACCCTTACTCCCCTACCAGTATAACCTGCATGTCTCAAGTAAACTGCTTGCACTGGAATCCTAGTTTGAGGGTCTTCCACCTACAACCCTGTAATTTTGGATAAATAATTTATCCTACATTTGCCAGAGTTTAAACCTAAACCCATTGCCGTCTAGTCGATTCCTACTCATAACGATCCTATAGGACAGAGAAGGACTGCCTCATAACGTTTCCAAGGAGTGCCTGGTGGATTCGAACTGCTGACTTCTTGGTTAGCAGCTGAACTCTAAACCACGAAGACACCAGGGTTTACTCACCTGTAAAAGACAGATAAAAATGATCTCTCTCACCACGTTGCTGTAAGATTTAAATGAGCTCTTAGGACAGAGACTGGTGTAAATGAAGCACTCGATGTTATTTAGTCTCGTTACTGCCTGATTTTACTTTGGTGCTGAGTGTTCTGTATATATTATCTGTACAATCTCTGCAATGAGCATAGACTCAGATTTAAAGGGTAAGTTGCTTACAGTTGCAGAGCAGATCTGAAAAAGGAAGTTGTGCCTGTGGCAGTCCAGAATTCATATTCTTAAATGAACATTTTTAGAATTATTTTTTATTTCATCCTTGATACCAGTAAAGTACTTGCCATATTTAGCTTTTAATTTATCGGTATCTGACGATTAGACTGTTAAAAGATGAATGCATCCGATGTAAATAAAAAAGAAGCTTTTGAATTTTAGTTTACATGAGATTCAACTGGAGGACTTATTAAAATACAGATTCCTATTTCACAGCTAAAGATGTCAATTCAGTTTGTAAGGGATGGTGTATGCATTTTAACACACTCTCTAACTGATTCTAAAGCAAGTAGTACAAGAACTGCATTGAGAAATATAGTGATAATAATTTAAAAATAGAAATTTTCTGACCATAAGTTGGCAAGCACTAGGATTACATTAAAGGTTCTAAAGGACATAAAGCTCCTGGTCCAGGACACATTTTGTTATATTTTTCACCATACGGGGCCACAGGGCAACTCCAGTTGTAAAAGGGGGAGATCTAACCTGTGTTAGCATCAGTAAGCTAAGAAGACCTCATTAGAACGAGACATTAAGACGGCTTATTTTAAGAGTTTTTAACACACTGGGACCAGCTGGAACTTTTGAAAAGGAGACGTTGTTTATCCTCACACTAAATAGGCCCTGTGGTTTCAACCTCTATAACAATTAAGGAAAAAGCACTTTTTAAGCACCTTCCTTGCAGTTGCCACATAGAATCAGCAGGAGGTTCAGCCACTGCACTTCAAGAATGCAGAGAGAAACAGCATTGACTAAGTAAGGCAGGGTGTAATTTTGGGCTCTTCATTTTCTGTATCCAATTCAGGGGATTAAAATGTAGCCTTAACATTCTCTGAATTATAAGGAAGTAGGTACCTGTTGACTTCCTTCCTGGGTTTTCTTGCAAAAGGATATTTATTAGAAGATTCGTCTACTCCCAGATTCTTTGATCACCCTTCATAGCTGGAAAGTAGCTCTGAATTTTCTGGTAGAGCCAAAGACTTGTTTGCTTTTGCTGATAAATAAATGAGGTGCTGCAGGAACTTCTGTTTCCTTTCTATTTCCGTAGGGAATGTGTTTTCTCCTAAATGAAAACACCAAATGTCTACATGATTTAAATTGTAACTTTGTACCTAGACATCATTTTGAAATCCTTAAGACTAAAAAAAAATTGTATAATGAAAGAAAAAACGAAAAGCAATTTATGTAGTGAGACCGTATTGTGCTTTTCCACCAAATCAACAAATGAATTTTAAGCCTATTCCTACTTGTTTTTCCCCCCACTTTCTCTTGTAGTTGGCAGCTAGAGTGTTTAAATCAAACAATAACTGGATTATGAATGTCTGCCAATTGCCTTCTTTCTTGGTGAACAAACACCATTTTTAGATTCCTGGCTGGGTCAACTAATTCCTACACTGAATGGAAAAATTAAGGCATGCAGAATAAAATGAAATAAGTAAATCTGGAAGTGCTTGAGGATATGTGAATTACTTTTATACTTTTATGTAAGAGAATGATACTTGCCATTAAAAATACCTAACTTTAAAACTATGTGCACAATATATTTTGCACTTAATATGTATTAATCAATCAATAATCATTTACTGTTGAGCTTGTGTAACTTACTATTTATATCCATCAATAATCTGTATTTTTGACAAACAATAATTTGCAGAACAGAGTACAGTAGCTGGATGATTTTTTCTCTTCTTGTTTGTGTACTCAATATATTCACAAAAAATCAGTTAATAAATACTATTTTATTTACCTTACACTTCTGAATCAGTGTAGACTCGAGTTTTAGTCTAATGCTGGTATAAGGGGCAATGAACTGTGAGATAACTTTATAATTAGGTTCATTTTGCTTTGTCAGTGGCTAAACCATTGGATGCAGTACAAGAATGAATTCTCTTGACCAGAATAAAAAAAAAAGCAATTTCTATTGTTATTTCTACGACCAACATAGATTTAATATTTGTTCCTAAAATCGTATTAATTAAACTCTCTATATAAAAGAGATAAAGAAATTGTATAGACAAAAGAACCTCGACCTACTTTTTAAAACAATAGTTTCTCAGATATGGTCCCAGTAGATTTTATGAAGTTTACTCAGAACTGGATAATGATAAAAGAGGAAGATGAAAAGAGCTTAAGGTGGTACTTTTGGGATTTGAGGCAAAAGAACTAAATTAAACTGACAAAGTAATGGGCATTTTACTGTGGCATGATAGTGACTAGATCGGATAATTTCTTCTGCTGCAATTGCAAATTGCTATATGTGACTATCTGAGTGAAGTGAGAGATAGAATATAAATGCTCTAGGGAAGACAATCAAAAAATATTTACTTAATGTTTATTGTGTGAAAGGTAGTGCACTTAACAGTGGGGGGAATAGAAACATGACTAGTTTCTGTTATCTAAGAATTCTTGACAGTCAGAGTTTCTCACTGCAACCTGAAACTTAGGGAGATAAGGAGGGATATACCTGCACTTACATTTGCTGATGTTCTATACATGAGGTGGTGGCCACATGTCCCTCTTTTACTGGTCATATATTCCTCTTTGATGAACCTGGAAAACAAAACAAAACCCTTTGCCGCTGAGTTGATTCTAACTCATAGCCACCCTTTAGGACAGAGTAGAACTGCCCCATAGGGTTTCCAAGTCTATAAGGGTCCAAATCTTTCCAAACAGCAATCTAGACGACAATGCCAATTGACAAGAATTGACACTGCAGATGAATTTTCTTCGTCATTCCTAGAAAACACTAATTATTCTCATCCTCTCCAGTCATATAAAATTTGCAGGAATATGAACAAGAGACTATAGTATGCTATGCCTTGTTACCAAAACCAAACCAAATCCGATGCCTTTGAGTCGATTTTGACTCATAAGGACCCTATAGGACATAGTAGAACTGCCCCCATAGGGTTTCCAAAGAGGGGCTGGTGGATTTGAACTGCCAACCTCTTGGTTAGAAGCTTGAGTTCTTAACCACTAGGGCTCTCCCAGGAGTACCATGAAAGCAAAGTAATATAATACATACTTTCTGAGACTCCACTGTGTGTCAGTGTGTCAGTCTCTGGCTCACATACTGGGGATATATGGATAAAGGTCACATAATCTTCACTTTAGAGAAAGTTATTGGCTTAGTTATCTAGGGCTGCTATAACAGAAATACCACAAGTGGATGGCTTAGACAAACAGAAGTTTATTCTCTCACCGTCTGGTAGGCTAGAAGTCTGAATTCAGGGCATCAGCTCCAGTGGAAAGCTTTCTCTCTCTATGGGCTCTGGAGGAAGGTCCTTGCCATCAATCTTCCCCTGGACTAGGAGCTTCTCAGTTGCAGGGACCCCAGGCCCAAAAGACTCGCTCTGTTCCTGGCTCTGCTTTGTTAGTGATATGAGGTCCCCACATCCTTCCACTCGCTTCTCTCTTTTACATCTCACAAGAGATTGGCTCAAGACACAATCCAATCTTGTAGATTGAATCCTGCCTCATTAACATAACTGCCACTAATCCCATCTTAACCATATCATGGAGATAGGATTTACAGCACATAGGAAAATCACATCAGATGACAAAAAGGTGGACAATCATACAATACTGGGAATCATGGCCTAGCTAAATTGATACATATATTTTGAGGGGACACAACTCAATCCATGATGGTTATGTAAATTGGTGTTAGAGAACAAAAGCTCTTTTCGCATTTTTAAATATAAACTTTTTCTCATATCTTCTCTTCCTATTCCTCATCCCCTATCTCCTTCTGTTCTTCACCTCTTCCTCCTGCTCTGCCTCCTCCTCTGTCTTATTTTTCATCTATTTATCAGAATTATCCTTAGTACCACAATTTCAGTGTAATGAACCTAATGATACATCTGGAGTAACTCCTCCACTTATCTGTTGCCGTTGAGTTGACTCCAACTCATGGCAACCATGTGTGTTAGAATAGAACTGTATGTACTTCACAGGGATTTCGGAAGCTGATTTTTTGGACACGGATCACCAGGCATTTTTTTTCTGAGGCGACTTTGAGTGGCCTCCATCATTTTGGTTAGCAGCCGAGCACATTAACCATTTGCACCACCCAAGGACTCCAACTCCTCCACTATTTTAGATCATGTTCTAAAGGTAGAGACAATTACAATTGTAAGATAGTAACTTGATCCTGTATATAAACCTTGACTTTCACAGACAAAAACACGAAAAATAAATTAAAAATTCCTATTGAGTTTCTTGTACAGTGAGGAAAATCTTTTCTCTCTGATCCAAATATAGACAAATGTCAGAAAAGTTATTTGTAAAAAACATTAAATGCATAACCATAACAATTAAAAGAAAAAACAAAAAACACAACCACCATGGACTTGATAGAGGGGAAATCCATAACCTTAAACAGAGGGGTCTACAGAGTGCTGGATATTAGGCATATGGAGATTAAAGACCAAGGCTTTAATGCCTGCTAGGAATGGGAGCTGAACATACACACACAAACCAACCAGCATCTACACAGTAAGCTGTACAATAGGTCCAAATTGCTATCCTCACTGTCCTAAGCTTGCAACTGGGTAGACTTTACTAGTTTATGAAAGAGGGGAGACATGAGACTCTTGCTTGATAAGGAACTGGGTTTTACCTTAAAAGCAGAATTACACTAGTAGCGCAGTTGGAGAGATCCAAAGATGTTAAGTATACTTGGATAAGAGACAAAGAGATATACAACTGATAGGGATGGTTTTTCAGGGGAAAAAAAAATGTATGAGTTCACAAAAATATTTCAAATTGCCAGAGGAAGCCCAGTGTTATGAATGATACAAGACTGATATGATTGGCAACAGAGAAAATTTATGCCAGAGCCCTGGTGGCTCAGTGGTTAAGAGCTACAGTTGCTAACAAAAAGGTCAGCAATTCGAATCCACCAGCTGCTCCTTGGAAACCCTATGGGGCATTTCTACTTTGTCCTATATGGTGGCTATGAGTTGGAATTGACTCCATGGCAATGGTATATATATATATATTAGGTTAAAAGGGGCCTTGGTGGTGCAGTGGTTAAGCACTTGGCTGCTAACTGAAAGGTCTGCAGTTCAAACTTAGCCAGTGACTGCACAGGAGAAAGATATGGCAGTTTGTTCCCATAAAGATTTACAGCCTTAGAAACCCTATGGGGCAGGTTTACCCAGTCCTATACGGTTGCTATGAGTTAGAGTCAACTTGAAAGCAACTTTTTTTTTTTTTTCATATTAGCTTAATAGAGCATCCTGAAAAATTCTTTAAAAAAAGGAAAAGTATGGTTAAAATAACCAGAGTTTAAGTATGTTAGGGGAATAATATGCATGGAATAAGAATGGGCATACACGAAAAACTGGAAATTTTTAAAATAAAAATGTAGTCATTGAAAAAATAATAAATAGTCTTAATAAGTGACTGTGCACAGCTGAAGCTAGAAATAGCAAACTAGACAGCTCAAGTGAAGGAATGCTCCAAAATGCATCAAAAGTTAGAGGGATAATAAAAAAATTAAAAAAAAAAAACAACTAAACCCGTCGAGTCAATGCGACTCATAGCGACCCTATAGGGATAACCCAACAAAAAACCAAACCCATTGCCATCAAGTCGAATCTGACTCATAGCAACCCTATAATACAGAGTAGAACTGCCCCGTAGAGTTTCCAGTGAGCGCCTGATGGATTCGAACACGCCGACCTTTTGGCTGGAAGTAGTAGCCCTTAACCACTAAACCACCAGGGTTTCCCATATAGGGATAGAACTCATGAAACAGATGCAAAATTTGACAGATAGGGAACTTACACTAAAACCTTCACTGTAGGAGTTCTCAAACGCACTGAGCAGAGAAGAGAAGAGGCAAAGAGAGGAGAAAAACACAATTAAAGAAAGACATGAATCCTCAGATTTGAAAATTAGATCTATAATTAGAAGGATGCATTTTTAAATGTATATACATTGATTACAAAAAAAAGAAAAGAAAGTGAACCCAGGAAACAAGAAGAATAAAAAGAAAAGCTGAAAAGCTATTAGAGTGAAAAGTGAGATTAGCTACAATAGAGTGGCAATGAGATTGATTCCAATTTCTTATCAGCAAAATAGATGAGAGTAATATCTTTAAAAGAAAACAAAAGAAGTTGAACCTAGAATTCTATAGCAATCTATATTTTCTTTCACGAGTAAAGGTGGGATAAAGACATTTTTGGACATACATTAACATAAATTTTTACTACTCACATGCCCACTATTATTAAAGTATGTATATATACATATATATATATATATATATACACACACACACATATATACCACTAAAAAAATGCAGGGCTGAAGACAGCAAAAGAAAGAGAAGTGCAACAGTCAGGAATGAGCACAAGTATTTGTCAAATAGTTATATACATCTAAGTAAGTAATAGTAACGAAATAATAATAATGTCATGTGTACAAATACAATGAAAATAAAATTCTAAAGCTATAAACATGGGAGATGGGGAGTTGTGATTCAGCAGGAAGTTAAAGTTCTTTGTTAGAAAAACATTGAATACATGTGTTAATAATAAAATGACAGTTATTAAAAGTAAAAGTAGAATGAATATATTTCAAAAAAGTTGTGAAATGAGAATAAAGACAACTACGTAAGCATAAAAAAACAGAAAAGAAGGAAAAAATGCAAAGAAAATACATACTAAATAGGAATAAAAAAGAATAACAACTAATTTCAATAGTAATCAAAATTAATATAAAGAGATTCAACTCCTCAGTTAAAGAAAGACTCTCAGGTTGATCATTGTAATCCAGATATATGCTCTTTATAAAAGAGCTAATTTTGTATATACAGTGCAGAAAAGTTGGAAATGAAAGGATGGAAAAAAATAAGCAACATCCAACAAACAGAAAGCTAATGAGAGAAGAGAAACGTCAGAAAAATAAGAATTTAATACAAAATAATAAATAGTATAAAAGATAAGAATTTTTTACCAATAAAATAGACAAGCTATCAAGGAGATTAGCAGTGAATAAAGCTCATGAAATAACACTATAATATCAACATACTTAAAGCAAAAATGCATAAATATGTTATGATAATGGAAAAATACACTCATATTTGGGGAGGATTTAAGACATTGCTTTCATAAAGAAATTGACAGAAGGAAAAATATCTGTAAGGATATAGAAGAGTTAACACAATTATTAAACTTAATTTACTACATGCATACAGAACCTTGCATCCAAGAGCCAGAAATACAGATTCTTCTTCTTTAAGCTTGTAAAAAGAAAAATTACAAAATATTAACCATATAAAATACCTTAGTTAAAGTCACACACACACAAACACACACACACACACACACATCAAATCTATTTGGAAGCTTAAAAGCACCCTCCATTACTTAAAAGTGCCACATAATTGCTCTTTTAAAAAAAGAAATTAAATAACTTAGATTTATGGAAAAAAATCTTACTGAAAATATAAGATAACTAGTCTTGAAGGGGCTTTGACGGTGGTGACAGTAGTTAAAGCGATCAACTGCTAACCAAAAGGTCAGTGGTTTGAAATTACCAGGGCTTCATGAGAGAAAGATGTGGCAGTCTGCTTCTGGAGAGATTTACAGCCTCAGAAACCCTATGGGGCCACTATGAGTTGGAAGCAACTCCACAGCAGTGGGTTTGTTTTTTTTTTTTTTGTTTTTGGTGTTCATTAACAACAATTTAGGAACATCAGTGTGGCAGTTGTTACAGTCTTAAATGCCTTCATTGTAAAAGAATAATACCAAGCCTTTAATTCAAAATACTAGAAAAAAAGAACTAATAAAAGCCCTAAAAATAGAAAGAAATAAAGAAAAATTAAGCTAAGTACAAAATAATAAATACAATAAAAATAAATAACACAGATGGCAAAAAAATCTTGATGTTTTGTAAATAATCATAAAAGACAAGTTTTACCAATACTTACCAAACCTAAGACACCCAATAACGGAAAAAGAAAAGACACAGAAAAATAATACTAATAATTTAAAAACATCAATACAACAAACTGTATAAGGTCTACTTTCATTGAGTTCTCATTGCTGAATTTATTTTGTTATCCTAGGTTTCGTAACGGAATAATATTTTTGTATTACATCACTTAACCTTGATTTTTTAAAAAATAGTTATTTAGGACTTACTATTGTGATTTGAAGGCACATCATTTGGCAATTAGATCTAGCTTTTTATGTAAGTTCATTAGATGATTTGTGCTGGAGACAAAGCATTTAAATATTTTGTTATTGTGACAGGTAGAATTGTGTGTCACCTTGGCTGGGCTATGAGTCTCAGCGTTTACATGTGATCACTCTCATGACGGAATCTGCTGTGAGTAGCCAATCAGTTGAAAGAGAGTTTCCTTGGGGGTGTGGCCTGCATCTGAATATAAGCATGCATTCTTGCTTTTTTGTTCACTCTGGATTCTGTGGCTGCCTCTTCTTCATCTGACTTCTGGTTCTTGGGACTTGAGCTATCAGCTTATCTGTTGATCTTGGGATTTGTTGATCTTCACAGTCTGTGAGCCGGAGCTCTGCTCTCCAACCTGCCTATCTTGTGTTCACCAGCCCCCACAGCTACATGAATCAGGAGAAGCCTTGCAGTCTTGCCTGCCAGTCTTGGGATTTGTCCATCTTCACAGCCTATGAGCAAGAGCCCTGCTCTCCCACCTGCCAATCTTGAGTTTGCCAGCAACTGTGGCTACGTGAAGTGACAGAAGCCCCTATCCTGATCCAAGGACTTAGAATGTTCCAGCCTCTACAATCAAGTGAGCCATTTCCTTGATATAAATCTCTCTGTGTATATATTTATATGCTTTACCGGTTTTGCTTCTCTAGAGAACCCAGCCTAAGATAGTTATCAACCTTCTTTTTCTTCTGTTTGCTTTGTTCTGCTGTTGTCTGTCTGTATGTATAAAGTCTTGTTTCTGGTCTTTTTTGTTGTTGGAGATTGTCTTGTTTCCATTCAACATATAAAGGAGAGTTGCACAGGGAAAGGATGGAGACTTAGACCTGATAGTTCTATAACCCAGTCAAGCTGACTCTGTGAACTAACGGTTGGAATTCTGTTAGACCAGGGACCAATATCAAAAGAGATGATTGGTCAAACTTTCCTTGGGTCTCCTACAGAGTCCTCAGAAGACCACTATCTGGCATTGTACATATTCCATGTTTTGGGGACAGTAATTGTCAGGTCATTGTTCATAATGTCACTTCCTAGTCTCTGTTTGGTAGAAAAACCCAAGACACTCTACACCACCTTTAACTGCCTATCGTTGCTCTCTTTTATGTTAGGAGATGTCTATGCCAAATCCACCGTCTCTTTCTGTGGTTACTTCTAATCCCTATATAAAGTTTCACTTATTTTTGTAGATGGTAAAATTTTGACTCAAGTAACAATGGTTATTATGAGAAAATTTTTACAGGCTAAGAGCAAAAATTTAATATATATAAAAGAAACTCTAGAAAAATAGGAGAAAAAATACCAAATATTAAATAATCAGTTTCTTTATGTGGTATGCTGAGGCTCAAAAATAAAATTCTAAGTCCAAGGTAATCTCCTCAAATGCTGTATCTTCCTGAAACTTGGCCCTCCCTGCATTTTTTCTCTTTCTACATAGATATGTCTGCACAACACACTCGTACTCCGTTTATTCCTTCTGCTCCTTTCTCTGACTTTCTAAATCATCTACACTTTCTCTATGTTTTCAGAAAAGGAGCAATCATGTTGTAAAATTGCTAGACCAGAAGGTAGGTTTATAAAAGCTGAATTGAAAACCCTGATCTAGAGTCAAATTAAGAGCTGTAATTAAGGATTTTCCTAAAATTAAGAAGATAGGCAAAAACTTTCTGTAGAATTCAGGATTTTGGCTTACATGCATTATTCTAGATTATTAAATGTATCAACTAGTTAACTTAATTATTAACCTCTCAGAATCAGAAAAATAATTAAACAGTAGGGTAAGAAAAAGAGGATTTAAAAAACTCCGCTTTGTAAAATTTTTAAAATATCTTAATAGAGTACGCAAAATAGGGAAGAGACTACATAAGGACAATTCAGAAGCCTTTTAAATGTGGTAAAGTCATGCATAATCTTGATCTATTACAATTCTGGAAGAAAATAAATAAATAACCATGCCCTAAAGGATGCTTCGAGCATCTCCAAATGACTTTGATACATTTGCTTTCTCTTGGGGTAATGCTTATGAAATAATAATAGTATGTTTATTTTCAAGATAGATTGAAGCAATTTCCTGTTGAAAATTCACAATACTTAAACTGAATTTTGAAACAAAACTACTAATGAAGGATAAATTCAACATTGTGTGTGTGTGTTTTCTAAATGACCTGATTTCTTCATCCAATGAAACATATTCTGGTGAGAGGAGCTAGATAATACACAAGTCAGCAACACTGTTGATAACAAAAATACTAGAAACAGTGACAGTGTCCCTTATAGATGAGTGAATAAATAAAAACGTGGCATCTCTATGTACCAGCTATGATGCAGCATTTAAAAGAAAATATTTAGAACTGTAGATACCAGCATATATAGATCTTAAATCATGTCAAGTGAAATAATAACCCTGCAGAATGGACACAAAGACAATGTTCCATTTATGAAAATTTGAAAACATACACCAAGAATAACATATTGTACATGATGAATATACTGTGTTGAAAAGTGGAAAAAGATAGACAAGAATGACATATCACATTCTCCTGAGAGTGGTTGCCTTGAGGATAGAGGATAGAATAAGGCATGGCTTTGTGCTGGTTGTCAAAAGACACTTTGATTTTATGAATACTATTTTATTTCTTTTATGTAAAATATTTAGGAAAATAAGACAAAATACAAATAGCTGTTTTGATGGTCAAGATGACTCAGTACATTTATGCTTAACTGTCCCTCCCCTCCCAATACATGTAACACTAACAGAAGAAGAGAAAACCAAAAACTGTTAATGAAGATTGCTCACAAAATAAACATATCTGTGGACCATAAACATAAAAATAAAAATTGTGAGCAGGCTGAAGTAGTAGTTCTGCTGGACTTCTAGTACAAAAGTAATGTAATAAAGGAGGTAATAATTTTTTCTCTTGAGATGGAGAGTGATCTAGGTTCACTCTGGAAAACCAGAGATCACTGCTGGACTTTCTCAATGTATGAAAAGATAGCAAGGAAAAAAAAATACTGGAGCTGAATTCCTTTTGGAAATATATGTATGGGTCTAGACAAGAAAGACAACACAGAATTACTTTGAGACCAGGAATCAGGCAAAATATTCATTATTACTGCTGATGCACAAGAGTCAAGATCGCCAGGAACACACCTGCAGTCAAACAGCTGTGTTTGGTATTTGATGCCACATAGGAGATTGAAAACCATGCGAACAATGGGAAGCCTGGTATGTTTTAGAAAGAAGGTGTTAATAGTCACTTGCTCTACAATTCGGGCTACATTAGGTGAATTAGAGGAGTGTTAATGAAGTGGGCATCTGTTTTGGAGGGGGTGCTGTCAGAAAGCAGCGATACTCCAGGGACGAGGCATCTAAGTGATTTTTATCTCGGAAGCCAAGTTCTCATTGGAGAGAAGCAATAGCCAGTCAGGATAACTGGGAAAGAGGGATGCCTGGTCCCTCTTTTCCAGCTAGGGATGCACTGTATATTTGTTTTTATGATCTTGTTTTGCCTTGTTCCATCACAATCATAGATACCGTATTTTTACGCAAATAGCGGGCAACTTCTGCGTTTATTTGCTGACCATGCCCTCCGTCTGGGAAGCACCCTTACTAGCGCCGCCATGCCAATCCTCTTCCGCATGTTGCTATAAAAAAAATAGCATAGCTTACGAAAACACCTCTCGGGAGGAGGGTGCGGCAGACAAACAAATGCAGAAGACATGCGTTATTTTCCTAAAAATATGGTAGTCTTGTCTGATGTTGATATTCTGTGAAAATGTTTATTTTCAGTAAGTGAGTATGACAGTCTAGCTGGTGGGAACTAGACCGGATATCACGTCAGCTGCCAGACCCGCACATTTTCTTTCTCTTTTCCATGGGGCAACACTGATACGCAAAGGTATGTTTTTGACGGAGGCCACAGGGGAGTTAGGTGAGGCAACTGCCAAGTCATAAACTGGAGGGGATGCGCAAAGGGGAGGGAGTATGTAAATAAATATAAGTGTGTCACTTCCTCAGAATGTATACTATTAACTTATTACCTTTGAGTCTATTCCGACTCATAAAGACCCTATAGGACAGAGTAGAACTGTCCCATAGCGTTTCCAAGGAGCGGCTGATGGATTTGAACTACTGACCCTTCTGTCAGCAGTCAAACTCTTCCGCACCTGCACCACCAGTGCTCCAATGTATAAGCAAATCAAAATTTCGAAACCCACAAGTAAATGCAACGGTAAGGAAGGAAAACAAATCAATAATAAAAAAATAAATGCACTCCACTTTATTTTATTGGAAGATTCCAAATGACCACTTTCAAATAAGTAGGTTTAGGCTGTTCAATAAGAGAGTGGATTCAAAATTTCCTTTAAAAATTACAAAATAGTATCAGCTGTCAAATTTGTGTATAGAAGTGATTTATTTATTAGTCTTCATGCATTTGTGTTCTTCTGTATTTTTTAAATTTCCCAAAAAACTTTTCCTGAAAACTTTACTGGAATAATTGAGTATTCAGCATGTATTTAGCAACTATGAAAACAGAGCGCAGTTCTTGTCATTCTGAGCGATACAAAGATATAGAAGGCATGACCTTCCCCTCAAGAGGAGCTGAGATAACACAGCTAATAAAATAAACAATGAAAGTGAACTAAAATATAGCATAGACTTTAACAAATATAGTCTATACAAATTCAGCAAAGATGTATAGAAATACATCTTTAAGTAGTAAAAATATTCTTTTTTTTGGGTATGGTCAAAAGTGAAAGGAAATCAATGGCAATCTAATTTGAATGAAAATAAAAGTTTCTGCATGTTTAGTTCTAGATTAGCATTAAGAAAAACAAAAACAAAACCAAAAACAAGCAAACCAAATCAGTTACCTTTGAGTCGACCCCATGTGTGTCAGAGTAGAACTGTGCTCTATAGGGTTTTCAATGGGTGATTTTTTGGAAATAGATCTCCAGGCCTTTCTTCCAAGGTACTTTTGTGTGAACTGGAATCTCCAACCTTTTGGTTAGCAGCTGACCATGTTAACTGTTTGCACCATGCAGTGACTCCATGTCCACTATATCCCAGTTTACATTCTCCCTTTTCCAGTCTTGCTTCCCTTAATCCTTCAGAACTTCTCCCTACCCCCCCACCCCCCGGAGATCACCCTTAGACATGCTTGTATGCAAAGCTTCTTAGAAATTGTTTCTTGAGGGAGGAAAAATGTCTACAGTCTCTACATAGAAATGAAAATTTTATACAGCAAATGAAGATTTGGATTTTTTCTCAATAATTTTACAGAATTAGTGTAATAATTTATAATTATAAATTAATTATTTTCTTTATACCTAATTTAATAATATTAAATCTAAGAATTTTTAAAAAATTTTTATGTCATTTTAAACTATTTTCCCCTTGGAAAAATTCAAATAAAGCTAGATATTTCCACATTTACACACTAAAATGTTCAATCATAGGAGACGTAAAATGATTTTTGAGGGAAAGATACTGTAAAAGAAACTGATAGTTGGTGGAAGAAAATTGTGCAACCACAGTTTTCAGCACAGGAACCTTAAATAATGTCAGACAACATGTTACAGCTAACAGACTCATCAAACTTTCCAAACAGTAAAATAAAACAAAGCAAAGCAAAACTAAACAAAAGACTCTTACTCTAATATTATCGTCTTGTTATCACAGAAGAAAAATCAGGGTTTGCACATTTGTTGATGCTTTACAATATGTTAAACAGAAAAATTCAAGCTCTGTAATTTTTGGTTCCCAATTAGCATGTTCATCTACGAATTAGTTTTTAAGCACATTCTATGTGCCAGACACTTGATTGAGAGCTAAGGATGGAATTATAAATGAAACAGGTTTTGCCTTCAAGAACTTCCTGTGGAGTTGAGAATATAATTTATGAATGCATAGGTATGATGGTGGAGGCCAGCGCTTACCATGGCATGGACACAGAGTAGGGAGGGATTCATTTTGCCAAGGGTTTAAGAAAGGCCTCAAAATGTAGGTGACATTAAGTGACTTATACGAGGACTGGGGAATGTTCCGGGAGCATATACAAAGATAAGTGCAAGAACTTGTCATACTGTTGAGCAGTACAAAATGGTGTTGCAGGCGGGTCCTTGCGTAGGATGAGGACGTGAGTTAGCAGAGTGGCACACAGAATGTGTAACAGGGAACTGTAAGACATGGTTGCCGTTGTTTCAACTGCATCATTTATAACACGAGATATTTTGATTTGTGTTTGCCTTCAGCCCATAAATGATAAATAAATCTTGGGATTGGTGTAGATATTGGAACAGTTGATGTTTGAATGGCTTTTTCAAAGCCTTTCTAAATCATAACAGGCTTCTCAGATGAAGGAATTAATAGAAGCAAAATAAATATTCTCCCTGTTATTTACAGCCCTTGTTGCATTGTCCCCTGAGAATTGTAGAGAACGTTACATAAAATGGTCTTAATGAGTGCTAGATATTTTCTTAACGCAAGCATGAGAAAATACAGATTTCCTCAAAAATGAATAGCAAAAACATACTTCTTAAACTTCAATCAAATGAATATTTTAGAAGTGTTATAAATATGAAGGAAATATAAATATATAATATTTATATTTATTTATAAATATATACTTATATATATTTATTTTGGATATTTTTCAATATTTCACTAGGCACAGTCAAGTTCCTTCAGCCACAAGGTATTTGTTCTAGGGTTCATTATATCTTCTAGTAAGCAAAATGTAATGATATTCTAATTGACATAAAAAAAAAAAAAGTATTTTATTGAAAATGTTAAGAAGGTCAAATGATTATTTTGTTTTGGAATAACTTGCCAAATGTTGGTAAACTAAACTTTTAAATTAATTTTTATCTCTTAAATTTTAAAAGATAAAAAATTAAGTCCAAGCTAGAATTACACTGAAAATACCTGCCAAAAGTAAACATAAAGCCGAATTCTGACACTTGATAAAATTCAGAGTAGTATCCTCTACTTAGAGATTTTCCCTCAGTTTATTCCTCACAAGAAACTATACACTTTTCCTTCTTAGAAAAAAAGAGAATATATGTATTTTCCTACATTATTGATACATATTACATAGAGTATGATATATACCAATAGTGTCAATAAAGCATGAATGCTTTGATAATTGACACCAGTAGAGATAACTATACTATAGCTTCAATAACCAGCTATATGTTAGGTTTTATAAGATTTAGTATTATAATAATTTTTCTTCTAAGAAGATAAGGCTAATGAGCAGATGAAGTGGATAAAATAATCGTGAAAAATTACTTAAAGTGTCACTGTTTATTAGTGATTGGACATCAAATAAATATTTCCATTTAAAATTATTCTATTATTTACTTTCATGATAATGCTATGGCTAAGGTTATTTCTCAATTTCATATTTCAAAATATGACATAAAAAGCTAGAAAAATATAGAAGTGGCATCACAAATAAAGGCTACATTCTTAATTTGAACAATTGAATTCTCACACCGAGAATTCCCAGATCATTTAGTCTACTGACTCTTGTGCTAAAACACAATGTTGAGAGGAGAGAATAAGGACAGGATCCCAGTATTGTATGGTGTGAGTCTCATAAATTGCGGGTAAGTAAAAATTAAGATAATGGACTTAATGAGGACAACAAAACTCACCTATGCTTTAGTTAGTCCTGAGTGCATTATCTTGGTTTCTACAACTTTTCCTTTTATATAATTTGTGGTCCTTTCTTGGGTGACTGGTGAGTACTTGAAAAGAAAAAGAAAAAAACAGCAATAAAACTAAACTATTGGACATTTGCCCCAGTAAATAATACGTTTATAAAAATGAAAATCATTGTCATAATCATTTACCATTTCAAAGTGAAACAGTGCCAAAGAGGGAAGAAAAGTATGTGTGTGTGTGTATGTGTGTGTGCGTGTATTCAACTATCTCAGTTGGAAAAGGGAGGAGGACTGGTAAATATATATTTCCCTCCCCCTTTTCCAAATAATAAAATTAAAACTATTTCAAAAAATAAAATCTCCAATTTTTTTAAATTAAAAAATTAAAGGGAAATACATATCTTTGCCACTAGATGGCACATATTTTAATTTCGCTTTGTTCACTTAGTTGCACTAAAACAATAGGTCATGACTTAAATTGATTTTTTCTTAACATTTTATTCAAAATAGGAATATGGTCACCATCATATATTAGATACACACATGACATAAAACTGTGGTAAGGACTACATAATCATACTAATAATAATTATTGACCCCAAGTGCTGTTTTTGCATTCAAAATTATTTTTCCATCTTCCATTTTAAACAGCGTTTGTTCAAAATCCTCTAAGTGCTGTTTTATATCTTCTCTGCATCCGTTATAGCAATCCTGTCTAAGAAAAAGTAGAATTTTCTATTTGGTTATTTCCAATCGAATCATATAATGTCTTCCTTGTGTTCCTAGTTTCCAGAAACAATCTTCTTGGGTTAATGTCTACATAAAGAGGTTTGCCTTGTAAACCAGCAATCCTGTGTGGCTGAAACACATCTCTGGTAGACACTGAGAAACACTTCTAGGAACTGAGCTCTGACTTAGGATCATTACATTGCTAAAGGATTTCAGTGGGCTTTCACCCAGCATCCTCACCTCTAATGGGAGCAGCAAGTTTGCATATGTTATTCTCTTTATAGAAAATTAATCGATTCGGATGGGAAATATTTGTAAAAAGAAAATGAAGTAATACTGGAAATAATAAAATTACATTGTTTATGTTTTCCCCAAATTCTGTCTTAAACATGTTTGATTTTTCCACAAGCCAACCATTGTTTCTCATTATTTTTCTCCTCACTGTAGTAGAGATATTCATGAATTATCAAATGCAATGTACTTAAACATACTGTTCAGTTTGATGCTGAGCATTTTCCCTTCTTCAATCCATATTACATAATATGCATTGAAATATCAAAAGGTCTGAAGTCATTTTACATTTTGTTTGACTTAGGCCTGGCAACCAAGTGTGGATTATAATGATAAGCTAACTCTGCCGGAGCCCATCAATCTGGAGCAGTAAAACCACTGAAAGGTGTAAACATTCAAGCAAAGAGATGAAAAACAAGCCTTCACCACCATGCAGTATTTCAGAGGATTTTGGCCTTTGTTTTATTCTAGCTAGATTGGTATGGAGGTACTTATCTCCTTTTTTAAAGTACATAAATTTAGAACAATTGAAATATAAAGAAGTATTGACCATATTCTTTATATTACAACAATTGAAATATAAAGAATATGGTCAATTATTGTATAATGAATGAAGATAATAATAATAATAAGTCATACAGATAATGAAAGAGTACAATCTCAAAGTACCCCCTTTGTCTAAATGTCTCATCTTCATGATTTTCCTAATTCTTTCCCTTTGCTAGACATGCTTTTTCTCTTTACTGAATTTCCACGTTCTTGATTGATCCCTATTTTCTTAGACAATCAATCTCTTTCTGAATTCTTTTGCATTGTATTAATAGTTCAGTGTAGACCAGACAGAGGCAACATTTCAAATACATTCTTCTTATGAGTATCAATCCCTTCAATCTTCTGATCAACATATTCATAATAAAAGTCTCCAATGTGGACAAATTTGATCACTGAACTTTGGAGTCAAGTGACCACAGTCTACATTTGGCTCTGTCACTTACCTAGGCCTGAGACCTTAGAAAACCACTGAATAACTGTACACCTCACTAGTGTTATGTAAAAGTGTTGGGACTTAACTCAGAGAATTGTCATAAGATTAAATAAGGCACTGTACACTTGAAGCATGAAGCAAATATAAGGCAGCATTATTGTTCAGTCCTCCACCAAAGCAGGTGAGAGTACCTAGAAAAAATAATCCCATGTCATGGCATTTTGTTCCTCTATAAATGTGTAATTTCTAAACTCAGATGGATCTTTAACACTGCTTTTCTTTTATTCATATTTATCGCCAGTTGACTCTCTTATGCATGTTTTTCCTGCTCTCCTCATGTACTGAGGTCTGTTAATCAATTCATTTCAATAAATATTTATTTAGAGTGCCAGGCATTCTATGCATCTGGCATTGCCGCCTACTGCACCGAGGAAATAGAGGTCATCAGGTGTGAATGCTTTCCTCTTGTCTGTATGAGAAGACATTACCTTCACTTACCATTTTCACTTTTTCCACTGACTCTGAGGTAGCGCTGATCTCTCTTCATTCTCAAGGAGTTATAGTTCTGATAAAATCTGATACCATCCAGGACCTTACTGTTTCTATTATATAGTCTATATTTTTGTATTTTTCTTTTTCTTTTCTGTACTGAGTGATTCATACAGTCTTATGAACAAATTCAATTTATCCCTATCTTAATAATACCTTCCTTTGACCTTAAGGGTCATTCAAGTTACTGCCATTTCAGTTTTTCCTTCCCTTGTTAAAGACTTTATTTTAAAAATATTTATTTATTATTTGTTCTTGAAACAATTAACAACCTACAGAAAAGTTGCAAGTATAGTGCAAGGGACTTTTTTTTTTCCATGAACGTTTGAAAAAATGTTGCCAACATCACGTTCCATCATCTTCAATATATTAGTGTGTATTTTTTACTAACAAGAACATTCTCCTACATGAATGTAATATAACTACCGAAATTAGGAAATTAGCATCAATTCATTACCAACATCTAAACCTCAGTCTGCATCCATTGTTGACAAATTCTCCCAAGACTATTTTTAGAGCAAGATCATCCAGTCCATCACCACATGTTGTATTTAATGTTTGTGTCTCTTTAGTCTTCTTCAACTGGGACAAGTCTATATTCTTTCCTGGATTTTCATGACCTTGACAATTTTGAAAACTGCAGGCCAGTTATTTTATAGAATGCTCATCAGTTTTGATTTGTCTGATATTTTATTTGATGAGGTTCAGGTTATGCATCTTTGGAAGGAATATCATCACTGATGCGGTGTTCTTCTAATTTCCTCTTATCAAGTATATATGATTTTGTTTTATTTCAGTATTGGTGATGTTAACTTTGATCACTTGATTAAGCCAGTGTTTGCCAGACATCTCCACTGTAAATTTACTCATTTTTTTTTCCTTTTTAATTTATAAGTATTTTTTGAAAAGGCTTTTTGAATCTATGTAAATTTTCTGTTCTTCATCAAGCTTTCATTTTATTACTTTTATGACTATCATTATGGACTTATAAATATATTATTCAATGAAATATGATAAGTTAATAATATTAATCATTTTGATGCTCAAATTATCCAAAGTTTGGGCAGTGGGCACCTCCTCAAGCTGGCCCCTGTATCCTTGACAATTTCTTTACTTTCTGGCACAAAAAGTTACTGCAGACAGACTGCTTATATTTATCATTCTCAATCCTGGAATCCACCATTTCTCAAGGGACTGTGATTCTTTTCGAAGACAATGGAATTTAGAAAACAGGATCTTGGTGTCTAGTTTGCTCATTACTCTTGGCAGGACACTGGTTTGCAATACTGCAAAATGGGGTGGCAAGTTTGAGTTGATGTGGGACTCACAGTTTACCGCTGAAAAATCAGAGTTGGTTGTACATGATCAAAGCACACAGAGGGTTGCTCACAGATGGACAGAGAGCTTGGTGACTGGATGAAAATTGCTGTGAATTTTGTTTACTCTGAGATGGGAATTGTCCTTCCCCTCCTTTAAATGCCAAGTAAACTTCCCATATGAAGTAGCTGATATGCTGTATATGGAAGCCATACTGGATTGTCTTTACGGTGACAGGAATGTTCATATACTTGATATCCCAGATCACTGTATCTTCTGTGATTGAGGGGATCCTTCTGCATGGGCACCCATGTAACCTACTGCTGCAAAATCTAGCAACCGTCTGAAAAGCCAGAGCAGACTTGTTTTCTCAGCTTCCACTTACAAGTCTTAAAATGCTAAGAAAATTAGGGTGATTCACAGGAGAATAGGGAAAGGAAAAAAAGGTAGTCAAGGGACTCATCCCAGCAGGGTGGAAATCTTTAAATAGTTATTAAGAAATTGGATGAATAAAGCAGGCTTTGATGGGGTTAAGACAGAAGTCTTAAGGCAGTATTGTTGGAGGTAGGGTGGATTGATGGGAGCCCCTGCTGGTCCCCCCAAATTAAGGGACCTAAACAAATACACTTCATCTACCCTAGGTTGGAAGAATTTAAAAAGCCAGGTGTTAAAGATGACAATGGGAAATCTGACCTCAATTTGTAAAGGGTAAAGGTCCAGCAAATTAATCAGGATAAGGACCAGGGTCTCTTGGCCAGGCCCCTGGCTAAGGACCCAAGCTCATATACACATGTGTGAGTAAAATGACCAAGGGGTGGAGAAGAAACATTTCTGGGACTCCTTGACATGGGAATTCAATGCACTGTGGCTCAAAAATAGGTTGCTTAAGTCCTAACAGGCACTACAATTAGACTGGGAGGCTATGGGTATATAATGGTTAATGAGATTAGAGTAAAATTTGGAAGAAAATTGGAATGTTTAAACATACTTTATGTGGAGTGGTTGTGTCTCTTTATCTGAATGTATTATTAGGATGAACATTTTATTTGACTGGGGAACATTACCCCTACCTAGTATTGTAAAACAGAAGGCATGTAAGTTAGCCCTTTGCTAGTATTAATTGGACATGCTACATGGGAGCCTACAGAATTGCCTGAGCCCACATAGGTTAATTTGAAACAGTATCAGATATCTGGTGGACAAAAAGAGATGATTGCTTTAATTAATGACATGTTACAAGTAAGAGTTCTGATACCAAAAAATTTTCTGTACAATAGCCCTGTGTAGTCTGTAAAAAGTTGGATGCCTCATACAGACTAACAATAGACTATTGAGGCTTGAAATAGTAATACTACTTATAGCATCGGCAGTCCCTGATATGCTTTCCACAGCACAAAAATAGAACAAGCTAAAGGAGAGTGGTAGTGATTGATCTTGCAAATGTTTTTTTCTTGATACGAGTCTCAGGAAAGAGCCAACTGCAGTTTTGCTTTCAGGAGGGAAGGATCCTGATTTACATTTATTATATTGCCACAGATTATTTGGATTCACTAGCTTAAAGTTATAATTTGGTTAAAAGGTTATTATTAGGGCTTAATGCAGGTCCTGAGTATAAAATACATTACATTGATGATATCGCGACGATATCAGAAACAGAAGAGCATTTGCCAACAAGAACTTCTCCCTCTGCCAGCAAGAAAGAGACACTGCAGATGGCTATGTGGCAGATTCCCTGGGGGATAGACCACACGTAGTTGGCAATAAGAGCACAGTGGACCACTGCTGGCAGCCACAGGGAGGCTATGAATGGGGGTCAACTGCAATAAACATCTACTTTGGACAGGCTTTGCATAGCTGGTGGTAGATATAAATATTTAAAATGCTAGTTAAAAAAAAAAATCTGGAACGGAAGATACTGTACCAATTTGGACTGTTGAGTTACGTTTGTTCAAACAAGGGAATGCACTTTACATCTCATAGTGTTCAATGATGGTTAAGGAGACTTCACATCAAATGTTGCATAGAATCCTCACAGAAGTAGTTTGGTAGAGAACTGGAATAAGCAACTGAAACATCTGGTGTCTAAAATGGGGGAAAATAAAGGCATGAGTGTCTGATTTACATTCCTTCGTGAGTATATGTTTGCTCAGCATAAAGGTGACCAACACAAGGTTTCAACTGGAGAGATTCTCTGCTTTTCTGGTACAACTGGGGAAGAGGAGGCAGGGGAGGAAGTTGGTACTACTATACAATTTTTCCTCATATCACCTCAAATTTCTTTTCTTTTTTTTTTCTGTCTGATGCAGCTGTCCCAGGACCAGGGCTGCAGCTATGCATATCCAAAGCAGGGATTATCCCTAAGGGGGGGGGGGACTGTAATTGTAACTATATGCCAGAATTTCTAAGGGCCTGATGGCATGGACTGTGCCTTCGCCCTATCTGGCAAAATTGGGGTTGATAGTGAATCTACTTGTATTGCCTAGTGGTTGAGACAGCCCACTAGCTCTGTACCTGTGATGGTTACTTTTATGTGTCAACTTGGCTAGTCTATAATTCTCAGTCATTTGTCCAGATACTGGACTGATTGCTGTTCCTTAATGTTATGTAAGGGAATCAGAGTCCATGACGTGATCTGTTGCCATCAACTAATCAGATGAAAGGGGAATTTCCTTGGGGGTGTGGTCTGCCTCCAGCATATAGATAGATGTTCTGGCAGACCTCACTCTCTCGACCTTGCACTTTCCATCCCCTGAACTCAAGATCCTGTAGATTTTGGATTAGCCAGCTCCTGCAATCCTGTGAGCCGGTAGAGGTCTCCAGCCTGACCTACAGATTTGGAAGTTGCCAGTCCCAAAAACTGCATGAGCTATTTCCTTGAAGTAAATCTATGAATATATGTTTCATTGGTTTTGCTCCTCTACAGAACACAACTAAGATAGTACATACAAAAATCTACCCTATATAAACTGGAATGGACTGAGGGAGAGGCACTTACTAGTCTGGTATTGCTGGCGGCCATCTGAACCAGCATAGTGGCTAAACTTACTGTCTCTTCCAAAGGTGCAAAACTTTACGTTAAAATCAACAGCAAATGACAAGAAAGAGAAATAGAAGCTGAGAGTACAGCAATGAATAAATAGGTTATGCAACAACGGAAATCCAATATTATGTTGGTGCCTTAAGGGAGGCTCAGAGCAAGAGAATGATATTGTGTCTTATCATAATTATGCTACATGCCAGAAAGGATGAAACCACCTGTTTGCCAAGATCGTCCCTTCTTTTGGAACCTGTCAAGTTTGAATACACCAAAAAAATCAAACCCATTGCTGTTGAGTCGACTCTGACTTATAGCGACCCCACAGGAGAGTAGAACTGCCCCATAGAGTTTCCAAGGAGCAGCTGGCAGATTTGAACTGCCTACCTGTTGGTTAGCACCTGAACACTTAACCACTGCACCCCCAGGGCTCCTAAGTTTGAATAGAAGCCTGAAAACTGAGTGGCATTTTTCGGGGTGATTTTTGGATCATACTATATGACGATGAACTGGACTAATTGTTAACGACTGAGTGGAAGTCTACTGATACCAGGATCTTTTGATTTCTTGACTGCCGCTTCCATGGGCATTGATTGTGGCATCAGATACTGTTTATTTTACAGTGTACAACAGAATTCATCTCCCTAGTCACCTCTGCAATCTTTTTCTTCTGCCTATTCAAATTCTACTTGCGCTTTACAAATCAACTAAAATATATCACAACCTCAGTAGGAAGCTCTCATATCGTTTCCAAAAAAGTATTTTTGGGAGCCTCTCATATGTTCACTTACATCATTATACCACAAAAATATAATTTATAATAATAAAACAACTAGTAATCCTTTTTTTTTAACTTCTGAGTGCTAGACTGTATGCCAAATACTTTACCGCACATAACTTCTAAAATGTAAAACCAGCTCTGTTTTGTCTTGAAATGCAATGCACTTTAGTGTTATGATGATACATTGTGGTCTGTTTCAATGGTTAGTTCAATATCCTGTTTCCTTACTAGATATGAGCAACTAATTGGCAAAAATAAAATTTCATTTCCAAGTTCCAGCTTTTAGCAAAGTGTCACCGTGGCATCCTGCTGTTGTTAGGCACTGTCCAGTTGGTTCCGACTCATTAACGACCCTATGTACAACAGAACGCAACACTGCCCAGTCCTGTGCCGTTCTGTGTCATTCTAAAAGCTAGGTGTCTTAGTTATCTAGTGCTGCTACAACAGAAACTCTACAAGTTGATGGCTTTAACAAACAGAAGTGTATTCTCTTACAATTTAGGAGGCTAGAAGCCCAACTTAGGGCACCAGCTCCAGTGGAAGGCTTTGTCTCCAGGTTAGCTCTGGAGGAAGGTCCCCGGCATCAGTCTTCTCCTGGTCTAGGAGCTTCTCAGAGCAGGGACTCCGGGTCCCAAAGATGCACTCCGTTCTGGCTCTGCTTTCTTGGTGGTAGGAGGTCCTTCTCTCTCTGCTGGCTTCTCTCTCCTTTTATCTCTTTTAAGATAAAACATGATACAGGCCACATCCCAGGGAAACTCACCTTACATAGGATCAGAGCTGTGACATGAGTAAAGTGTTGCATCCCACACTAATCCTCATAGTCCAACATAATCTAATCTTGCCTTATTAACTACATGTAGAGTTTAGGATTTACAACACATAGGAAAATTACATCCGATCACAAAATGGAGGACAACCACACAATACTGGGAATCATGATCTGGCCAAGTTCACCCACATTTTTGGAGGACACAATTCGATCCATAACACTAAATGTTTCCCCTTAAAATAATATTTTTCAGTAATTCTAACATAACCCAGTAAAAATCACAAAAGGCAACGGGCTCATTTAATTTGAGCAGATTTCATTTGACAATTCACTTATAGCCTGTCTCTTCAATGGAGATGTATTCTTTATATTTTTGGAATTAGTATCTAAGTGAAGTTAGAGAAGTGTAGCAGGAGTTTACTTAAAGAGCAAGCCTCTCTAACAATTATAAGCTGTTGGAATTCATTAATCTCATGTAGTTAGCTAAATCATCAAATCACTGTGGCTTGTTAAAGAATTAACCCAACATTAGTTGATGGCGTCGTCATGTAAAATTACTGAGATTTTTTATCTTAACTATAAAAGAAGCCTTCTCATCTAAGTGGTATGTGTAGAAAATATTTTAAAAACGCATTTAAAAATCAATATTGCATTTTCTGTTTAATGCAGGTTAATGACAGTGTATCTCAGTGGAGCCAAAGAACATTTTCCCTGAAGGTAGTGCTGAAATTCTTTTTTTTTTAATTGTGCTTTAAGTGAAAGGTTACAGTTCAAGTTAGTTTCTCATACAAAAATGTATACACAATTGTTATGTGACCCTAATTGCTCTTCCCTAGATTCCCCGTGTCCACTCAACCACCTCCTGTCCCTTTCTGCCTTCTCATCTTGCCTCCAGACAGGAGCTTCCCATTTAGGTTCGTGTATATACTTGAACTAAGACACACTCTCTTTACGAGTATCATTTTATTTCTTATAGTACAGTCCAATCATTATTTGGAGAGTTGGTTTGTGGAACAGTTTCAGTTCTGGGCCAACAGAGAGTCCGGGGGCCATGTCTTCTGGGGTCCCTCCAGTCTCAGTCAGACCATTAAGTCTGGTCATTTTACTAGCATTTGAGTTCTGCACCCCATCCCACTTTTCTCCTGCTCTGTCAGGGACTCTCTGTTGTGTTCCCTGTCTG
Source organism: Trichechus manatus latirostris (assembly GCF_000243295.1). Lineage (NCBI taxonomy): Eukaryota > Metazoa > Chordata > Mammalia > Sirenia > Trichechidae > Trichechus > Trichechus manatus. The sequence continues at coordinate 9,773,981 of NW_004443949.1, read as the reverse complement.
GGCGGTCATTAGTGGTAGCCGGGCACCATCTAGTTCTTCTAGTCTTGGGCTGATGAAGTCTCTGGTTTATGTGGAACTTTCTGTCTCTTGGGCTAATACTTTCCTTGTGTCTTTGGTGTTCTTCATTCTCCTTTGCTCCAGGTGGGTTGGGACCAATTGACGCATCTTAGATGGCCACTTACTAGCTTTTAAGACCCCAGATGCCACTCACCAAAATGGGATGCAGAACATTTTCTTAATAAACTTTCTTATGCCCATTGACCTAGATGTCCCCTGAAACCATGGTCCCCAGACCCCCTACCCCTGCTACTCTACCCCTCGAAGTCTTTGACTGTATGGAGGAAACTTCTTAGCTTTTGATTTAGTCCAGTTGTGTTGACTTCCCCTGTATTGTGTGTTGTTCTTCACTTCATCTAAGATAATTCTTATCTACTATCTACTTACCCCTCTCGCTCCCTTCCCACCCTCATAACCATAAAAGAATTTTTTCTTCTGTGTTTAAAACTTTTCTTGAGTTCTTATAATAGTGGTCTCATACAATATTTGTCCTTTTCATTTGACTAATTTCACTCAGCATAATGCCTTCCAGTTTCATCCATGTTACGAGATGTGTTGCAGATTCATTAGTATTTTTTTATCATTGCATAGTATTCCATTGTGTGACTATACCATAATTTATTTATCCATTCATCCATTGATGGGCACCTAAGTTCTTTCCATCTTTTTGCTATTGTGGACGGTGCTGCAATGAACATGGGTGTGCATGTATCTATTCATGTGACGGTTCTTATTTCTCTACGATACATTCCAAGGAGCAGGATTGCTGGATTGTATTGTTCTTCTATTTCTAGCTTTTTAAGGAAGTGCCGAATTGATTTCCCAAGTGTTTGTACCATTGTACATTCCCACCTACAGTAAGTGTTCCAGTCTCTCCTCAATCTCTCCAAAATTTATTGTTTTCTGTTTTAAGGCTAGCCTTTTTGGGGTGAGATGGTATCTCTTTGTGGTTTTGATTTGCATTTCTCCAATGGCTAATGATTGTGAGCATTTCTTCATGAATCTGGTAGCAACCTGAATATCTTCTTTGGTGAAGTAGTTGTTCATATCCTTTGCCCATTTTTAAACCGGGTTATTTGTCTTTTCATTGTTAAGATATTGCAGTATCTTGTAGATTACAGAGATTAGACACTAATCAGATTTGTCATAGCCAAAAATATTTTCCCAGTCTATGGGTTGTCTTGTTACTCTTTTAGTGAAGTCTTTTGGTGAGCATAAATGTTTGATTTTTAGGAGCTCCCAGTTATCTACTTTCTTTTCTGGTGTTCATGCATTGTTAGCAATGTTTTATATTGTTTATGCCATGTATTAGGGCTCCTAGCGTTGTCTCTATTTTTTCTTCCATGATCTTTATCGTTTTAGATTTTATATTTAGGTTTTTGATCCATTTGAGTTAGTTTTTGTGCATGGTGTGAGGTACGGGTCTTGTTTTAGTTTTTTGCAGACAGATGGATATCCATTTATGCCAGCACCATTTGTTAAAGAGACTGTCTTTTCCCCAGTTAACGGACTTTGGGCCTTTGTCAAATATCAGCTGCACATAGGTGGATGAGTTTACGTCTGGATTCTCAATTCGGTTCTATAGGTCTATGTATCTGTCATTGTACCAGTACCAGGCTGTTTTGACTACCACGGCAGTATAATAGGTTCTAAAATCAGGTAGTGTGAGGCCTCCCACTTTGTTCTTCTTCTTAAGTAATGCTTTACTTATCCGGGGCCTCTTCCCTTTCCATATGAAGTTGGTGATTTTTTTCTCCATCTCGTTTAAAAATGCCGTTGGAATTTGGATTGGGATTACATTGTATCTGTAGATAGCTTTGGGTAGAACAGACCTTTACACAATGTTGAGTCTTCCTATCCATGAGCAAGGTATGTTTTTCCACTATGTAAGTCTCTTTTGGTTTCTTTCAATAATGTCTTACAGTTTTCTTTATATAGGTCTTTTACGTCTCTGGTTAGATTAATACCTAAGTATTTTATCTTCTTGGGGGCTATTGTAAGTTGCATTGATTTGGTGATTTCCTCTTTGAAGTTCTCTTTGTTGGTGTAGGGGAATCCAACTGATTTTTGTATGTTTATCTTGTTACTGAAAGTGGTGTGTTGAAGTCTCCTTCTACTATTGTGGAGCTGTCGATCCCTCTTTTCAATGCTGTTAGAGTTTGTTTTATGTATTTTGGAGCCCTGTCATTGGAGGTGTAAATATTTATTATGGTTATGTCCTCCTGGGGTATTGACCCTTTAGTCATTATATAGTGTCCTTCCTTATCCTTATGTGGAGGATTTTACTTTAAAGTCTATTTTGTCAGAGATTAATATTGCCACTCTGCTCTTTTTTGACTGTTGTTTGCTTGATGTATTTTTTTCCATCCTTTGAGTTTTAGTTTGTTGGTGTCTTTAAGTCTAAGGTGTGTCTCTTCTAGGTAGCATATAGACAGGTCATGATTTTTTATCCATTCTGCCACTGTCTGTCTCTTTATTGGTGCATTTAGTCCATTTACATTCAGCATAATTATTGATAGGTATGAGTTTAGTGCTGTCATTTTAATGTCTTTTTTTGTGTTGTTGACAGGTTTTTTTTTTGTTCCACTTAATTTTCTGTGCTGAGTCATTTTTCTTTATGTATTTTCTTTTCATCTCTTTCATTGTTTTGATTTTGTATTTGCTGAGTCTTTATGTTTTTCTTGTTTTTTATTCTGATGTGTAGGATTATTAGTTTCCTTTGTGGTTCCCCGAGTATTTACCCCTATTTTTCTAAGTTTAAACCGGTCTTTTATTTCTTTATATCACCTTGACTTCTTCTCCATATGAAAGATCTGTGACTACATTTTTTATTCCCTCTTTTTGTTTCATTGTAGTCATCTTTTACATATTGACACCTGTTTCCCTATTCTCAACATTTTAGCTTTGATTTATTTTTGTGACTTCCCTATCTAGGTTGATATCCAGTTGCTCTGTCCTGTGTTCTAGTCTTGGGTTGTTATCTGATGTTCTTGATTCTCTAACTGGAGAACTCCCTTTAATATTTCTTGTAGTTTTGGTTTGGTTTTTGCGAATTCCCTAAACTTCTGTTTATCTGGAAATGCTCTATTCCCCCATCATATTTGAGAGACAGTTTTAATGGATATATAATTCTTGGCTGGCAGTTTTTTTTTGATTTTGTATTTTTTTCCTTCAAGGCTTTATATATGTCATCCCATTGCCTTCTTGCCTGCATGGTTTCTGCTGAGTAGTAGGAGCTCAGTCTTATTGACTGTCCTTTGTAGGTGACTTTTCATTTTTCCCTAACTGCTCTTAAAATTCTCTCTTTATCTTTGGTTTTGGCAAGTTTGATTGTAATATGTCTTGGTGACTTTCTTTTGGGATCTACCTTGCGTGGGGTTCGATGAATATCTTGGATAGATATATTCTCATCTTTCATGATATCTGGGAAGTTTTCTGCCAACAAATCTTCAACAAGTCTCTGTGTATTTTCTGTAATCCCCACCTTGTTCTGGTACTCCAGTCACTTGTAGGTTACTCCTCTTGATAGAATCCCACATAATTGTTATGGTTTCTTCATTTTTTAAAATTATTTTACCTGATTTTTCCTCAAATAAGTTGGTGTCAAGTGCTTTATCTTCAATCTCACTAATTCTGACTTCCATTCTGCTCCTATGACTTTCTATTGAGTTGTCTAATTCTGAAATTTTATTGTTAATCTTCTGGATTTCTGATTGCTTTCTCTCTATGGATTCTTGCAGCCTGTTAAATTTGTCATTGTGCTGCCATATAATCTTCTTAAGTTCCTCTATTGCTTTATTTGTGTGTTCCTTGGCTTGTTCAGTGTTTGCCTGATCTCCTTTCTGATCTCTTGAAGAGTTCTGTATATTAATCTTTTGTATTCTACCTCTGGTAATTCCAAGAAGTTATCTTCCTCCAGAAGATTTCTTGGTTCTTTGTTTTGGGAGTTTGCTGAAGACATCATGGTCTGCCTCTTTATGTAATTTGATATTGACTATTGTCTTCGAGCCATCAATAACTTATTATTCATTTATTTTATGTTTGCTTACTGTGTCCTAGCTTCTTGTTTTGTTATATTTTGATATGCCTAAATAGGCTGCTTGTGTGAGCTAGTTAGATTACTGGTGCCTTTGAAGCTCTAACGTCCTGTCACCAGATGGTTAGATCTGTTACCAGGTATGTGAGCCCAGGAGTCCATTTACTTTTCTTGTATGGATTCTGCTCAGGTAGTTGGTCACCAAACGTGTGGTGCAGGCATTCACCTACAGTCCTAGACGGGCATGGGTGATTAGAGTAGGCACAAGTATCTGGCTGTAGTAGGTGGTCATGCACTGAGGAAGGCAGGGTGCTAATGGCTGCCCCTGAGTGTCTGGGAGGAAAGTATGTCCCTGTTCCCCAGAGTGCAAAGGTGGGTGGGTTTTGCAGCTGGACTCTGGACACCCAGTGCTGTTGGCTGTAAGGACTGGGAGGCACCACTTATTCTTGGACCCCTGTCACAGGTGGCTAGGTGGCATGGGTGGAGCCACCAGTCCTCAGGCCTCTGATGTGGGTAGGTGAGGACCCTGCTTAATGGGCAGAGCAGTGTCAAATGTCACAAACCTGCCACTCTACCATATAGTTGATACTGTCGAAGTTAGGTTTCAGGTATATACCCTGTTATACTGTGGTAATGACAGCCTATGTTGCTGAAATGAGCCCACACAAGTCTATGCAGGTGTGAAAAGCATTCAAAGTCTGCGGACCCTTTAGGCCTGTGCCTAGGGAACTGTGCCTGCCCTGAGTTCCCAGCTTAGGGGAGCTGGCAGATTATTTTTTTCTGGTTTGTTAATTTGTTCCCTCTTCAAGGCCGGGAGAACAGCTCAGGATTTGTGGAGGGTCCTACTTCTGGCCCAGGGGACATGGCAATTGCTGAAGCTGGCTTGGGACCCAGTGCAGAGTGGGGAGGGAGCAGGTAAATTGGAGAGCGATTCTTCCCAAACAGGGTGTTTTTTGATCTGTGTGGTAGTTTAGATGCATGTACTTATCTTTTGCCAATTGAGCGCAGCTTTTCGCTGGTTCTGGAGGTTTGAGTAGACTCTCTGCCGCTCCATCTCTCCGGATGTGGAAAACGTGTCCCGAGCACCACTGTCCATTTCACCGTGCACACCAGCCAATCTGGCCCTCAGGGTGTTGGTTCCTGCTGGGTCAGGTCTGACAACTCCTTGCTACTGCTGAACTGTCTCTCCCTCCCCATGCCACTCAGTCCAATTCCTCAACTTTGCCTCTGATGTTCAGGCCTCCTAGATTGTCATGTATAATCAATTCACTTGTTTTTTTGGGTCTTTGTTGTAAGAGGGACCACCAGAAGCATCTGACTACTCCGCCATCTTGGCCTCTCCTCTGAAATTCTCTATTTTTTAATGTGTACAACAGTTCACTGAACTTCTCTCTTTTATCTAATTCTGAAATGCCCCTGGTTCATGACAAGCAGTTTCAGAGACAATGAGTTTCTCAAGATTAAATTAGATGGAAACTAACTTTCTGGTCACCACCGAAGTTTTTTTTTTGTTTTTTGTTTTTTTTAGCAAGTGGTGGGTTCTGCGATGTTCAGCAAAATGATTTTTCAAGTCAGCAAAAACATTTTCATATGTCCAATAAAATTTCTATTTTTGTTTCCTAAAGGGATATGTCTTGGAAGAAGTATAGCCAGAATGCTCATTTGAAGCAAGGATGGCAAGACTTCATTTTTATGTACTTTGGACATGTTATCAGGAGGGAACCAGTCCCTGGAGAAGGACATCATGCCTGGTAAAGTAGAGGGTCAGTGAAAAAAAGGAAGACCCTCAACAAGATGGACTGACACACTAGCTGCAACAATGGGCTCCAGCATAGCAGTGATTGTAAGGATGGTGCAGGACTGGGCAGTGTTTCAGTTCTGTTTTATATAGGGTTGCTATGAGTCAGAACTGACTCAACAACACCTAACAACAATGCAAACAAAAGGACATTGTTCTCTCATCTCTATATCCTTTCCTTTGTCTTCAGGTTCATGTATACTTATTTATTGTCTTTATATGACTGGATATTTTTCAGATTGCCTTTCTCTTCTGACCTGAAAACCAGAATAAAAAACCAGTAGCCATCAAGTCATTTTTGACTGATTGTGACCCCAAGTTGTCAGAGTAGAACTGTGCTCATTAGAGTTTTCAATGGCTGATTTTGCAGAAGTAGATCACCAGGGCTTTCTTCCAAGGTACCTCGGGGTGGACTCAAATCTCCAATATCACAGTTTGCAGTGAGCCTGTTGACCATTCCTACCATCCAGAGACTCTGAAAACTAGAATTAAAAAAAAAAAAAAACCAAACCCATTGTCACTGAGTTGATTCCAACTCATAGCAACCCAATTCAACAGGGTAGAACTGCCTCATTGGGTTTCCAAGCAGCAGCTGGTGAATTTGAACTGCCGATCTTTTGGTTAGAAGCCAAGCTCTTAACCACTGTAAGTGTTTAATGAGTAAATTCCAAAAATACACCAATGTATTACTTTAATTCGGATCTTGGGATATATTAGCCCACGCTAATACAATATGAGCCCTGCATATCTAAACTCATTAGTAAAATTTTATATACTCAAGATTTCTAGGTAATGCATTTCTAATTGTGTAATACACTTTGTACTCTGTGCAACAGAAGAATGTCATAACGCTATTGTTGCTTAAGAAATCACCCCATGCTTTGGATGTATTTAAAATTGCCTATTGTTAGACACCACATATCATAATGCTGGAATTCTTAAATATCAGCACATGAGCCCCTTCGACAGTCTGGTGAAGATTATGGACCACTTTTCAGAATAATTCTTAAATATATAAAATAAAAGCTATATGTTAGCTAGAAAGCAAATTATATTAAAATTTACTCATCAAAATAATAAATCACAAACACAGAATTGTATGTATATTTTCTTATTAATACATTAGAAATATATAGCAGTATGCCTAATAATAATTGTACTTTTAAAATATTGATGAGTGGAGATAATGATTTAAAATATCTTCAAAAGCTGCAATATATTAAACTGTATTTGAATTCTGTTGCTGACAAAGATAATATTACTTTGATTTGTTACCTATAGTCATAATTGAAATAAATGATGTATTTCTGATAGATGCTAGTGAAAACAAAGCTCTATCATTTTTCCCACTTAAGTTCACAAACTCCCTGAATTCTATACACAGATGATGCAGGAGTCTGAGGATCTCTGTAATATTATAATTTTCTCCTATTAGAAACTTCCTAATGACAAGCAATTAGATTTTCTTAACTTGTTAAATCGTTAGATGTACATTTTCCTCCTCTTATGTTACCCGTATCCTAACAATCTTTAAAAATAGCATGGGCTTTTGAGCCCCATAACTCTGAGATGAAATGTATATTTGTCATTTGTTAGCAGTCTAAAACTAGGCAAGCCATTTCCTTTCCAAGTATGCTTCCTCAAACACATCTTGCAAATTTTTTTTTGTGAGAATTAGAAATAATTCCTATAAAGACCTAATACTTCATCTGGCAAAATTGCTCTAAATAAATGATAGCTTTTAAAAAAAGGTCCAGTACAAATCTGAACTTTTCCATGTAGCATCTTAGTCCACACCAGCCGAGAGTTAGTTATTTCAGTTCTGAATTTATAGAAAGCTATAGAATAAAAGAGAGAGCTGAGGGGCTGAGGGGAATAAGAAGAGGTGAATTAAATAGCAAAAGAATATGGTAATGTTTCTACAAATCAGTTCCCAAGAGATATGGATACGATTACAACCAGAATTGTGTAGCAAAATTACTAGACCCTAAGGATTTCTTATCCTTGGCGTGGAAAGGAGCGTGAGATGTGAGTGAGGGGGCTGGGACATGGTCGATGTTCTTCTAAGTGTTTTGACATAGAATCATTCAGTCTGAGTCTGTTATATATCCCTCTGTGCTCAGGAAATATTTGGGGAAGCCACTTAGCATATACTCAGGTTTCCATCATTGATAAACTAAGTTAAAAATGTTAATAATAATTAACCCCAAAAAACAAACCCATTGCCATAGAGTCGATTCTGACTCGTTGTCACCCTATAGGTCAGGGTAGAGCTGTCCCATAAGGTTTCCAAGGAGTGGCTAGTGGATTTGAACTCCCGAATTTTTGGTTAGCAGCCATAGCTCTTAACCACCGTGCCACCAGGGCTCCTACTAATAATTAGGATATAGTTATATAGCTCTTCTATATCTGGCACTATATTAAGCAGTTTACATATATTAACTCTGTAATCCTCATAGCAAAAACGAGGTAAGAAACCTAAACATCCCTGCTTTAGATGAGGGAATTGAGGCACAGACGGATTATGTAGCTGACCTAAAGTCATTTTTAATCAAAAGCATGCAAGATATTCAAGCCTTTGAAATCACAACTACCTGATCAAAGTCAGAGATAGTGATACAGAATAATGTATATATAACTCTCATTTATAATTTATTTGTTGTGCACTACCTGACAATACCTCTCTGAATGTTATCTTTTAATAGTTTTAAAATTATACAACTGAATAAAACATGAACTTTAAATTGTTTGCATTGTAGTTGGCTAGATGAGACAAATACGTAAGTAAATATAGCAAGGAGCAGAAATAAGGATTTTGTAACATATAATAAGAAAGGTAAAATAACTTAAAATCTGTCTTCCCTTTGAACTTTATACATAATATTATTAAAAACAGATATTCAAAGCACAGTAGAAAACAAGCAAAGCATGGGAGGTTGTGAACATACGGAGCATGTGTCAACGGTGACAAGACAGGTGATAAGAATAATTCATGAACTGTTCTGAAGTTTTAACTCTTACTCTGCATCTATTTGGTAAGGCATTGCTATTCACATAAATAAAATCTAAAGACTGCATTCCATAATTAAACACTCAGTGAATTAAAAAATGAAGAAGCTGATATCATTTGCATTTGTCTCTAGGAACACCTGAGTTTATTTCTAAGATCTTTTAGTAAGAGAAAAAACGCTGCTGCTAATGTTGTGACTAACGAAAAATGTAAAGTCATGAAGAAGAACCAGCTATGTTATGTATATTTCTACTAAATAGAAAAAAGAAGACCTTTCCTTAGGCCCACAATTTATATTAAATATTAGTTTGAATAGTAACTCAATTTTGAAGTAATAATATGAGGATTTTTTTTGACAATGTCTGAAATGGTGGAATTTTAGCAAGATAATGCTGAACAATCAAATCCTATACTTATAATGAAATATAGTGTGTTCTCTTATTCTCAATAAGGTGTAATACCTTAAAGAGAGACTCTTTATCTCACATACACACACACACACACATACACACACACAGAGGGTGAAAAGAGAAATAACTGATTAATTTTTGCAAGAGGTCTTAGAAGAATAGAAGACAGGAAACTTTAATGTATTTCTTTATATGATTATCAATTTTTGAATTACTTATAATATTATTTATTGGTTTTAAAATTTAAAGAAGCACATTTTAGTATATAACCTCAAATTTTTTTTTAGAAATTTTGCCCTTTCAAATTCTAGTATGCTAACAAGCTAGAATATCCTTGATAATTTTCATTAGTATGGGTTGTACAGTTTTTTCCTTTTCTTAATCTGAAAATGTCTTTGCATTACTACTACTCCTGAAATATTATTTTGCTTAATTATAGTTCTAGACTGAAAGTTATTTTTACTCAGAACTTTGACTTTTGGCATACACTTTTGTCATTGATAAGCCAATCATCAGTCTAAAAGATGTTTCTTTTTTAGCTAATCTGCTTTATCTCTCTGAATGTTTTAAACTTCTTCTCTTTGTCTTTGTGAGTTTATTGTTTCATAATGATACGTCTGGGTGTAAATCTATTTTTATTCATCTGGGTTTCTTGGTCTAAAAATCAATGACTGTCAGCAATTGGGGGGGTCCACTATTTTTTTTAATGTTCCTCATCCAACTCTTTTTGTCCTTCTTCTTTTAACATTATTTACTGAATGCTGATTACAAGTTTGCTATGTCATCTCATGTTGTTTCCCATATCTCTTAACTCCTCTTTCCCATTTCTATATCATTTTGAAAATGTTTTATCATTTAGTTCATTAATATTTTGTCCAACTATTTAAGAAGTCCATTTTGCTTTAATTTTCTCCTCCTCCACCTCCCTCACTTTCTCCTCCATTTTCTTCTTATTATAGTTATTGTTATTAATTACTGATATTTCTAATTGATTCCTTTTCAAAATTGTTTGGTAATTTAAAAACAATGTGTATGCCTTGTTTGTATTCTCAGGCTTTTAATTCTTTAAACATATTAAATATAATTATTTTACATTCATTTTCTCATGATTCCAACATTTTCTGATTTTACTTTCTCTTTTCCCCCCTCACCTAGATCTTGCTCATGGTGCTTTGCTCTGGTTTTTAATTTTTTGGGGCAAGCACATAATCACTGAAATTTTATCTAAGGAAATTTGTTTGAACCTGGTTTAGAGTTCAGTTTCTCCAGTGAGAATTTGCTTTCACATTTTCATTTCCCTGGGTTTTAACAACAGAGGACAACTTTACATTTTTCACTTATGGTTTCTTTCCAACACATATGCAGATAATATCCAGATGTACCCCCTGTGAAGATTCAACTTACAAATCATCAGGAGCCTCCCCCCTCTCCCCTCCCCCCCACCTATTACAAAATTTAACACAAGAAATTGGTTTATGTATTGTACTCTTTTACACTCTTTTACATTTTGCAGCCAGTTTTGCATTGGAGTCTCTTTTTAAACTTCTAAATTTGAGCAGACTCTGATCTATATTTTCTATCCCCATTTCTCATGCAGCTTCCAAAACCAATCTCAACATCACTGCTATGGGCGTGTATCCTTCAGATGAAATGCAGCTTTGGTGCTAATTTACTTTCCAATAATCTTATCTATCTATCATCTATCTACGTACTTAACCTACCTACCTACCTACCTACCTGTCTGTCGGTCTATCTGTCTATCTATCATCTATCTACTCTTTATCTATCTACATACATGTTTGTCTCTGCTCATTCCTTACTCAATAACTCAGTTATACATTAATATATATACATATACATACATATATACATACATACATATATATATTTGTGTATGTGTTTTAAGTAGGATAATTAATCAGGGCATCTACAGTGATACATTTTGAATAATATAAAATTGGGTGTGTTAGTAAATTCCTCCCCTCTTGGTTAAACTCCTTATTTATTAACCTTATTAAAATCTCTGTTTTAGTCTGAATTATAGGCCCAAATTCATATGAACTCAGGCATTCTGACACATTTCTACTGTATTTGGTAAAAAAAATGGATTTTCAGCTATAACATTTGTAGTCATAAGTAAATTGCATAAATCGAATCATATTTTGGCATTTTCTCTTCATATCATTTTTGGTCAAACAGCTACTAAGATGAAAACATCTCTGTAATATATTGAACTTGGATCAATGAAATAATAAAGATGTTAAATGATTTGTTGAAAATGACTTTAATAAAGGGAAATAATTTGATGATGTAATCTGCTGTACATGGCTTCTAATCAGCCATATTTAATGTTACCAAAAGACAATGTTTAAAATGGCCATCCTGTATAAGACTAAAAAGAAATCAAAGAATCATTTCTTATGCTTTAAATATTTCAGTCTTTTGAAAATCCAAAGCATGTACTCTTCTAAATTCAAAACCATATTTTAAACAATGATGGGGAAAAAAAAGCCACGGTTCATAAGAATACACATTTCAAATTTTAATTATGGTAATCTAATTGACAAATATTTACTGAACATCTTCCCCTTATATACAAGTATGCTTCAGTCTCTTACTATTACAAAAAAATGGTAAAATTCTGAGGTGTCAATGAAAACACTGTTGAGCATTAAAATGCTAGTTAGTACATTATATACTGATCTATTCTTAAAAGAAATGTATATATAACTTTTAATGTATATCTGTATCAATAATAAAGAATTTTAAAAAAACTCCCTTATCTTACAAAAGGTAAAAAAAAAAAAATCATATATATAAAGTTATGTTTAATTTTTTATTCATTGTATTTAAAATTGACAATGTAGTTATTAGGAATATAAGTACTGAAAGTAATATTTATAAAAAGGCCTATGATTCTTCAGGGTAATATATTTGAAGGATCAATTACATAGATTTATACTAAATATTCTTTGGTATACATTTTGTTGTGACAAAGCATATCAAGTGGAAGTGCTTTTTATAGATTTCTGGTTAAAAAAAAAAAATGACATTTACTGTATTAAACTAACCATAATAGAAGTTAGAAAATCTATATAAAAATAATTTGGTTAAGTGACTAATTTCCAACAGTGGATGATTAAAACAGTCTAATTAGTGATGAATTCTAATCATTGCTTACTTTATGATCCTGTCTGTATTTACATAGAACCAAACTAAAAGTAGGCTTAAATAATTACTCAGGTAATTTAAACAATGGAATATATCAAGCCAAATCAATCAGGTAAAATAGTGTGGGGATGGATTAGCTGGATTGGAACTTTCCTTAAATGTGAACTGCTATTTAAGAGGTGACCACCTATGAATACTTTATATCAAAATAATGTGAATATTGTCTGTGAGAGCTGGAGAAAAATGTAAAACAAAATTATAACTCACAAAAAAAAGACCAGACTTACTGGTCTGACAGAGACTGGAGAAACCCAGAAAGTATGGCACTCGGACACCCTTTTAACTCAGTACTGAAGTCACTCTTGAGGTTCACCCTTCAGCCAAAGATTAGACAGGCGCATAAAACAAAAAGAGACTAAACGGGCCCACCGGCCCAGGAGGAGACAGGAAAGCTGGTCATGGAGAACCCAAGGTTGAGAAGCTAAGATTATTGACATGTCTTGGGGTTGACAACCAATGTCACAAATCAATATGTGTATTAATTGTTTAATGGGAAACTAATATGCTCTGTAAACCTTCATCTAAAGTACAATAAAAAAGAAAAAAAATATTATCTATGAGGTGATGAAACAGAAAAAAAAATACTTACCTATTTTAAAGTCAGAGTTTAAAAATCTGGATAGTGTTGTTAGGTACCATCGAGACAGTTCCGACTCATAGCAACCCTATGTGAAACAGAACAAAACACAGCCTGGTCCTGGGCCACCCTCACAATCGTTGCTATGTTGGAGCCCACTGTTGCAGCCACTGTGTCAATCTGTCTTGTGAGGGCCTTCCCGTTTTTCACTGATCCTCTACTTTACCAAGCATGATGTCCTTCTCCAGAGATTAGTCCCTCCTGATAACATGTCCAAAGCAGGTGAAGCGAAGTCTCACCATCCTTGCTTCCAAGGAGCCCTCTGGCTGTATTTCTTCCAAGACTTGTTCGTTCTTCTGGCAGTCCATGGTATATTCAGTATTCTTTGCCAACACCATAATTAAAAGGCATCAATTCTTCTTTGATCTTCCTTATTCATTGTCCAGCTTTTGCATGCATATGAGGTGAGTGAAAATATTATGACTTGGGTCAGGCTCATCTTAGTCCTCAAAGTGACATCTTTACTTTTTAACACTTTAAAGAGGTCTTTTGCAGCAGATTTGCCCAATGTAATACATAGTTTGATTTCCTGATTGCTGCTTCTATAGGTGTTGATTGTGGATCCAAGTAAAATGAAATTCTTAACAACTTCAGTCTTTTCCCCATCTATCATGATGTTGCTTATTGGTCCTGGAGAAGTCACAGTTTAAAAATCTGGATAGTACCTCTGCTATTTGTGAGATTTATCTCTATCTTTTTATGTTATTAATCATGTACATTTATTTATGTGTTAATATAAAATTAATAATAATTTCAAATTCTATTATCTCCTTAGAATTGTCAGAATTTTATTAAATTTAGCTCTTTTGAGAAGTATCAGTGCTTTTTATTCTAAAAAATGCAGTATAACCTACTAGAAAACAGAATTCAATTGATTGTCTTAAATTTTTCATGTTTTTTTCATGAAGCTTCCTTCACTAAATGAAACTAAAATAGTCCAGTCCTTAGGTTAAAGACATTTAAAACTAATAGTTGGTATGCATCTGCTTGATTTCCACTTCAAGGCCTTCTTGACAGATTTTGCATTAACAGACTAACCTAATAATAACCCTGGACCAATGTGCCTTTGAAATTAATCACAGTAGTACTGAATTCCAATGACTAAAACTGGCACAGCATAACCACTTTTGTACAAATGTTCAGAATGAAAGAGGAGCTTTATTTTTTAATTTCACATGGTACAAGAAAGTTCTCTTTTTTTAAAACTCAGTTTATGATGCAAACTTTCATTGAATTAGTACCTTTTGATAAGTTCCTTTTACATTCACTTAGCTCATCTACCCATATAGTGTTTTGTTTATCCAGAAGGATGATTTCAGAACCGATAACATTGTGGTTCAGTACCAGTTTTATTAACAAAAACTTAATGTATCACATTACATTCTCAGCACACTCTAATTAAATTCCTTTTCATTTCAGTCTGTCTCAGAGGGTTAGAGAAGCTCAAGAATATTTAACAAAATTCAATAAAGCAACTATCTGAATTTGATACATTAACCTAGGCCCTGAAAGTTACTTTGATCCATTCACATATGTCAGAAACACCATCTTACAATGACCTAAAAATGGCAGTACTTCACTCTAAGTGGAGAGGCTGTAAATGAGTAACGATCATTTCTAACTCATTATATGTATTATATATTTTGCCCTGGGAAATTTTAAAGAAAAAAAAAATCAGCAACAGCAAAAGCCTGTCTTACCTGGATGTAAAACCTAAACTATAACTGGATTATATATATATATATATATGAACAGGTAGACTTTAATAGTTGTTAGGGAAATCATTTACAGTAACACATGCTTCACAAATAAAAATATGTATATATAGTAATCAATTCCATTCTTCCATTTGGATTCTAAGAAAGGAGCATGAAATTTTGAAGAGAAGAAAATCCTTCCTATATAATATTCACTTGGGATTATACTTTACCAAATGAAACAAAACGTTTCTATGGGTGGTGAGGCTGAAGGAGACGTCTCTTTCACTTCCTCTATAACATTGACATCTATACACGACAACTTTTCCACCAGAGCTTATTCAGATCTCTAATGGCCATATGTATTTCAGATTTCTAATTTTTTCAGATTTTAGAAAGGTAACTTATATGGAACCCTGGTGACACAGTGGTTAAGAGCTACGGCTGATAACCAAAAATCAGCAGTCGAATCCACCATCTGTTCCTTAGAAACCTTGTGGAGCAGTTCTACTCTACCCTATGGGGTCACTATGAGTCAGAATTCACTCAAAGGAAATGGGTTTGGTTTGGTTTTATATAGTGTGTATCAGTCCCAGTTACAATTCCCTCTTATCAAACACTCATCTTCTGCAGTGAGATAAAAATATCTACACTATTATGCCACTACTGGCATTATTGGGTAAATAATTGGGTAAATAATGACAATAAGTAAACTTATGCCAGTTCTGTTAAAAGGGTACAGGTAGGGTCAGGTTGTGCTACGAATTGAGCTGCAAAATGCTTCAGTTTCCAGGGCTTTATGATTTGCAATTTTTGTTTACAGACTGTGGATCCATGTGGCCACCTTTTTAAAATCACTTATACTTTCTACTCAGGTTACAATACATGCACCCTTATTCCCCTGACCTGTGATGGCAAAACAAAGCTTTAAAGGTGGTTCACCTTTGTAAAAAGCTGGATGAGTCAGATGTTGAACGTGCAGCTCACAAGTTTGAATGCATTAGTTTGAAACTACTTTCAGAATAAAGAATTCTGAAAGAAGTGCAATTGGAGTTAGAGAACTGGATATTTTCAAATTTTCCATTCATGGGTCTGAAAGTTAGTCTATAAGTCATACCATATAAAATTCAAAAACAAAACTCTTCTTTCGTTTTGAATATTTGTACAAGAGCAGTTATGCTATTCCAGTATTAGTCACTAGAATTCAGTACTCCCGCGATTAATTTTTTGAGCACTAGAATAACAAAATGTGCACCTGCCTTAGGGAAGAAAAATGATCACTTGAATGAGTTGAGAGCTGTTTAGTGTGGTAACAGAAATAATAGTATGGACACTGTTGAAATAGTTAAGGCAAGATGTCTAGAATACGTGATCTAAATTCTAGTGATAGGAATACAAAACAAAGATTTGGATGCAAAAGAGATTATGAAGGTGAAAATCTTTGGCTACATTTCCAGGTGGCTTTGAGGGGTTAAAAAATATAAATTTGGGAAACATCTTCATAAAAGCAAGGGTTAAAGCAATGGGTGCAGCAAAATCATCCAAAATAAAGTGTAGTTATAACAGAACACTGAAGAGAATTGATAAGATACGTGGCGAATAGAAACATTTGAAGCGAGAGCATAGACTGTTCGAAATAACAACTAAAATAGAAAAAAATATATAGTATTTGTTTTGAGGAAAAATTATATTTGTCCTTTTACAAAGCCTCCTTATTACTGAGTCATCATCTGTTCTTTATTATGGTTTATTAGATTTTATATAAACATTTTGGACATGTTTGAGTGTTTTGCTTATTTTCTGAAGTGCATATGATTCTGCTAAATGTAGGTATTTATTTCCTCATAGTTATTTAAGCAGAAATATTTTGATTATTAGCAGTTATAGGTAAGACAGATAGTTATAAAAACATAAAGGAATCATTCCATACAAGTTAATCAAGGAGCAAGACAATATTGCACATTAGTGCATTGGTCAAATGTCACAAGAGAAATGCGAAGCGAACAGACATAATCCAACTTTGCCTAAGAAATAAAGCTTATGGATAAAACTACACGTATAATTAGGTGTTAAAGTTGTTGTTAGGTGTCAGGTCTTTCTCACAGTGACCCTATGTACGACCGAATGAAACACTGCCCAGTCCTGAGCAATCCTCACAGTAGTTGCTATGTTGCAGCCCATTGTTGCAGCCACTGTGTCAATCCATCTAACTGAGGGTCTTTCCCTTTTTCATTGACCCTCTACCTTACCAAGCATGATGTCCTTCTCCAGAGACTGGTCCTTCCTGATAAAATGTCCAAACTAGGTGAGACGAAGTCTCGCCATCCTTGCTTCTAAGAAGCATTCTAGCTGTACTTCTTCCAAGACAGATTTGTTTGTTCTTCTGGCAGTCCACAGTGTATTCAATATTCTTCACCAACACCATGATTCAAAGTCATCAATTCTTTTTTCGTTTTCCTTATTCATTGTCCAGCTTTCCCATGCATATGCGGTGATTGAAAATACCATGGCTTGGGTTAGGTGCACCTTAGTCCTCAAGGTGTCATCTTTGCTTTTTAACACTTGAAAGAGATCTTTTGCAGCAGATTTGCCCAATGCAGTATGTCATTTGATTTCTTGACTGTTGCTTCCATGGGCGTTGATTGTGGATCCAAGTAAAATGAAATCCTTGACAACTTCAATCTTTTCTCCATTTATCACGATGTTGTTTATTGTTCCAGTTGTGACGAATTTTGTTTTCTTTATATTGAGGTGTAATCCATACTGAAGGCTCATACTAAAGACCCTCAGTCAGATGGATTGACACAGTGGCTACAACAATAGGCTCCAACATAGCAATGACTGTCTTTGATCTTCATCAGCAAGTGCTTCAAGTCCTCTTCACTTTCAGCAAGCAAGGTTGTGTCATATGCATATCACAGATTATTAATAAGTCTTCCTCCAATCCTGATGCCCAGTTCTCTTCATATACTCTGGATTCTCAGATTATTTGCTCAGCATGCAGATTGAGTAAGGACAGTGAAAGGATGCAACCCTGACGCACATCTTTCTTGATTTTAAACCATGCAGTATCCCCTTGTTCTGCTCGAATGGCTGCCTCTTGATCTATGTGCAAGTTCCTCATGAGCACAATTAAGTGTTCTGGAATTCCCATTTTTCATAATCTTACCCACAATTTGTTATGATCCACACAGTCGAATGCCTTTGCATAGTCAATAAAACACAGGTAATCATCTTTCTAGTATTCTTTGCTTTCAGGCAAGGTCCATCTGACATCAGCAAAGATATCTCTCGTTCCGTGTCCTCTTGTGAATCCACCTTGAAATTCTGGCAGTTCCCTGTCGATGTACCATTGCAAGTGTTTATGAATGATCTTTAGCAAAATTTTAATTGCATGTGATATTAATGATATTGTTTGATAATTTCTGCATTCTGTTTAATCACCTTTCTTTGGAATAAGTACAAATATGGTTCTATTCCAGTCAATTGACCAGGAAGTTTTCTTCTGGATTTCTTGACATAGAAGAGTAAGTACCTTCAGTGATGCATATGTTTGTTGAAACATCTCAATTAGTATTCCATTGATTTCTAGAGTCTTCTTTTTCACCATTCTCTTCAGTGCAGCTTGGACTTCTTCCTTTCAGTACCATTGGTTCTTGATCATATACCACCTCCTGAAATGGTTGAATGAATGTCAACCAATTCTATTTGGTACAGTGTTAATAATACATTATTAAGTAGAAAATAAACAATACCACTACTGAGGAAAATTTGATAGGCGTGATTGTAAGAAAGATATTCAAGAAAGAAGAGATGGGTTGAAGGAACAGAAGCTGTAGAGTAACAGAAGTAAATACTTCTCTATTTTTAGTTAACACGAATATGTATATACTGTGGCACTATGGAAATGCTAGGTTACATCTGACTTTGCACTCCCAAGAAAGGTGTGGGGGTAATGGGATAAAGTGAAAGTTTCTGTTATTTCCACTGTATTGTCTTAGACTTGTTACAAAGGAAGGAGTCTAACTGCACAAAGCATGATCATAAAACTACTTCTTGAATTTGTTTTGATGATAATGTTTTGAGTCTTTGTACCAGCATGAAACTTATTAAATAAATATTCAGTTATATACCAGGGCTCATATTAGAGAACTAAAAAGGTTATATTCATTTAATAGTTAGTTCTGGGTAAGTAAAAGAAAAAATATATATGTGTTAACCAATTGAATGAAATGGTTTGCACCATCTTTCACCTAACATCGCAAGTACTATGTTAGGCTTTTAATTGGTTTGTGTTCATCTTTTCTATAACCAAATGTTTCTTTACGTGTAATCCAAGGAATCCTGGAGGTCCACAGTTCCTCCCTTTTCCAACTACATCTCTGTGTGGGGACGGATTTTCTTCCTATACTTCAACCAAAGTAATATATGGAAACAGATTTGATGCAGACAGAGAGAAGAGAATTGAATAATCTTCTATTAAGCCATTATTAAAAAGATTCCAAAAATGTAAAACCATGTCCCTCATCTCAGTAAAGTTTCTTTTGTTTTGGAAAATGTAGCTGTATTACATAAAAAAATATGCAATTTATATTAACATGGAGCAGGTTTATTACTATTTTAATTGAATAAATAAATATGTTAAATATTTCTCCATTTTCATTTTTAATTTGAAAATATATAGAGATACAACCCACACTAACAAAAGAACCCTTGGGTTCTCAATAATTTTGAAGATGTAAATGAGCCCTGGGATAGAAGTTTGAGGATCATTGCTCTAGTCCATCCTTGGACTAGGGTAATAAATTTCATGGGATTTCATTACCCTGATAAGTCTCATGTGACTTTCTGCAGTTTTAAAGAAAGAATGTCTTTCAATATAGCTATTAGGAGTGGGGGTCTAGTGCTGAATACATAACGACCAGGTTGAAACCATTGACAGACAATATCAAGTCTGCTCTTTTCAACAGTTCATAAAATATTCACACATCTACCCCATCTATGTTCCCTAAGCAGGTTTTGATTATTTTCAATCTCAAAATTTTTGCTCAATCCAGTCCCTCTGTAATATTATTCTTGCCCTCTCTGAATATATAAACGTCACTCATATATCATTTCCTTGACTAATATTACATTCTAAAAATCTTCAAGAAAAGTGTCAGTTCACACTGATCTCCCTCTTTCTTGAAAACACAATCGTTTGCAAGCATTCTTTAAGGGTCCTAATCAGATGCAGTTAATGCCGCATGCTTACTATATTCCAGGCACTGTGTTAGCTGCTGAAGATGTTACTTATAATGACAACGTGATGGACTGTATAATCAGAGACAGCACAAAAGAGAAGTTTAAAACTAAATCTTGCTGGGCACGTAGTATTTAGCCGGATGATGAGAGAGGAAGGAGGTGCAAATGAGAATTCCAGGTAGAAATGAATGTACAACTGCCCCAGAGTGAGAAATAGTATAGAGATTACAAATTGGAGCCCTGGTTGCTCAGTGATTAAGAGCTCGGCTGCTAACCAAAAGGTCAGCAGTTTGAATCCACCAAGCTGCTCTTTGGAAACCCTATTGGGCAGTTCCACTCCGTCCTATAAGGTCGCTATGAGTCAGCATCGACTCGACGACAATGGCTATACAGTAAAAGTGAACAGAAAACAAGGTTCAGATCAGAAAAACTTTAGATGATATGCTAATTATTTTGGACATTCATGTGAGGAGTATTTGGAACATCATAAGTGTGCTAGTGAAAGACTAATACTTCGATATTTCCCTTTTCTCTACCTCTTTTTGTGTGTGTAATTATAGAGGTCTATGGAATGAGTTTTCTCTTGCAAATTCTCAGCTATAAGCAAGTGAAATAGCTTTACAAATAAACCAAAAAACATAGCTTAATATATAAGATAAAGATAAAATAGTTTGAGTAATTTTTGGAGATTCTTATTTAAAACTTATTTGTTTTGCCTATATAATCCAAAATAATGAGAGAATTTATAATTTTTCACATTTATATTAAACTACTAGTACCTACATCATTCTGCTCCTTTTAATTTATCCAAGTACTGGAAGGTTTTCTTTTGTTACATCAGCTGTGGTCCCACTCTTTAGAGGGACAATAACTTCTAAAGTTACTTTTACATCAAATAATACAGTCTATTCTTTTACTTGCCCTTACATCTTCTTTCACACATATTGGGGTATAACACTCTAAGTTAGAAATATACATGGAGTAAATATTTTAAAAGATATAGTAATCCATAATAATGTGGAGTAAATTTTTTATACTTTGCCAAAAACTTTCTTTAATGAGGAACTAAGTTGAGGCTCTCTGTAAAATATTGAACAGAGCATCAAGTTATATTTATGGAAATGTATCAGTTGAAATCATTTGAAATTGGAGAATGTGTGTGTTCACTGGAGCATTTGAAATGATGCACAACAGACTAATTTATTAGAATAAAGTCAAACTAAGTCTCAATTAGAGGAAAAGACCACAATTAATCATTTGCAGAAGAGTCCTCAGGGTCAGCATAGAACAGACTCTATAAATACTTTACAGTGATACATTTCCACCCTATATTTGAAGAAAAAAACCATTTGCTCCTTGAATGCAATTTCTGCTAATTATTTCAGTTTGATTTACTTGCCCACTTAAAATATGTTTTAATTTTTCAGATCTCTATTAGATTTCAGGGTCATTATTTTAATAAGATTCTGTCCAAGACATCTTATTAGTAATTATTTCCCACATCAGATTGTATTTCTTGATGCACTGTTTCTCTATTCATGAAGCATGACTCTACTTTAGTCCCTGAGAGCTAAATAGTTTTAAAGTGAATCTGAAAAACCCATTTTAAATGTTTTATGTGACTCTCTATAAATGCCTACATGATATCCCATATAACTTTGTTTCAACACACTAGATTTAGTTTTGTCTCAAGCACAAATGTGGCTTATTTATAATATTTTCTGATAATTAAGAAGAAATGCTCTGAGATTCCCTCCAAATCTGCTGTATCTTATATGATATTTTTAACCGAACAAAGCACCATGGGAACTCCTATAAGCATGTGGGAATGATTTAAAATGAAGAAGTTTTGTTAAGACAGTTGAAATTTTAATCAAACGGCTTTGGGGATGGAGATAACAGAAGAAGAAGGAGAAAAACAGATTTAGTTTAGATAAATTTAGTAATTGTGTATCAGTAGATAATAGTTTAAACTAAGGATAAAGAAATATGGAGGAAACTTTTTCTTTTAAGTTTCTACTGCTTAAGAAGTAAATTAGGTGTGTAATTCCAGCAATGATTATCTGTTAAACTTATCTGTGTACTAAATTCTTTGAGGTTTATTAAATATAAGCAGATTAAAATTTTGAAATTGTGTCACATAGAGAAGTCAAAAAAGTTTTAAAGTAAATAAGCATTAGCATTAAATATATTCAAATATGCCTAAAATGTAAGAATATAGAACTTATTTCAGGTTTTTCTAAAACAGTATAAATCAGAGTAAACTTCTTGAAAAGTTTAGGGGGATTAATTTCTTCTTATATGTTGCTTCAAGAGCTGTTGCTCACATGTAAAATTTATCCCATCCCATTACATTGTCTGTTTGAACTAGAATTAAGTCCTTATCAAGGTGCACCTTTGTTGGAGATAAATAGAAACTCTCCCTCATTTGGCATAGAGCCAGTTTACTCTTCCATATACTGAACAAATTCTGGCTTCATTAAAAATCTTATTTTATAAACATATCCACTTTGCTATTATCCTTGATGATCTCAGCTATCAGAGAATACGGAAGTTATTATGTAAATATCTATTAAGATTGACGTATTTTATAAACTTTATTTTAGAGGGACATGTGAAGGTGTATATACTTTTGCAAATTTTTCTCACACAATCTTCAAAGACAAGCAATTAGTAAGTCATCATTTTCATAAAATTTAATAAATATTTGATTGAATAAGCTAGTACATTAATTTATCCAGAGACTGTACTTTTACTATCTACTTTAGCTTTATATTATAAAATAAAATAGAGAATTTATATGAATGAAATGTGAGACTATTTGGGGAAGAAATTACTAAAATACCTAAGGTGCTGAGAAAAGATTCTTGTAGCTGGGAAAACTATGTATTGTGGCAAGTACAAAGAACACTAATCAATGGAAGAAATCAGAACAGAGTTGACTCCCAGATGAAGGCATCTATGTCTGGAGCTTCATTCTGCTGGATCCAACGGTAGAAGAAAAAAACACCCCTCCTATAGTTTGATGCTGTCACGAAAATAAGCTCCCCCGTCCATCCCGAAGAACTGTTGGAAATTGGGGAGAGAGTTTGGAAATTATTGTTCAGCAATTTTGCTGTAAACACTCTAACCGCTTTAATATTTACACTTTAACAACTTTAATACTACGTGCAGGCACTTTAATCTCTTTAGACTTACATCCCTTTAGGTCAGCTGGTGGGAGAAAAACAATTTTGGACTTGGTATATGGATGAGAAAGAGGAAAGAAATCTCTTCCAAGTTACGGAAGAGTTCTACACTGGTGATTAGGAACATGAAGAGCTTACATTACAGTGGAAATTTTAATTTCCCAGTATCTTAGAATTTTATGTGCTCATGGGAACTCTTGGTAATGATTGGCTCTGTTATCACCCAAACTTCTTATATTCTTGGATCCCATAGCTTTACTAGCATCTAATAACATAAAAATTCCAACATATTGTTAATTCTTTGAGAATGTATATGACATTGGGACACGTACAGGTATCTCTCACTTTCTGAAAATTCGCTTCATACCACTTTGCTTTTACAAAAGACTTATATTAGTACCTATTTTGGTAACCGAAAGAAATTCGAAGAGGATTTTTTGTCTTTTATGTGGACGTAGTGTTCAGTGTTTGTTTTGCAGTTAGCCAGTAAAGAGGCAGCGTGCATTCTGCATCCTGAGCAGTGAGAGTGACTTCGCCAAGCTCTTTCCCAGGGAACTACACTCAGCATCTTAGCTTTTACTGTATGTTAGTATTATTTTAGGTTTTATGTGTTATTTGATATGATTCGGTAGGTTATTTTTTAGGTCTGGGAACCTAAAAAATCTTTTTCCATGTAAATTAATGGTAACTGCTTCTTCGTTTTGTGTCATTTCGGCTTACAAAAGATCT
This sequence comes from Trichechus manatus latirostris, assembly GCF_000243295.1. NCBI lineage: Eukaryota > Metazoa > Chordata > Mammalia > Sirenia > Trichechidae > Trichechus > Trichechus manatus. The sequence goes on along the minus strand of NW_004443949.1, from coordinate 9,749,944 downwards.
CCTAGGAGCGTTCTACTTTTGGATAGCGGGAGAATCCTGCATGTATACCTCTATATGCCTAGTACAAATTTAGTCACATAATATATGTTTAACAATTGCTCTTACGTCGATGTTGGTGTAATATCCAATCTAAATTTCACTTGCTAATAAAGTCGTGGTGGGCAGTAGCTGTCTTAGGATTTCATTCCATCTCCACAGGTCACACAGCCTTCCTTAGAGATTGTGTTAGACTTCTGGTTTCAGTAATAAAGAATCAATCCAAACTAGTTTAAGGGAAAGAAAGGTATTTGACAGCTCACACATCTGTGAAATCAAAGTAAGAGTTCTTGCTTTAGGCATGACTGGGTCCTGAAGTTCAAAAGATGTCATCAGTTGCCTGTCTGTTTCTTCTTCGCTTTGATCCACTCTATATTTTTTCAACTTAATTCTCAGTCAGGCTTTCTCAACATTTTGGCCTTAATATCCACTGGCAACCCCAGGATCACCTTGTTCTCAGTTATATACATTTCAAAAGGAGTGATTCCCTCTTCCCAAGAATCAGTAATATTCCCAGAAAAAATGATTCTTATTATCTATTTTTGCATAACAATTAATCCAATCACTGTATCCAGAGGGAAACTCAAAAAAATCAAACCCATTGCCATAATTCCAGTCAATTCCAACTCATAGTGACCCTAAAGGACAGAGTAGAACAGCCTCATGAGGTTTCCAAGGCTGTAATCTTTACTGAAGCAGACTGCCACATCTTTCTCCCGCAGAGCAGTTGGTGGGTTTGAACCACTGACTTTCAATTAGCAGCCTAGTGCTTAACCACTGCGCCACCAGAGCAGGGTGTTATTATTAGCTATCCTGGGTCATTCACCTGCACAAAGGTACGCAGGGCAATGATAATGTTTACACGATTAGTTGGGCAGACAGCAGTTTCTAAAAGGAAAATGATACGAAGCAGTCAATTAGTAAGAGAAGTACATGACACCACCTTACTGTAATTGTTAACCTGCTATTCTCTGTTAATGGAATTTAATGACCTATATTTTTACTGTTCTTATATTTCTTCCATGTGAGTATAGGGTCTATCTGAATTGGAATCAACTTGACGGCAACAGGTTTGGTTGTTCGGTTTATGTGAGCACAGGTGCTTTAGATATTTATTGCTGCATAACTAACTTCCCAGTTAGTGGATTAAAACAAAAATTTAAATTTGTGTGGGAATATATGCCATTTAAACATGGCTACACTGTTGACAACTTCAGCCCCTCAAAGGCCTCTATGCTGCACAGGACATGTTGAGACTTGTCAGCGATGAGAAGGAGATTAGGCAGGACTTGTTTTCCCAAACCTATTGTCCTGCTACTGATTGGCTTGTTTACCTGAATTCCTTCTCCCTTGCCCTGAAACTTAGTGTTATTCACCCAAAGCCCATTGTTCTGTTATTTGCTTCACTGCTTGCTGTATTGAATATAAATAAACTCCTGGGACTGAAGCCAGGGTCAACCCCTCTGAGTGACCCTCCTTGGCCCCACTTCTCTGTAAGAGTTTTGTTTGGCTACTGCCTTTGCCGCTCCGACAATCGTCTCTGATGCAACAAATTTGCTTATAATTTTGTGGAAGGGCTCATCAGGTGGTTTGTATCTGTTCCATATAACATGAGATGGAGTGGAGGGGCTGGAGGAGGGCTGTGTGGATGGGAGTGGAAGATCTGTTTCCTACATAGTGCCCTTGCTCTCAATCTGCTTTCTTAGTATTATTGCTCTCTTCATCTCTCTGTGACTTGGACTTTTCTTTAGCAGATTTGTTTCAGGGTATAGGAAACTTCATATTTTCTAAAGATTGTCTACCTTCTAAGAGTCAGGAAATGGAAACATCCAGGCTACATCTATAAGACTTTGCTCATTCTGGCCTAGCATCACTTCTACAATATTCTATTGGTCAGTTTCAAGTTGATGAAGCAAAAGATCAACTCTTGATAGCACAGTGGCAAGTTGATAGGACAAGTGTCAGAAGAGTATGTAAGAAGACAGATATTGTTGTGGTGTTTTTGGAAATAGCAGCTTCTACAATGAGTAAATTAACCCCCTCATCTTTGATCAAAGACCAAATACCTCCAATGCAATAAAAAACAAAATCGTATGAGATCTCTGTAAATCATACTTGGTTAGGAAATCAGAATTTAACTACTTACGGATAGTGATTATTATTCTTTTTCTATCAGCAAGAGTTATAGTAGTTAATAATTATTTCAACTATTAAATTATTACTGTTGTGTCTGTTCCCATAATTTTCTTTTATAAAACAAATAATCATGCTCTATGTCAAAAGTTGATTACTGATTAACACCACGACACAATACAAGTTTCCTGATTACCATTAAAAGGCAGCTGTTTACAAGGATTCACACTGTGTGATTGGAAAGAGTTTCACTTTCCCTAATGACAAGTCTTTAAAAATGTACGCATTCGCAACATTAGTCCATGTCTTATTTTAAAGAACAAAAGCATAATATAATAGGACAGGCATTCTTTGAACAATAAATGCTTTAAAAATATGAATTTTACACTGTGTTTAATAGTATTACTGTAACATCACAGTATTTACTACATTTTCTTGTGAAGAGGAGTAAAATGATTACATCTGACATGCCATAAAATTCCACTGTGATATACAAAATAAGATTATTTGCTATTTTTGGGAACTCTTAACTGTGCTTGTTAGGTACCTGTACATGGATCAAGAGATAGTTGTTTGAACAGAACAAGGGGATACTGCCTGGTTCAGAATTAGAAAAAGTTGTATCCTTTCACCTTACTTATTCAACTTGTATGCTGAGCAAATAATCGGAGAAGCTGAACTATATGAAGAAGAGTGTGGCATCAGGATTGGAGGGAGACTCATTAACAACCTGTGATATGCAGATGACATCAATTCTTCTTTGGGCTTCCTTATTCACTAGTAATTTGTCTTTCCTGATTATGTACCAACAGTAAGCAAGCCCAAGTCTCACCATCTTTGCTTCTAAGGAACATTTTGGCTGTATTACTCCTAAGACTAATTTCTTCTTTCTTCTGCCAGACCACGGTATATTCAATATTCTTTGCCAACACCACAGTTCAAATACACCAAGTCTTCTTTTCTTTTTCATTGTCCAACTTTCATATGCATATGTAGTGATAGAAAAGACCATGGCTTGGGTCAGGCTCATCTTAATCATCAAAGTGACATATTTGTTTTTTAAAATTTTAAAGAGGTATTTTGCAGCAGATTTGGCAAATACAATATGTTGTTTGATTTCTTGACTGCTACGTGCATTAGCATTGATTGTTGATTCAAGTACAAAGAAATTATTGACAACTTCAATTACTTCCTCATTTATCATGATGTTGTTTATTGGTCCAGTTGTGAGGATTTCCATTTTCTTCAGGGTCAGGTGTAATCATACTGAAGGCTGTAGTCTTTGATCTTCTTCAGTAAGTGTTTCAAGTCGTCTTTGTTTTGGGCAAGCAAGGTTGTGCTATTTTTGCCTCTCTTCTTCCCAGAACCTTTAAAATCTAATGTAATTGATGCCTTTCAATAAATGTTTAAAATCTATAAATGTTAAGAACCATCATGAAGATGGTGCAGGACTGGGCAACACTTCATCCAATTATCCATAAGGTTGATATAAGTCAGAGCTAAGAATAAGGAGAATTACTACCGAGTCAGGACGTTACGGTCCATGTTCCTTCTTGCAAGAGTTAGCCTCAGGCACTTTATTTTCATGCTCATTAATTCTGATATGTCACAAATGAAAAAGACATTTTTGAAAAGTTATGGCATTCAGGGATTGCCACTATGATTCACATCCACTTACATCTTATTCCACTGAGTGTCTTTAAGTGAAAGATACACTAAACCTAGTATATGAAACATAGATTTTGCTCTGTAGGTATTCACAACTTTATAAAACATAGGAGTACGTAGGATAATTATGAGGATTAATTGTGATAAAGTAGGTTATCTGCTTTATAAACTAAAACAAAATTGTTATAAAATTAAATATTTGAATTCCCATAAGACAGACATGAATATAGAATGTAGACAGTGACCCTTTTAAATATTTGTCAAGGAATGGGGACATTGTCATCTTCAGATACATCACTTGTTTTCCCTCCTAGCTGCTTCATTTTCTTTACCAGCCTACAGTTGAACCTCCTCTAAGCCCTTCTGGGTTTGTGTAAGAATTCAATCACATCACTCATAAACTAATCTCCCTCAGTCAGTGAAGCAAAATTGTTCACTGGGTCTGGAGATATATGTTGTTTAGAAACACATATATTATAGAAATGTCTTCAGTATTCATACCCTTAAAACCCACAGTGAGGATAGTAAAATGTTCTCACTTGTACAAAAATGATTGCATGCTTTATACAGAATGGCATCTTCTTCTACCTTCCTGTGTCAGTAGCTTTTCTAAACATGCCGTTTATCAGAACAGGGAGCAGTTAGAAGTAGAATAGAAGCTGAACGCATCTTTATATCACATTAGATAAAAGCACCACAGAAGCAGGAGGTGGTAGGAAAGTATGGCTTGTCATGACTTAGTCCCTAAAAATTATCTTGGCATCTACTGTATCATTTGCCAGGTGCAGCCATTGTATTCCAAAACCCAATCAACGCAGACTTACAGAGTGATATTTGCTCAGTGTTTAAGCAATCCCCTAGTTGTAAATTATGTAGCTATAGATGCTTTATGATAACTTTTTAGGCCTCAAGGTAAGATGCAGTGTGAGGAAATGTGAACTATATATATATATTATCTATCAAACCAACACATAAATATACCCCTATGAAAATTTCATATCCACTGTGAGAAAAATTAAAAAAAAAATAACGACTGAACAGTTCAGATAAAGTAACCATAACTAATGAAGAATTATAGTGCACTGCTTTTTATATAAATGAACTTATGTATTTTTCTAATTTCACTAAATCATCATTTATTTTAGAGAATATATATAAACATACACATATATTCTCTTATATATATATATATATATATATATACATATCCACCTCTTGAGTGTTTTGACTGGCTTTTTTTTTTTTTTAAAGACACAGAAGATTTCCCTTAAATTTCACAATTTGGGTGTAACATTGGTTTTATGTTGGGTCCCTGCTTGACATATCTAAGGTTTCTTAATTTTTTAAGAAGGTGTGAATTCTACTGAACTTAGTTAATTAGCAATCCAAAGGGATCTGTCCAAAGGGAACAGAATGAAATACATTCTTTTAAAAGAACTCAATTTTGAGGTTTTTATTGCTTCAATGAATATCAAAATCCCCCTGTGATGTTTCTACTTTTTAACCCAGAAAATTTAAACCTGAAACAATGTACCAAGCTAGATCATCAGAGAACAAAATACTGTAAATACATAATTTTATCTTCTTTACTGGAATCGTTTATTGAAATGGACTCCAGAGTTACATCTTTATCTAGTATTAGGGACTATGAGGAGAACAAAATATATGCATTTTTTTTTACTATGTTTATTGTTTTGTTTTGATGATGTAAGTCGATATCTTGCAGAGTCTTCTCAGGTCCTTTGGAAGGAAAATTTCTCAATTCTCTATATTTAAAGAAAATCAAAACAAAACTAAAAAAAAAAAAAACTCTGCATATCCTGAAATTGGGTTTGTCTTAATCTTTAGGAACTTGAGAATCTTTTAACTGATCATATTTTTCTACGTGTTTTACTGTCTAAGAAAACTGTTTTGTAGCTAATCTCAAATAACTTTAAAGGACTCTATGGCATGATAAGAGGCAGTAGGGGTTCAGTGGTAGAATTCTCACCTTTCATGCAGGAGACCCAGGATTGATTTCCAGCAAATGCAGCTCATGTGCAACCACCACCTGTTGGGAGCAACTTTTGTGTTGCTATGGTGCTGCACAGGTTTCAGTAGAACATCCAGATTAAGACAGACTAGGAAGAATAGCCTAATAATCTACTTCTGAATATCAGCCAAGGAAAATCCTATGGATCAGAATGGTCCAATCTCATTGAGCATGGGGTCATCATTAGTTGGGGGCTGACTCAACAGCAGCTAACAACAACAACAAAATGGATATACCACATTTTGTTTATCCATTCATCTGTGATGGTGGTTGCATTGTTTCCACTTTGAGGCTATTATGAATAATGCTTCTACAAACATTCATGTACACGTTTTTGTATGGGTGGACATGGTTTCATATCTAATGGGTATATACCTAGGAGTAGGATTTCTAAGTTATATAGTAACTATGCTTAACATTTTGAGGAACTGTCAAATTTCCAAAAACTAGTTTTGTGAACCTTTTTTTAATCATTCAATTTGAGCATATGAGTGTTTGTAAATACAATCTATTGCACTGGACAGAGAATTAGTAGTGAGAATTTATTTGACGTGTTTTCCCCTCCTGTTGGGAGTAGGCACAGGGGTGTTACATCTCAAGTTTCTCTAAGTGAAGAGTCTTCTTGAAAACTCCTTGTAAAATTTGGTCTATGTCTTATTAAACTTGGTGTACTCAGGACTAGGTACCTATCTCACTCATGAGAAATGCTAAAAATTGGCAAATCAAGGAGAGGTGACCAAGCAGAAGTCAGGTGTTGAGGGATAATTATAAGCAGCTAATCAGGAATGTGTCATCTCTGTCAGGGTTGTGCACATGAAGGTCGTTAGAAGAGGCACATCTGAGGAACACAAATACACAAAGAAAGAATCAGCATTTTGCTCTCTGCCTGACAGAGGTCCCCCAAAAATTACTGTATCAGTGTCTTATTTTACCTTTCCTCATATCCTCTCCCCTGATATCCCATCCCAATGCTGAATTTCCAAAGGCTGTCTAGAAAGAAGGGAAGGAGGCAAAGAAAGAGTTATTAAACTGAACTCTGTTCAATTCCTTAATCCGCGTGTTATCTCTTGCACCCAGGATTTTGCAAATGCCAGGAACACATGTTCTCCTTCCTTTGGCTAATTCCATATTTGCAGTTTTCAGTTTATATCACCTTGTCCAACCAACCTTCCCAAAATACTCCATGTTTCTACTTTTGAGACCAGGTCAAACACTCTTCTTAGTTATTTTTAGAACATGCTGCAATTTACTGTAGACTATCCTCAGTTCTTGTTTACCTCTCTACATCTCCATTAGATGAAGCACAGTGATTCCAGATAACCTATTTCTCCAACACTTTGCATAGTGTCCAACACTTAATGAATGCTTAATAAATCTTCTATCAATGAATAATTAGACAGTGCACTGGCCTTGCAATCAGAAGACATATGATCAAATTCAAACTTTCTCCTTTAATTGTTTGATCACCTTTTTTTGGGACGCACTTAACTGTCTTAGTCTATTCATCTGCAAAATGACTATGTTGGGTAAGATGAACATTAATGTTTTTCCTGTCAACTCTGATTAGAAGAAGTTGTGAGTATAATTTTTTTTATAGGTAGTGCCCGATTACATTTTATTGAGTTGGAGATGTTACGGTGTCAATTACTGAACCCTTGATCAGATATCATTAATATGCCTCATAATTTCAATTTATTATGCATTGCATGATTGAAAGGTATTTCCTCCCACATATTGAAGACAACCTGGGTATAAATACTTAAATTTTAAGCTGAGCTATAGAAATTCATTCTACTAAAATGTTCAAGTGCTTGCATAGGAATTGTGTAATATTTATGTAGTTAATGCCATTTTTAATATGGGAGTTTTCAATTTTTTACTTCATTTTTATTACATCAAGTGAAGCCCTGGTGGCATAGTGGTTAAGAGCTCAGCTGCTAACCAAAGGATTGGCAGTTCAAATCTACCAGCCACTCCTTGGAAACCCTATGGGGCAGTTCTACTTTGCCCTATAGGGTGGCTATGAGTCGGAACTGACTTGACGGCACCTAACAACAACAACAACATTAGATAAAGTAAAAATATCAAATTAATATGTTGGTATATTTGTTCCAATTTTAATTCTCCCTCAAATATTTCTGGCATTTTTTTTCCTTTGGCACTATGAATATATCATAATAAAATTTGATGATTTAAGGAGTATTCATTTGCCATGTTTTCCAATTCGTTGTCTTATAATAGACAACATTGGTTTATGAGTTCATGAATTTTTATATAGAAATTAATATATATTTTTCTATGCTGAGTAGCTGAATCTGATAAATGCTGATTTTAGTATCACACAATGCAAGAAAATATGTAGACTCTTTTCATTACCATGATTTAATTCATAAAAAGAATAATTTTCACTTTTACTATAGTGCCAAAAATGTTAGACAAATATCTTTGAAAGCATCTATGGTGTGTTTAAAATTTAAACTGAATATAAGAAAATATCTGACTTCCAAAAGATTTGGTTGGTTTCCAAAAACATACATTGTAAGTCATAATGGAACTGTTTATGGTAAAACTGAATTTCCTTGATTTGCCTTATTAACGAATAAGTAAATATCCTTATTGGAAACTTTATATAGAGAAGTAAAGTAATATAAAAGGCATTTTAAAAGTCAGCTAAGCTTAAATTTTCTAATTATTTTCAAATATCTCAAATCTGAAATAGGTATCTTAGTGTCTGCACTTGATTAAAACGTGTTCCCCCAAAATTCACGTCCACCTGGAACCTCAGAATGTGACCTTGTTTGGAAATAGGGTCTTTTCAGATGTCATTAGTTAATATGAGATCATTTTGGTTTAGGGTGGGCCCTAAATCCAATGACTGGTTTCCTTATAGAAGGTCATATGAAGACATAGAGACACAGAGATGAGAACTCCGTGAAAACAGAGACAGAGATAAGGAAGGCCAAGGATTGCAGGCAACCACCAGAGAGAAGCATGGAACATATTTTCCCTCACAGCCTCCAGGAACCAGCCCAGCTGAAACCTTAATTTTAGCCTTCTAACCTCCTGGACTATGAGCAAATACATTTCTCTTGTTTTAAGCCACCTAGTTTACAATAATTTGTTAGGCAGCCATAGGAAACTAGTTCAGTTCTTATTTCAGAGAGAAACATGTAGGAAAGCTTAACTTGTGTTCTGCAAAGAAAGATTGGGGAGTCTTAAAATGGGAAAAGAAAACGCCAATGATCCAGGCACAGCTGTGCTGAGGGGAGAGGCCTTCATCTCATAGAGCAAGACAATTGTAAACACATCACATTCCTCACCCTGAGACAGTAAGGGGACCAAACATTCAGCTCACCCTCCCACAGAAGCATATCAGTATTTGGTAAGGAGAAAAGACACATTGTCATTTTCTTCACTGTTACGCATCCTCAAGGTGATGGAAAAAACACAAACCTGATTCAATTTGCAGGTTATGATATTTCTCATAAAATGAATTCATGGAATTCTTATCTCCATTCAAGACCCAAATTTGAGAATTTGCTTGACACTTGAAATATTAAAAGCAGGTGTACAATGCAAGCAATATAATCCATAAACATATTAAAGTCTTGGGGTTAGTGTTACGGGGATTTAAAAATAAAGCAGGAATGTGTTAGTCACAATGTTTTAGTTACCTAGTGATACCATAACAAAAATATCACAAGTGGGTCACTTTAAAGAACAGAAATTTAACTTCTCACAGTTTTAGAGACTAGAAGTTTGAATTCAGGGTGCTGACTCTAGGGGAAGGTTCCTACCTTCTAGTAGCTTCAGCAATCCTTGGCCTTTCTGGGCTTGTAGATTCATCCACCTCCATCTTCACATGGTATCTTCCTCCTGTGTGTGCACCTCTGTTATTCTACTCGTTTTGTAAGACACCTTTCAGAAGGTATTAGGTTTAGGACCCACCTTACTCATACTCAGGTATGGCTTTATTAACATAACAAAAGAAAGACCTATTTCTAAACAGGGTCATATTCACAGGTACAAGGGCTAGGACCTCAACAAATATTTTGGTGGGGCACAATTCAATCCATAACACCTATGAAGGAGAAAAATGAATTATCACTGATAGTGAGAAAATTATGTAGAAAATAGATGCAAGAAAACAGAAATTTTTCTCAGGTGGGCTTTGATTTCTTTGCTGGAGCCAGAAACTGTGCTGTGGTGTTTTCGTCACACAGCTGTAAAAACATGCAGCTTTGTTTCCCTTATTGTATAGAAATGGTTACAAACGCATGCACATATGCACACATACACACATATTTTTTTTTCTCTTTTAAACAGGCCTGATTGCATATAAATGAACCTTTGCCATAGAAAAGTTTTTATGATCTCACTTCACTAATGTCTCTTTAGCATTCCCTGTTGCTCTACTTTCTGGTAGATAATTTTATAAATATATTTTAAGCTACTACAACAAGCTAGAGGGTAGAAGATATATCAGTAATTCCCTTCGTGTTCTCCACCAAAAAACCAAACTCAAACCTGTTGCTGTCAAGTTATTTCCAACTCATAGCAACCCTACAGGACAGAGTAGAACTGCCTCGTAGGGTTTCCAAGGAGCGGCTGGTGGATTTGTACCGCCAACCTTTGGGTTAGCAGCCATAGCTCTTAACCAGTGCACCAACAGCTGGAAAAACAAAAAGAAAGAAAGAAAGAATAGATCTGGTTCATTAGTGAATTGAGATAACACTGAATTTTCCAGGATCCTTTTTTGTTTCTTTTGGATTAAATAGAATTGAACTTCTATAAGGAAAAGTCAGCTCTCTTCTAGTTCGAAGTAAGTGAAACGTGATGAGTTATCAATCCATATACCTCTGAAGCAAACTTTATATTTGTTCCTTTGGAAAACAGCAATGCAAAATTGAGATAGTAACCTGAAACACTGATGAAAGAAGTAACACTCCTTTAACTCTGCTGGTATTATTTCCTTCTAATACAATATTTTTGATATGTTTTCCAGTTGAAAACAATCTACATGCTGTCAGAAGCAGAAAAATGGGTAGAAAACCAAGTCCCTGATACTCAAATATTTGAGTCTGACACTGAAAGAATTCATTGGCCTTATTATGCCATATATTTGCAGCACTTCAAAAATTAATAATGTGATTTACCTGCATTGATAGGGTGATAACACATTTGAGTTTTGTCAGTTATCAGTGATTTCTTCCAGAATATTGGTTGCTAGGGTTGCTGTGACATACCCTGCTTTGGCTCTGAAATAAGTTCTATAATCTAATTTCCAAATAGATGAATAGAAGCCAACATCCCTTGTCGTTTTTGATTCATTGATAGATTGATTGATTTAATATTTAATTTGGTGCTGTTTTCCATCATGCAGAAACCAAGTCAAATCCCCAGTAAAAAGTAACCGAGTACAGGGAGACAAATTAACTCTTTCAGGTATTACACTTTCAGGCCAATAAATATTGCCTTTCAAAAAAAGGATATGTATTGTGGAGGCAACTGCAATTAATTATAGCCTGGCCTTTCATATTTTTAGTGTCAAATTTTTCAAAATGTGAAAGTATTAAGGAGATATTCGGATGACTGAAACAGGAGAATAATAGCAGATTTGAGTGAGCAGATATTCTATCAATTGCATCATCTGTAAAGTGACAATATATTCACCCACAAAATTCACATTCAAATGAATATTTTTGAGTTTTACCTATCTTTACACAAGAAATTAACAAAATTAACAGTTATTTGGGATGCCTCTTGATGAGTTGGAATCGACTTGATGGCGATGGGTTTGGTTTGGTTTTCTTGATGAATCACAGCTTGAAATAATATTTAACACTATCTGTTATGGGTTGAATTGTGTCCCCCCCAAAATAATATGTCTTAAATCCTAACCTCTGTGCCTGTGGTCATACTCTCGTTTGGGAATGAGTTATCTTTGTTATGTTAATGAGGCAGGATTAGTGTAGGGTGTATCTTGAATTAATCTCTTTGTAAAGTTGCAGAGATTAGAGGAGTCTATATTTGCCAAAACTCTCTTATTTTTAACCCTGTTAAAAAAGAGATTAAACAAGTGAGCAGAGCAGAGATGGGGGAAGGTAGATGACAAGCCACATGGAGATTGCCCAGGAGCAGATGCTCAAGAGAGACAAAGACCTTCCTTCAGAGTCGACAGAAAGAGAAAGCCTTCCCCTAAAGCTGGCACCCTGAATTCATATTTCTGGCTTCCTAAACTGTGAGAAAATAAATATTTGTTTTTTAAATCCACCCACTTGTGGTGTTTCTGTTACAGCAGCACTTGGTAACTAAGACATCAGCTAGTACAGAGTGAGTGTTGCATGTTAAGCAATGTGCCAAGCATTTAAATACATGGTTTAGTTTGTGGTTGACAAAAAATTTTAGCTAATTACTATGTTGCATCCCAGTGAAAGACATAGTTCTTACCTGTCAAACTAAGGCAAATTCACTGTTCATGTTTTCCTAAAAAATGTGTATGTGAAATAACACAAAGAATGAACGAAGTATAAAATTAGAAACATCCATCATGAAAGGTTATTATTTTTATTACTAAAGTGTTTGTTTTACAGATGCCTTTGATATTTGTAATTTGATGAAGTAATTCTTATTTTTATATTTTTTTAGATAAAGTAGAAACAGAGAAAGATGTAGGTGTGCATTCATGTACTAATTTTTTTGGCTATGAATTTATTTTGTGCTTAATTCCATAATCATTTTGTGCTTAATTCCTCAGAGGTGTCGAAGTACTCTCAGAAATCATCAAAGAAGACTTCTTTTACCCCACCTCTCCTTTTCTACCGCATCTAATGATAAACCCATTGCTATCAAGTCGATTCCAACTCATAGTGATCCTATAGGACAGAATAAAAGTGCCCCATAGGGTTTCCAAGGAGCAACTGGTGGATTTGAACTGCTGACCTTTTGGTTAGCAGCCATAGTTCTTAACCACTGCACCACCAGGGCTCCCATCTAATGATAAGTGCATCTAAAAGAAAACAAAATTAGATCTTAGGAGGGAAATGCAATAGTAGATACACTGAAAAAGAAGACCTGAAAAAGAAAAAAAAAAAAGATAGTCCATTACATGTGAACATTATCTGGCAGTGCTTCTGAATCAAGAGTTAAATTCACAGGGTGATTTATTAGTTGAGGCAGTCTCTACCAAGTGTGTTGACCAGCAGACACATATAACTTGATAAGAGTGTGACTAGAAAGTCTGTATAAAATGAACATCTGTTCTGTTACAGGACAGAAGTCCTCTGGTATCCCAGGAGAGTATAATGACTAACGAATAAAATGCTTTTCCTATAACATAAATATAAATGCAAAGATGTCAATATTGTTATTGCTAAAAGTCTCAATAACCATCCTAAATCACTTGTAGGGATAAAATAATCCATGCCACCCACATCTGAATATTTTAAAGGATTATAGCTACAGCTATTCTTCATAGAAATACATTCTTTATATGCCTTTGGTATTTTGGAAGTCCAAGGATATTTGTCATAAGATGAATTCATGGAGCCAAGTATGGTATAATAGAGAGACTACATTGCAGTCATCTTCTACACAGCAGTACAATAGAACAGAAAAACATGCAGGTAATCCATCAAGCAAGTAAAGAAAAATGCAGTTAGATCATATTTGTGTGTGCGTGCATGTGTGTGTGTTATGTAAACAAAAACAACTTGATTCCCTACACCTACTTTTATTCAGTCATTTAAGGGGTTTAGTTAAACTGAATCAGAAATTGGTACAAATTGCCTGTCTTTCTCATCTCATTGCACATGACAAATATATGTTTCTTCAATTACCCTTTAAACAATGTTCTGGCCTGATCTTAAAATCCATATAGGTAATGAATGAAATACTTGTTAATCCCTATGTTAGCATTTTTCTTCACATTAATAGGCCAGTATCGTTAGAGGATGTTGTAAATAGTCAAATTACCCTATTGTCCCTTTTGCAGAGTCCTGTAACGTTTCAGTACTTAGTTTTTGTTCATCATTATAATATATTATAATATAAAAGGAAAAAAGAAAGCTACAGTAAGAAAGGATTTCTCACTGCTAATAATAAATCAGGTATGTGGGAAAAAGTTCAAATAAAGAAAGTGCAATACAATTGATCCTAGGCTATGTTTACTTTCAGTGATAGACAATAAGACACATTTCATTATCAAGGTTGCAGGGATTAGATGGATCTATATTTGCCTAAACTCTTACTTCTAATCCTGTTAATAGTAAACATTACACTTATGCCCTATTTTATCTTCAATTCTTCCTGTAATTACCAGCAAAGAAAAAACAAACAAAATATGATGTACACTCATTGTTACAGAACAATGAGTTGTTATGGAAATTTGACTATATTGAGTTTCTCTGTGTTCCTATTTCGATTCACGTGAGTCAGAATCGGCAGCAATGGGCTTGGTTTCTGGGTTTGGTGTTCCTATTATTTATTGTCACCGTAATAGGACATTTTTCACAGGAAGAAAATTTCACATACATCTCTTATTAAAATTATATTAAATAGAGTGAGTTTATATCCTTGTGATATCAAGACCACGAGGAGCCTGGGCTGACAGTAAAGTGTGCAAGAAGAGATTGAATTGTCTCATTGTTTCCCAGGGATTAAGGGAGTTATGTAAGAGTCCCTGGGTGGTGCAAATGGTGGTGCAAATGGTTATGCACTCAACACTAGCTGAAATGTTGGTGGTTTGACCTCAGAGGTGACTCAGAAACCCCACAGAGCAGTTCTACCCTGCACACGTGGGGTGGCTGTGAGTTTGAATTAAATCGGTGGCAACTAACAACAAAAACAAGGGGCTTATATACTACCAACTTTTTGACTAGAGAAATAAATGAGTACACCTGGAGAGGTGTTTAAATGACAAAGCAAAATTTAGCCTCACATCTAATATTTGGCTTTTAAATTTTAAAAATCACTAATACATTTTTATGTAATGTCTATATATTTTATTAATTATTTTAGTACAACTTTTTGTATATCTGATTCAAGGAAAATGTATGTTTGACTATTCTACACTGGTAAGAAAATATATGTAAAAAACTTTGTACTCTTGTGCCTTTGGTTTACCATAATCTAGAAATTAAAATTATTTCCAAATATACAATTGAGACTAGGTCACTAATTAACCCTATGCACATTATGAAACAATTGAAAAAGTATTTCTGAATCTGTAATTCATTCTGCATTGGATAGAGAGTTAAAACAATGGTTTTTAGCAAGTGAATTAATGGAATTAACAAAACACTACTGATTTATTCCAGAAAGATTGCCTAATATTTTATTTTTATTATAACATGTCTTATATATAATATAGTTCTTTTAAATTGTGTAAGTTTTTGGAAATACTGTAATGAAAATATGCACCTCACTTGTGTATTTATAGATATAATAATAGAAGACATTATGATCCTAAGAAAGGTCTATAAACTTTAGAATGTCCATTAACCATGTCATACTACTATAAATTAAATAAAAATTCAAGTAAAAATGGTGATGCAAAAATTTGAGAATAGCCTAAAACTGCACTGGAGTCTGATACATTCACAAGTATTAATTCTTTTTAAATCATCACTTAGCCATTCATATTGAATCTAACTTTCTTGTCTCTAATAAAAAAGCCTGTTTGCATTCAATTATGTAGGAAGACATGAGGGATTTAACGTAGAAGAGAAATTATTTCTAATTCATGAAAACTATAAGGTTACTTTATAGGTTATAAGGTTGCTATGAGTTGGAATCGACTTTACCGCAACACGTTTATAAGGTTACTGGGGCACCATGTTGATTCTGTTTCGAAGACACCTATATTCCTGAACATCACAATCCTGGAGGCTCTTTGAAGAGTGTTAATAATACATAAATTTTACACTCTAGCTGCTATGTCTTGTGATATTGTTAAAAAGAAAACATTAATATTCCTTTCAGAGTGGTTTATGATTATGTATAGAGTATGAATACACATGTATGACTACATTCTGCTATTCACTATTTATTAGTTCTCTCAGGAAATATTTTTGAGCACATATTACATGCTAGACACTATTTCTAGGGTCTGGGAATACAGCAGTGAACAAAATAAGAGACAAAACATAAAGAAGTAAATATATGTTAAGTACTAATATGAATTATGGGAAAAAGAAAGTAGAGTCAGAGGCATAGGAAGGGCCTGTGGTGGGGGAATGTTACTATTTTATTTTGGAAGATGAAAGAAGGCCTCCCTGAATAAATTACTTTTGAGCAAAGAACTTGAAGAAGTGAGTGAATAAGTCAATAATATCTAGGGAACAGTTATTCAGGAAGGTGGTTCGACAAGTCAAAAATCTCTGGAACAAAAAAATAAAAAAATCCCTGTAACAGAAACACATTTGGCATATTAAAAGGAGTCCTGGTGGTGCACTGGTTAAGCACTCAGCTGCTAACTGAAAGATCAGCAGTTCAAACCCACCAGACACATCACAGGAGAAAGATGTGACAGTCTGCCTCCGTAAAGATTTACAGCCTCAGAAACCCTGTGGGGGCAGTTCTACTCTGTCCTATAGGGTCGATATGAGTCAGATTCAACTCAGTGGCAACAGGTGAGGAGTAGAATGTGCAAGGAGAATAGTGAGGCTGAAAGATAATGAGTGAGGGGCATAGAAGGAGAAAATGAGAGAAGACAGGGTAAAGTTGGCCTAAGCAACTAGATGAATGAAGCTGCCATTAACTGAGATGGGTAGGACTGAAGATAGAGTAGATTTAGGGTGCCTGAACAAGGAGCATCAACTTGGACTTAGGAAATTTGAGATATTATCAGCCACTCTAATGGGGGATAACAGTAAGGGGTATGGACCAGAGATAAAAAATTAACACTCATTATCATACAGAGGGGATTTAAGCCATGAAAATGGATGAGATCACCAAAGAAGTGATTATAGAAAGAGAAGAGAAGATGTCCAAGGATGGAGTCATGATTTAGAGATCATTGTTTAAATTTTGAGAAGGTGGGGAGTAGACGAACTAAGAGAGGTGATTTTCCCAGAAACTAAGGGAAGGAAGTGTTCCAAGTAAGAGGGTTTTCACACTAACAGATAGGCCAATTAAAACAATCATCGAAAATGACTCAGTAACTGACTGAGTAACCAAGAGAAGAACTGTTTCAGTGAGTGGTGAGAATGAAAGTCCAATAGAGTAGGTCCAAGAGACAACAAAAGAAGAACAAGTGAGATATTATATAAAAGGGCACTTATCTGTAAAGGTAATAGAAAAATCGAGCAATAGCAGAGGGGTGTATAGAGCCAAGGGAGACATGTTCTTTAATGATAGGAGATTAATATAACAGGTGTGTGTGCTAGTTAGAATGACTGTCTAAAGAGAAAAAAAAAAATGATGATGCAGAAAAGAGAGGGAAGAATATCCTTTCGTGAGAGGAAATGAAATCCAAAATATTAATGAAGGCCTTAGCTTTTGATAAAAGCATGGTAATAAGAGGGAAAACAGAATATATTATACGAATGAGGTAGATTGCTAGATGTTGTGGGAGTGTTGGGAAACTTCTTGTTTTCTTTCATTATACTGGATAAATCAAAAGCAGTGTCATCAGCTTAGACTGAAAATTTGGAGGGGGGTCTAAAGGGTCTGCTGAGAAGAAATAGTAACTCAGGAATCTGGCTTAATAAATATAAAAGGATTTGTAGCAGATTGCCAGGCAGCAAAAAAGCACACTTAAACTTAGAAATACACTTAAAACTTAGAAATCATAAAGGGATTAGTTATCATAATTCTGTGCTTCAACTAGTCATATTCAGCTGGTTGCTTGCAGGCAAGACATATCTATCTGTTTGAATCTGTCATGTTCTCACCAGGAAACAGATGGCAAGCGTATGTGGGGTAATTGAAGAATGTTTAATATGTACACCGTTAGAAGGAATCAACAAGGAATGGAGAAGGATCTCACGGTTTATAAAAGTGGGAAGCCATTAGCACCAGTAGGGCTATAAGAACAATAACGAAAGAGTGGTTATCAGACCTGTAGAGGATTAAAGCTGAAAGTTGTGAGAAGGCCACCCAGTGGGAACTATGGCCTTAGCTAGACAATTGCAAACCCATTAAGAAGGAGGCAAGCCAGAAGAGTAAGTGTCATGAAATATCTCTCTCCCTCAACTCTTCAAACTCTCCCTGGTTCATCACTTGTGTTGAACACAATAGGATCCCAGAAGGGCAGAAAAATAGTTGAAGTAGTCCATAGAAATTAATCTGGAATAGATAAAGGTAGAGACAAAAGAATAGATCTGTAGGAGCAAAGACAGTATCTAGCACAAATGGCATAGGGAACATGTTGGATTTAACCAGGGTTGGTGATGATTCTACCAAGTATGGTGAAGGGATAAAAGACAAGGAATTTGCTGATATACACTAGAAAGTAATAATAATAATGGAATAGGCAATTTGGTAAGGAAGAAAGTACAGGGTGAGGGCAGAGAAAGGCAGTTAATAGCGATAAGATCAATTGATTATAGGTCCTGGGATAGTTGAAAAATTGCTGGAGTCAGGGTACTATAGAAAGTGATTAGAAAAGAAAGTAAGTGCTGACAAAAGAGTATTGTCATGAATTGAATTGTGCCCCCCCGCCTAAAATATCTGTCAACTTGGCTAGGTCATGATTCCCAATATTGTATGATTGTCTACCATTTTATCATCTGATGTGATTTCCCTATGTGTCGTAAATGCTATCACTATGATGTAATAAGATGGATTAGTGACAGTTATATTGATGAGCTCTACAAGATTACATAGTGTCTTAAACCAATCTCTTCTGAGATATAAAAGAGAGAAGTGAGCAGAGAGACATGGGAACCTCACGCCACCAAGAAATCAGTACTGAGAGGAGAGTGTGTCCTTTGGACCTAAGGTTCCTGCCCAGAGAAGCTCTCAGACCAAGGGAAGACTGATGACATGGGCCTTCCTCCAGAGCCGACAGAGAAAGTGTTCCGCTGGAGATGACACCCTGAATTTGGACTTGTAGCTTACTGGACTGTGAGGGAATAAGCTTCTCTTTGTAAAATCCATCTACTTCTGGTATTTCTGTTATAGCAGCACTAGCTGGGCAAGAAAAGCATGATGTCAAAAATGCTTGGAATTGAGATCATAGTTGCCAAGATCTATGGTATGATAATGGAAGTGTGTAACTGAGGAAGATTGAAGAACAACATAATTAGAGGAAAGGAAGTCCATCCTAAGAAAACTAGGGTACTGGTAAGATCAGTCATGTGAATATTGGAACAACCATGATAAGGCAGTTGTAATGGAATGAGTCAAGTGTCAATATTTCTATGGTAGTGATATGGAGAACTTGTTGACGGCTAGAAAAAGAAAATATAGAGGATAGCATAGATGGATATCGTGGATTTCAAAGCTGGAAAGTTGCAGGTGTTAAAATAAGAACGCAACAAAAAACAAGGAGAATATTTATCTCTTTCAAGGAAAAACCGTATAAGAAATGTGGGACAGCACACTACAACCACTTGAGAACCCTGCAGGAAAACGGTTTTCTGAAATGGGGTAGGTGGATATATCAGTTAGTGTAAGAAGGTGATGCGAACATCAGAGAAGAAGCAAAAGTTAAAGATTGTGGTGCTAATGGAGTGTGAATACCAGAGGTCACAGGAGTAGTGTTTCCTAGAGTGGATGAGGGGTGGGATAAGATGTGAAATTTAGGATGTAGAGAGAAGAGTGGCTGAGGCTACTAGGCTTGGGAAATCTTGTGGTGACTGATAACAAAACAAAGATGTGGAACATGATGGGCTTAATACAATGTCTCATCGATTTTGTTAAGGTGAAGCTGTGAGTCGGGGTCGGGAGAAAGAGGAGGTTGTCTTGTCAAGAACCTGAAGTGATCTTAACTCTTGGCTCAAGTTGGTGTGGAGACTAAGAGTGGAACTCTCTTATCAAGAAATAGCGAATTCTGAGTACCTCTTTATATATATATATATAAATATTATATACACCAAAAAACCAAACCTGTTGCTGTCTAGTTGAATCCAACTCTTTATATATATATATATATATATATTCCTATAATTCTTTTATTTCATATTAGAAAAATGAATAAAAACTAGTGTTAGACTGTATAAGGACATTTTCCAGATGATATTGTTGTTATTTTGGGTCATGTTTTGAGTAGTTTTTGCTTAAGAATATATGTTAAATCAGAAATATGTTTCATTACTTGATAACTATATTACCGTATATATGATACTTTTTTGAATGATAATTAAACGTCACAACTTTTCTCTATATCTTTTCAGGAAGTAGTCTAGCACCCAGTTTTGATATAAATGTCTTTGAAATGAAGGGAGACTCAGGAACAGACATACTCTTCATGGGTAGAAATTAATAGAGAGAAATCACTGTAACAGTGGGAGCCTTAGGGAGGCAGGAAAGGTTATCTGTCTCGTCAATGTTCTGCGTCTCGAACAGACACTTTTAATTTTGTCAGAACAAGCCCAGGGAAAACCTCAGAGGAGAGGAGTCAAGTCAAGGACCAGAATGACTCACAAGATCCTATGTGTCACCAGCCTCATTTATCCCCGGGAAATGAATGTTCAGATCTTGAGAATATATACTGTGGGAACAAGGACAGGAGTATGAGAAAATAGATCATGTAAACTGCTGTGGAAGAAAGGTAAGGCAGGATTACCGGGAAATGGGTGGCTGCTGCCATGTCCTTTTCAGTTCATAAATAGGCATATTATCTTATTTGAAAATCTTATTTTTTAATTGCATTGATTAACAAAACAGATTTGGAGAAACTCATCTAGAAGTCATTTTGCATCTGACTACTTTCTATTGAAACTCTGCTACTGTTTGGATTTCTGTTGGTGGGTGGAGGGAGATGGAAGTCCTACTCTTTGGACCCCAACCTGTATGAAGGCATAGCACTGGAACAGGTAAGGGCTGTGTGTATACATTCATGCTGGGGAGGCCTTTTCTTTCCCTCCATAATCATCATGAAGAATTTAATTCAATACCAAACAAAAATATGTTATAGCCTATTAGCTAGGAAAAGAAGTACAGTAACCTGAAAATAGTGTGTTCTACTCTTAGTGAAACATCCCAGCATACTAAGCATATCTATAAAAGAAGGATACATGATTAAGTTTGATTGTATGTCTTTTTTTATCAAATAAGCATTTATTCATATCACCCAATTTTGCTTATTATGGTAGCACTTAACGCTTTTAAAGTTTATATTTTTCAGTTGTAATTAACTTGTTTAGAGTCTGTGAAGAAGCCATGGTGCTCTAACAGTTAAGTGCTTGGCTGCTAACTGAAAGGTTGGTGCTTCAAACCCATGATGATTCTGCCCAGCGGAAGAAAGATGTGGCAGTCTGCTTCTTTAAAGATTGCAGCCTTGGAAACCCTAAGGGACAGTTCTACTCTGTCCTATAGGGTTGCTATGAATCAAAATCAACTCGATGGCAAAGGGTTTTTATTTTGGTTCGGTTTATAGTCTGAAAATACAATAAAACCTATGAAAGCCAGAACCTGTGAAAGGCGGAAACCTGTCAGAGAAGGAAAACTCAAATTTATTTGCCACTAAAATGAGTGATAGAAAAGTGGTAAGACAGCTCCCTGTCAAAGGTGGAGAACTTTCTACACCCAGAAAACAAGGCAGTCCTGTTCAGTTCTGGCTTTCACAGGTTGCATTGTAATTGTAGGGACTTGTTTGTCTTGCTTAGCACTGTATATTTAGAGTTTAGAATGAAACTAGACAGATCATAAGTGAAGGAATGCTGCATTTTCAGATTCTTCATCTAGAAATGCCCTCCTGCAGTACATTTACTATGACTTCCTTGAAGAAATACTATCCACAAAGATTTGCTCTTTCAAGTCCCATGCTTTGGGGAAATAAGTCTACTATAAACTCAATTCAACTAAACATAGGCCTATAATGTATTTCTACAAAGAGCTTAGTCCATGCATACTTATAGAATGTAATACAGAGTTGAAAATCCATATATAAATTACAAAATAAATTAATAGAAATCCAATAATTTATATATCTACATTTTGTCTATGATTTAGATTTCTTTTCTAAAAATTATTTAAGCATTTTGAGATTATTTTGTCAAAATTCCAAAGAGAAAATAATTATCAGGTGCTTCAAAGATTCCTTGCTGTTACTGCCAGTGATAAAAGGGCAACATCTATTTCAGTACTCCACTTCATATTTTAACTGTTATATTAGACAAATTCATAAAATGGTTATTTACTTGAATTTCTCCTCCAATATGTGAATATGTATACCTCCAATAATCCTTGCATTATATCTAAGGATTATTCAAGTTGACTTGACTTTATGCGAAGATAGAGATTATGATTCTGAAATAATAATAATTCAGTGGTCTTTTCAAGTACAAAAACAGGATAGGGTCCAATACAGTTACTATTCTATGTGATATAGCTTATCACCAAAAATTACTAAAAAATATAGACACAAATTATATAATGTTCATTAACATTGGTTTGAAATGATGTTGTAATTGGTAAACAGACTCACGATAGTGATAGCAGCAGCACCTTAAATTCGTAAGATATGGTAGATTTATTTTATTTCAGAATAATTGTTTTTTAATAATCTGTCAAATGAGAAGAGAAACAGTGGTGTTATCTTTTTTGAGAAGTAATACTATGAAAGATTTTATTCAGAAAATTATTTACTTAGAGAAAAATGATCTATTATATGAGAACATGAAGATAACATTTGATGAGAAATGTACACCCTAGTTTTGAAGACTCTATTGTCAAGTGCTACACTATCTCTTGGTTTGACATTTGTTCTAAACTTTGAAAAATGCAAACATGGGAGGCATTCTATGATAATATCACTGGAAAAAGTCATTGCTTAGTCACTGAACCTAGAAGTTCAGTAAAGATAAGTCAGTTTAACATTACCATCTGCATTTGGTAACATTGACATAAACTGAGGCAGATTCTCATATGTAAATCTTTTCAAGCAAATGCCATTTAGTATTTAAAAGTCATAAAGACAAAGCATTATATTTTGGTGGAATCTATATGAAATTATACATTATCATTGCAAAAAGAAATTATTTTATCCCTCCGAACTGGATTTTCCTTGCAATTTTTTCCTCTTCTTTTTCTCATGAAAATATGTCCCAAATTTCAATATATATGCATATATGTAGATATGTTGTATGCCCTCAAGTTGATCCCAACTCAGAGATCCTGTAGGACAAAGTAGAACTGCCCCATAGGATTTCCTAGGCTATAATCTTTACGGGAGCAGATTGTCAGGTCTTTTTTTCCCACGGAGCTGCTGGTGGATTCCAGTCACTGATCTTTTGGTTAACAGCCAAGCATTTAACCATTGCACCACCAGGGCTCCTTATATGTACATATATGCCCATATAAGTGTTTCTCAATATATCCTACTCATTGCTATTCTCAAGTCAATATCTTTATCTTGCTCCAAAATTTATCTTGTCTGGATTACTATAACAGCTTTTCTCTGTCCTTACCACTTCATATTCTACTCTGTTTTTGCTCAATCTTATATACAACAAACAGACTCAATCTTCCCCACCCCACCCCAAAAGAAAAAAATAACCTTACTCTACTTAACTAAATCCTACTATGGCTTTCTAACCTATCAAGTCTATACTCATTCCCCAGGTGCTCATGGCCCTATATGACTCTTCCTTTTTCTCGAATTGTTTCTTTGAAGCCTATAAACAGGTCCATTTGCCTGTGAAATTCCATTCACCATTGTTTCTGACTACAAAATTGTCGTACCTCAAAAGAAATAAAGCAATGGTTTTACCATGTACCTCTTCACTCAGAAACAGCTACCCTTTTAGACGATGGTGAACATGCCTGTTAAAAACTCAGTTTTGATGTAAGTTGGAGTTTAAGTTGTTAGCCTAGGGTATGTGATTTTAACCAATGTTATAATATGATGTTCTTTCCCCTATTGTCTGAATATATGCATAGAGTAACCAAAGGATGGAAGAGGGAGTAGTACCTCTCATTGTTGCAACTACTGACAATAGTTTTCAAATTCCCATATATGCCTCAACAGCTGTAGACTCTACTAGTTTAAAGTCATTGCGTGCAAGGGAAAAAATTTCCCCCAAGGGCCACAAAAATGATAGCATCAAATTGAAAGTAAATCTCATTTTTATATCAATAGACTGTTTTCTTACACTCCTATACAAAGAGTTAATAAATAGTGTGATTGTTTTAGGTTGGATGATTGATCCTATATAAAAAAGTGTGATATGTTGGTTTTTGTCATGTGGGCAGGAAATAATAGGTCTATATCCAAACTATCTTTTGCAACATATCCTAGTATTCTTATAACAAGAAATACAAGTTAATAGTTCAGATAAGTCCATCAAAGACTCAGATTTTTCAGGAATGAAGCTTTGAGTTGTACCAGGAATGAACAGTGCTAAATTGAAAGGCTGGCTTAGGGCAAAAGGAGGAAGGAGGCTACTCTGCTTATGGTTTTGTGACCAGTTCCATAAGTAAGGACTCCAGTGACTGCACTCATTTCTTCCTTCCTTTTTTGGGTCAAATATACCTTTATGTATATATTTTTAATTTTTCCCTCACTCTTGCACCTACTTTCATATAAGGTATGTGTTTGGTGGTTAATATTGTAATTTAGTACATGAGTTACAAAATTAGACACATTAGACTGGAAAGAGGCAAGATAAGTATCACTCAGAGACAAATATTTTGAACCTACGTGAACAAAAAAATGAAGCATCTTTTGTTTATGCGACTAATACTACATTTACGCTTGATGGAAGAATGTTATTTGAAAGTTTAAATAAGAAAAACAGATGATTTTGAACATAGTCTATCCAAAAGTGGCCTAAAAATTGTTTTACTTGACTTTTCCAAATTCCTTGTACCCTGCTTTATTTTGTACTAATGCTAGGAAGTAAAAGAAAACAAAACAAAAATACCAACCAAAAAACAAAAGAAGAATATCTCCCAGACTTCCTTGCAACTCCAGTTTTGTGTGAAGCCGAGCTTCTGCTGAGAAGATGCTTCTGCTGAGAAGGTTTCCGTTCACATTTTGAACTCAAGGCTGCACTTTTGTTAGCAAGCAAGGTCATGACAGACATTGGTTTTGGGTTTTGTTTTGTTTTTTTCCCCACTCTCTTAAAGCTGAGATCACTCTACCTGACACCTAGCTTAACATGTTTTGAAGATACAAGATATCTTTGAAATGACTCAGATCAAAGCAGACGTTTCTGTTCCAGGGACACCATGTGTGGCTGCATCATCCAGATTTTTTAGCTCCCACCATAAGGCCAGTTTTGTGTTTGATATCCCTGGAATTATTCTCAAAATTCAGCTTGGAGATGGCTCCTTGAGACTTGCCAACAACTATAAAAGCACTGAATTCATATGTTACAAATTTACTTTATAAACAGCTAGAGTGATTTCTGTTATCTGCAACTAAATCCTGATCAACATTCATATCTTCATGTTACATATGTGTCTTTTCTAAACCATATATACCTGGAATTTTAAAAAATTCAATCTGACATTCCTGTCTTTTAACAAATTTATTCTGTAAATTTATATTAATTTTGATTACTATTATATTTGGACTTCTTTCTACTTTTAAATTTTGTACTATTTTTCCCATTTTTATGTTCTTTTCTTCCCTTCTTGCCTTTTGTGAAACTAATTCAATTTTTTTATTTGTTTAATGTTTATTCCATTATCCCCTCTACTTGTTTGGAAGTTAAATATTTTATATTGTCTTAATTGGTATTTTTAAATTTGACCAAGCACGTTGTTGTTATTGTCGTTGTTGTTGTGTACCGTGGAGTCTTAAGTCCAAAATCAACCACCCCGCATTCAAGGTAGGCACCCTGATGCAGCAGTGGTTAAGAGCTCATCTGCTAGCCAAAAGGTCAGCAGTTTGAATCCACCAGCCGCTCTTTGGAAACCCTACGGGGCAGTTCTACTCTGTTCTATAGGGTCGCCATCAGTCAGAATCGACTCCTTGGCAATGAGTTTCGGTCATTCAAGACAAATGAAACAGGACTCCTAAACTTCAATTACTCCCCTCTCAATTTCCATATATTTTAAAAGTATTTTTGAATTAAAAAAATACATATACAAAGTAGACTTTATGTTTATTAATATTATTCAGACTATGAATTTAGATTTTCCTATGTGCTTATCAATCTTTCTTGTAGCTCAGATACTCCTTTTTTAAAAAAGATTCCTTTAAGTAAAGTTCTACTATTGGTGGTTGTCATGGCTAGAACTGTGTTTCCATGACAATGTGTGTCAAATTGTCTAGGCCATGATTCCCAGTATTGTGTGGTTGTCCTCCATTTTGTGATCTCATGTGATTTTCGTTTGTGATGTAAATCCTAATATCTCCCTGTGGTTAATGAGGCAAGATTAGATTATGTTAAAGAGGACCCCTGCTGGCATAATGGTTAAGCACTATGGCTACTAACCAAAAGGTCAGCAGTTCAAATCCACCAGTGGTCAGCGGTTCAAATCCACCAGCCGCTCCTTGGAAATCCTTTGGGGGCAGTTCTACTCTGTCCTATACGGTCACTGTGTGTTGACAGCAACAGTTTTTTTGGCAACACCCTTACTCGGCTCACAGCCCTGATCCGATGTAAGGGGAGTTTCCCTGGGGTGTCACCTGCATCACTTTTTATCTTGTTGTTGTCGTTAGGTGCCATTGAGTCGGTTCTGACTCATAGTGACCCGTGTAAAACAGAAAAAAATACTTCCCAGTCCTACACCATCCTCATAATCCTTGTTATGCTTGAGTCCATTGTTGTAGCCACTGTGTCAATCCACCTTGTTGAAGGTCTTCCACTTTTTCACTGACCCTACTTTACCAAGCATGATGTCCTTCTCCAGGGACTGATCCCTTCTGATAACATGTCCAAAGTATGTGAGATAAAGGCTTAACATCTTCACTTCTAAGGAGCATTCTGGCTGTACTTCCAAGACATATTTGTTTGTTCTTCTGACAATCCATAATATATTCAATATTCTTAGCAAACACATTAATTCAAAGGCATCAATTCTTCTTAGGTCTTCCTTATTCCTTGTCCAGCTTTCACATGCATATGAGGCGATTGAAAACACCATGTCTTAGGTTAGGCACACCTTAGTCCTTAAAGTGACATGTTTGTTTTTTAACACTTTAAAGAGATCTTTTGCAACACATGTGCCCAATGCAATGCATCTTTTGATTTCTTGAGTGCTGTTTCCATGGGTGTTCATTGTGGATCCAAGTAAAATGAAGTCCTTGACAACTTCCGTGTTTTCATCGTTTATCATGATGATGCTTATTGGTCCAGTTGTGAGGATTTTTGTTTTCTTTATGTTGAAGTGTAATCCATAGTGAAAGCTGTAGTCTTTGATCTTCATCAGTAAGTGCTTCAAGTCATCTTCACTTTCAGCAAACAAAATTGTGTCATCTGCATAACACAGATTGTTTGACTCTTCCTCCAATCCTAATGCCCCATTCTTCTTCAGATAGTCCAGCTTCTCAGGTTATTTGCGCAGCGTACAGATTGAATAGGCATGGTGAAAGGATACAACCCTGACACACACGTTTCCTGACTTTAAACTACACAGTATCCCCTTGTTCTGTCCGAACGACTGCCTCCTGATCTATCTACAGGTTCCCAAGCACAATTAAATGTTCTGGAATTCCTGTTCTTCGCAATGTTATCCATAATTTATTATAATCCACACAGTCAAATGTCTTTACATAGTCAGTGAAACACAGATAAACATCTTTCTAGTATTCTCCACTTTCAGTGAGGATGCATCAGACATTAGCAATGATATTCCTCATTCCACGTCCTGTTCTGAATCTGGCTTAAATTTCTGGCAGTTCGCTGTCTATGCACTGCTGTAGCCACTTTTGAATGATCTTCAGTAAAATTTTACTTGAATGTGATAATAATGATATTGTTCAATAATCTCTGCATTCAATTGGATCACCTTTCTTCGGAATAGGCATAAATATTGATCTCTTCCAGTTGGTGGGCCAGGTATCTGTCTTCCAAATTTCTCGGCATAGAAGAGTAAGCACTTCCAGAACTGCATCCATTTGTTGAAACATCTCAGTTGGTATTCTTTCAATTCCTGGAGCCTTGTTTTTTGCCAATGTCTTCAGTGCAGCTTGGACTTCTTCCTTCAGTACCATTGGTTCTTGATTACATGCTTCCTCCTGAAATGGCTGAACAGCAACCAATTCTTTTTGGTACAGTGACTCTGTGTATTCCTTCCACTTACTTTTGATGCTTCTGGCATTGTTCATTATTTTGCCCATAGACTCCTTCACTGCTGAAGGAGGCTTGAATTTTTTCTTCTGTTCTTTCAACTTGAGAAAGCAGAGCCTGTTCTTCCCTTTTGGTTTTCTAATTCCAGGTCTTTGCACATTTCATTATAATAATTTACTTTGTCTTTTCGAGCCACCCTTTGAAATCTTCTGATCAGCTCTTTTACTTCATCATTTCTTCCATTTGCTTTAGCTGCTCTATGTTCAAGAGCAACTTTCAGAGTCTCTTCTGACATCCATTTTGGTCTTTTCTTTCTTTCCTGTCTTGTTAGTGACCTTCTGCTTTCTTCATGCGTGATGTCCCTGATGTCATCCCACAATTCCTCTCTTCTTTGGTTATCAGTGTTCAAAGGGTCAAATCTATTATTGAGATTGTCTCTAAATTCAGGTGGGATATACTCTCTTGCGAACTTATTCTAGTTTTCTGCAGCTTCTGTTTGAACTTGCATATGAGCAACTGATTGTCTGTTCCACACTCAGCCTCTGGCCTTGTACTGACTGATGATATTGAGCGTTTCCATTGTCCCTTTCCACAGATGTAGTCAGTTTGATTCCTGTGTATTCCATCTGGCAAGATCCAAGTGTGTAGTCACCGTTTATGTTGTTGAAAAAGGTATTTGCAATGTAGAAGTCGTTGGTCTTGCAAAATTCTATCATGCTATCTCCAGCATTGTTTTTATTACCAAGGCCATATTTTCCAACTACCAATCCTTCTTTGTTTCCAGCTTTCACATTCCAATCACCAGTAATTATCAATGCATCCTGATTGCATGTTCAATCAATTTCAGACCACAGAAGTTCGTAAAAATCTTCAATTTCTCTATCTTTGGCCTTAGTGGTTGGTATGTAAATTTGAATAATAATCATATTAACTGGTCTTCCTTGCAGGCATTTGGATATTTTCATATCACTGACAACTTTGTACTTTAGGATAGATCTTGAAATGTTCTTTTTGATGATGAATGCAATGCCATTCCTCTTCAATTTGTCATTCCTGGCAGAGTAGACCTTATGACTGTCTGATTCAAAATGGCCAATACCAGTCCATTTCAGCTCACTAATGCCTAGGATATCTATCTTTATGCGTTTCATTTCATTTTTGATGATTTCCAATTTTCCTAGATTCATACTTCATACATTCCACGTTCTTATTATTAATGGATGTTTTCAGCTATTTCTTCTCATTTCAAGTCATGCCACATCAGCAAATGAAGGTCCCAAAAACTTGACTCCATCCATGTCATTAAGGTCGACTCTACTTTGAGGAGGCAGCTCTTCCCCAGTCATCTTTTGAGTGCCTTCCAACCTGAAAGGCTCATCTTCCAGCACTATAACAGACAATGGTCCACTGCTATTCATAGGTTTTTCAGTGGCTAATTGTTTTCTTTCAAGAGTATACTGCCAGGTCACTCTTCCTAGTCTGTCTTAATCTAGAAGGTCAGCTGAACCCTGTCCACCATGAGTGACCTTGCTAATATTTGAATACCCCATGCGTTTGTCAGTTTCTGGTACTATGGGGGCTTGTATGTTGCTGTGATGCTGGAAGCTATGCCACCAGTATTCAAATACCAGCAGGGTCACCCATGGTGGATCTTTTGTCTTACAAGTGATAAAAGGAGAGAGAAGTGAGCAGAGAGATGGGGTACCTCATACTACCAAGAATGAAGAACCAGAAGGGGAGCATGTCCTTTGTACCTGGGTTCCCTGCATTGAGAAGCTCCTAGACCAGAGGAAGACTGGTGACAAGGATCTTCCCCCAGAGGTGACAGAGAAAGAAAGCCTTCCCTTGGAGATGACACCCTAAATTCAGACTTCTAGCCTCTTAAACTGTGAGGGTATGATTTTCTCTTTATTAAAGCCATCTACTTGTGGTACTTCTCTTATAGCAGCACTAGTTAACTAAGACAGTGGTAAACCCTCTCAAAATCTTTTATTTGAAAATTATTTGTTTTGACTTTAATTCTGACAGAAAATTTTGTGGGGTGTACAATTCCACTTTGACATTATGTTCTTCACTCTCAATATGTCTTTCCATTGTCTTTTTCCATTACTCCTCCAGAGAAATCTTTTGCTGGCCTAACTATTAGTCCTTTGTAAATGATCTGTCTTTAAATCTTGTCCCTGTGTGGTACAGATGATTAATGTGCTTGGCTGCTAACCAAAAGTTTGGAGGTTCCGGTAGACCCGAAAGCATCCAGAAGAAAGGTCTGATCTACTTCCAAGAAATCAGCCATTGAAAACCCTATGGACTACAGTTCTCTCGAACACACATGGGTTCTCAGTGAGTCCAAGCTGACTCCATGGCAACGGGTTAGTGGGTCTTTAAATCAGTTTGATTTTAAGATGGGCACTTTATGCTATTCTTTGGTTTTACATTTATATTTTTATTTATTTATTATTTGAGAATTTGTGTTTACATGTCTGATTGGTACCTATTATGTTTTCTGTATATGAGGAACATTTTAATGATCAGCATTGATAAATTCAGTGAACACTACTTTGAATACTACTTCTTTTTTTATTTTCTCTTCTCTCTATTCATATTTTAGACTGTATCATTCTAGCTTTCCTGTGATACATTCTAAGTATGTTTATTCAGCTTTATCTTCCAGTTCACTGATTTTGTCTTTAGAGATGTATCTAATTTGCTGTTTAATCATTGCATTAATTTCAATAATTTCTTTTAATTCCTGCACATTTTGTAATTTATTAGGTAGTTTACAGCCAGGATTTCTTTATTAAAATAATTTATGTGAAATAGATTTCTTTACTCCAAATGATTTCATTTTTAAAAAAGAACATTTCAACCCATATGAGAGAAATAAAAATGTGAATGTGTTTTTCTAGAGATAAATGCTTAGTAAAATATTATTTGTTTACATATAAACTTATTGAATTACATTTTAAACTGAATAATTTGTTATGAGACATTTGAAATATAGGATTGAATTTTGTTGTTGTTAGTGGTCATCATATCTGCTGGCTGCCACTTTATGTATAACAGAAGGAAACATTGTTTGGTGCTATGCCATCTTCATGATCATTGGTATGTTTGATTCCATTGCTTTGGCTAATGTGTCAATCCATCTCATGGATGTTTTCCCTCATTTTTGCTGACCCTCTGCATTACCAAGCATGATGTCCTTTTCTATTGACTGGTCTTTCCTGATGATGTGTCCAAACTAAGTGAGCTGAAGTCTCACCATCCTCATTTCTAAGGAGCATTCTGGTTGTATTTCTACTAAGACAGATTTGTTCATTCTTCTGGCAGTACATGGTGTATTCAATATTATTTGCCAGCTTCACAGTTTGAACACATCTATTCTTCTGTCTTCCTTTTTCATTGTCCAATTTTCACATGCATCGGAGGCAACTGAAAAGACCATGGCTTAAAACAGGCACACCTTAGTCATCAGAGTGACATATTTGCTTTTAAAAATTTGTAGAGGTATTTTGCAGCACATTTTCCCAATAGAATATGTTGTTTGATTTCCTGACTACTGCTTCTATGGGTGATTTGTTGATCCAAGCAGAATGAAATTGCTGACAAATTCATTGTCTTCTCCATTTATTATGATGTTTATCAGTTCAGTTGTGAGGATTATTTATTTTTTCCATGTTCAAGTGTAATCTCTCTTTGACCTTCATTAGTAAGTGCTTCAAGTCATCTTCATCTTCAGCAAGCAAAGGTGTGTCATTATCACATGGTATTAATGAGTCTTCATCCAATCCTGATGCTGTATTCTTTTTCATATAGTCTGGTTTGTCATTCTACCAATAGTAGAACTTTACTTAAAGTTTGAATAAGTAAGGAGAAAGAATACAACCCTGCCACACACATTCTCTAATTTTGACCCATGCTGTATCACTTTATTCTGATGTAATGGCTGACTCTCGATTCATGTGCAGGTTCAGGATTTTACATGGCATTAATAAGAATATATGAAATATGATGAATCACATTAAATTTAGACAAAATTTTATATTTATAAAGAAATACACAGTATGAGTCCTAACATAAGGAGATTAATTTCTACTCTTACTACTTAATTAAAATATCATAGAATAAATAAAATCTAAAACCTTTTAACAATTATTTAATAAACTTCATTTTTAAGAATATTTAATTTGCAGAAAAATTGAGAAGATAGTCCAGAAAGTTGCCATAAACCTCATATCTAGTTTGTCCTAATATTAACACCTTACACTATTATAGTGCATTTGTTGCCATAAATGAACCAATATTAACACATTATTACTAACTAA
This sequence comes from Trichechus manatus latirostris, assembly GCF_000243295.1. NCBI lineage: Eukaryota > Metazoa > Chordata > Mammalia > Sirenia > Trichechidae > Trichechus > Trichechus manatus. Next base: position 9,717,401 of record NW_004443949.1, on the reverse strand, counting down.
AGTCCATAGTTTATTGAAATTCGCTTATTTTTTACCTATTCTCATTTTTCTGTTCCAGGATTCCATCGAGGATACCACATTACACAATAGTTATGCTCTCTTGGCTGTGAACTTCTCTTGCAGTTGGCTGCTGTGTCCCCATGACATACCACCACCAATATGTGTGTCTGTGGGTGTGTAGTTTGAGCACTTCCTTACTTTTTGGCATTAAAAGATGTCCGAGACTCATCCTGTATAGGAGCTCTGGTGGCACAGTGGTGAAGGTCTAGGCTGCTAACCAAAAGGTCAGCAGTTCAAATCTACCTTGGAAACTCAATGGGGCAGTTTTTCTCTGTCCTATAGGGTCACTATGAGTTGGAATATTTCATGCCCCAATCCTAAAATCAGCCATTTCTCCAAGGACCCCTGGTTCCTTTTATTGGAGAATCCTATTACAAAACAACTTTTTGTTCTAACTGTGCTAATTCCTAATGGGGACTCATTCTTTTTAGGCCCTTTCAGCTGATAGAGCAAAGAACGATATATGTATATATAAACCTGGGTATATAAATATATCTATAAATATTTCTGTGTAAACATATGCATGTATAGTAAGATAAACAAGAGATCATGACATCTCCGACTCAAACCCATTACAGTTTAGATTATTCTAGCCTCCTCCACTTTCTTATCTGTAAACCTCCACCAAAACAGTGAAAAACCTGGATCCCACCAACTGCCATCCATTTACTTAGTTCTTCAATTTCAGTATGCATACTGTGATTGTTAAGGTTGTGAGGCTGTGGGTCAACTTGGCTGAGCCATGATTCTCTGCAGTTTGGCAGTTATGATGTAGTTTGGCAGTCATATAATGATGTGATCACCTCCGTGATGAGATTTGATAGAATGTGATCACCTCCACGTTGGGATCTGACGTGAGTAGCCAATCAGTTGAAAGAGAGTTTCCTTGGGGGCTGTGGCCTGCATCAAATATAAGTGGACTTTCTGGCAGACTCCTGGACTTTTTCTTGCACTGGATCCTGCAGCTGGCTCCTGTTCATCTGATCTCTGGTTTTGGGGACTTGAGCTAGCAGCTCACCTGCCATCTTTGGATTCATCGGTCCTCATAACCTGTTAGCCAGAGTCCTGCTGTCTAACTTGCCAATCTTGTGTTCATCAGCCCCTGTGGCTACACAAATCAGGAGAAGCCTCCAGCCTGACCCATGTTCCAGCCTCTACAACCACGTGAGCCATTTCCTTAATATAAATTTCTCTCTATATATATTTAAATGCTTTACTGGTTTTGCTTCTCTAGAGAATCCAGCCTAAGATATTTTGTACCAGGGGTGGTTTTGGAGAAACAAAATTTTAAGGATGAGTTTTCTAAATTGGTTTTCAAGTCTGGTTAGTCTTAAACATGTTGGTGACTCTGCTTCCAGTAGTAAAGAGGGCATTGCTAATCCATGCGGTGAGGTGGCAATAGAAATGTGCAAAATATCACCACCAAAAGATCAGGTATTGGCGAAAGGCAAGGCTCTGGGTGACACATGTTTGATCTCTTTCTACAATTTTGTAATAATGAGAAGTGTAAGGAATCTGGTTGGTTGGTCCTACTTTCGCTAGACAAAGTGGTGAAAGAGATGAGCTCAAGGCTTCAGAGTCAAAGCTCAAGCACCACACAAATGACCTCAAAGTTTCCATTTGTGCTTTGAAAGAAAGCCTTACTTCTTGTAGTAACAGAGCTGATATTGCTGAAAACTAAACCCAGAGTCTAACCGTAAAAGTGGCTGAATTACAATGTCAACTGAATTCCCAACATCAAGTCATGTCTGTAGTTAAAGTGAGGGCATTGACTGGGAAGAAATGACATCCTAAAACTTGGGATGGGGACATATGGGCAGATAATCAGGAAGCTGGGGACACTTAGCCCCTAAATTCTGTTGAATGATTCCTGTCAACAGAACCAGACCTCTCACTACCATCTGAAGAGATTATTCCATCTTTGTCTGCTAAGCCATCCACCCCAGTAAAACCATTATCCCTTCTATCTCCATCCATTGAGATTAACCCAGCTGTGTCTGAAGAGCTTTTGTCTGAGTCATTGCCTGGGGTATCCTCTGAGACAGATGTCTTATGAGACAATGCTAAATGTTCTCAAAACACATCCCCACCACCCATTTTGGCTTCTAGACCTAAAACTAGACTTAAGTCCCTGGGGGCCCCAAAAAGTGAAATACAAAGTGTAACCCAGAAGGAGGTACACTACACTCCAAAAGAACTGCTTGACTTCTCTAATATGTACAAACAGAAACCTGGGGAATATGTGTGAAATAGCTATTAAGGGTGTGTAAAGCTGTGGGATGATGGTGCAAGGAACATAAAGATGGATCCGTCTGAATTTATTGATATGGGCCCACTAAGCACAGATTCTTCTTTCAATATTACAACTTGAGAGGTTAGGGAAGTATCTAATAGTTTATTTGGTTGGGTCTCTGAAGCATGGATTACACAGTGGCCTACACTAAATCAAGTTGAAGTACCAGGCCTGCCTTGGTATACTGTAGAAGAAGGTATCAAAAGGCATATGGAAATCAGCATGTTAGACTGGATTTTTCAGATTAGACCCACAGACCCACATGTGGAGTGCCCAGAGGACACACCTTTTACCACAGTGGTGAGGAACAAAGAAGTGAAGATATTTGTGTCTCATGTGAATGCTCACCAGGGCGACCTCGGCAGAGGAGAATTTTAACAATCAAGTGGATAGGATGATGCTTTCTGTGGAAACCAGTCATCCTCTTTCCCCAGTCTCTCCTGTCATTGCCCAATGGGCTCATGAACAAAGTGGCCATGGTAGCAGGGATGGAAGTTATGCACGGGCCCAGCAACATGGACTTCCACTCACCAAGGCTGACTTGGCTGCAGCCACTGTGAGTGTTCAAGTTGCCAGCAGCAAAGACCAACACTGAGTCCCCTATATGGCACCATTCCTCGAGATGATCACCCAGCAACCTGGTGGCAGGTTGCTTGCACTGGACCGCATTCATCATGGAAAGAGCAACATTTCGTTCTTACTGGAAAGACACTTACTCTGGATATGGATTTGCCTTTCTTGCATGCAATGCTTCTGCCAAAATTACCTCCCATGGACGTACAGAATGCTTTACCTACTGTCATGGTATCCCACACAGCATTGCTTCTGATCAAAGTACTCACTTCACAGCAAAGGTAGTTTGGCAATGGATCCATGCTATGAAATTCACTTGTCTTACCATGTTCTACATCATCCCTGAAGAAGCTGGCTTGATGGAATAATGGAATGGCCTTTTAAAGACAATTATGGCACCACCTAGGTGACAATACCTTGCAGGGATGGGGCATTGTTCTCCAGGAGGCTGTACATGCTCTAAACCAGTGTTTAATATATGATGCTGTTTCTCCCATTGCCAGGATTTATGGGTCCCGGAATCAAGGGGTGGAAATGGGAGTGGCACTGACTACTCACTATTACCCCTAGTGACACACAAAATTTTTGCTTCCTGTCCCCACAACCTTAGGCTCTATGGGTCTAGAGGTCTTAGTTCCAAAGGGAAGAATGCTCCCACCTGGAGACACATCACTGATTCCATTGAACTGGAAGTTAGGAATGCCATCTTGCCACTTTGGGCTCCTTATGACTCTGGATCAACAGGCAAAGAAGGGAGTTACCATACTGGTTGGTGTGATTGATCCTGATTACCAACAGGAAATCGGATTGATACTACATAATAGAGGTAAAGAAGAGTATATCTGGAATGCAGGAGATCCCTTGGGGGTAGGGTAGTCTCTTAGTACCACCACACCCTGCAATTGAAGTCAATGGAAAATTTGCAGCAACCCAATTCTGACATGACTACTAACAGCCTAGACTCTTGAGGAATGAAGGTTTGGGTCATCCCACTATGCAAGGAACCACGACCAGCTGAGGTGCTTCCTGAGGGCAAAGGAAATGCAGAATGAGTGGTGAAAGAAGGTAGTTTTAAATACCAGTTATGACCACATGACCAGTTGCAGAAACGAGGACTGTAATTGTTATGAGTATCTCTTCCTCGTATGTGTGCAACAAATATTTTTGTTTTCTTCACTTATAAAATATAAGATGTAAACAGGGCAAGTGCATTTTTGTTTGTATGCATGTTAGTTGTATCATGTTAGGCTTAAGTATGACTTTATAGTTGTCTTTATTCAGATATTATGTATGTTTTAGGGAGAAGTGTACAGGTGCCAAGTTGACAAAGAGTGGACTCTGATCTTTAAGACTGTATGTCAACTTGGCTGGGCCAGGATTGTCTGTGGCTTGGCAGTTATCATGTAGTTTGGCAATCGTATTATAATGTGGTCACCTCCATGATGGCATCTTCTGTGAGAGCCAATCAGTTGAAAGGGGGTTTCCTTGGGGGTGTGGCCTGCATTCAGTATAGGTGGACTTTCTGGCAAGTCTCATGGGCTTTTGCTCGCTCTGGATCCTGCAGCTGGCTCCTCTTTATCTGACCTCTGGTTGTTGGGACCTGAGCTAGCAGCTTACCTGTCAATCTTGGGATTCGTCAGCCTCCACAGTCTGTGAGCCAGCACCCTGCCAGTTTACTTGTTGATCTTGGGGTATGTTGTCTCCTGCAGCCTGTGATCCAGACGCCTGTTGTCTGACCTATAGATCTTAGGTTTCCCAGCCCCTGCAGTTCTGTGCGTCAGGAAAAGCCTCCAGCCTGACCCACAGACTTTGGACTTTCCAGTCTCTACAACTGTGTGAGCCATTCATTTCCTTGATATTTTTATATATATATACATATATATATATATACACATATATATGTTTTTCCTTCTCTAGACAACCAAGCCTAAGACAGGTGTATAACAGTATCTGAATTTTTAACCCATGTCTGATAGAAAACAGTTATGTGTAGTTCCTTTTGCCTGTAGTCTTAATAGACTCCATGCATGTCCAAAGTGACTTAAATCAACACTTATATCTCTGTTTCCTTCAGGGACATAGATTCATTCATTTATAATACAGGTTTGATTCTTTTCTCACAGTTTGCATTTCATCCTGATATCTCTTGACCTCCAAAATGATGTTTTAAATTTGCCTGTTTTGCAAATGCATAGCGTCCATCATTACATCCATCATTACAATACCATAAAGTGTAGTTATTTACCACTCTAAAAATTCCCTCTGCTTTACTAATTCAACCCTCACAACTTCTCCCCCCAATTCCTGACAATCATTGATCTTTTT
>NW_004443949.1:9621489-9706095 GCF_000243295.1 Trichechus manatus latirostris | reverse complement strand
TTTCAGGATTGTTGTATTCTCTGTTTGGCTTAGTTTTTCAGATCTTTGCTGTGGAGGGACGGCATGGTGCTTCTGCCTAGAGTGCCATTTTGCCGGAACTGATATAGTTTTCCTTTTTAAGAAATAATTGGAATAATACAGTATTTAGAATTTTCAGACTAGCTTCTTTTAATATCAATATGTGTTTAATATGTTTACACATTTACCTATTGAATGTCATTTGTTTGCTTCTATTTTCAGTAATTATGAGTAAAACTGCTGTAAATGTTTGTATGTAGGTTCTTTTGTGAACATAAATGTTCAAATCAGTTGAGTAAGTACCTAGAAGAATTATTGCTAGAATGTATGCTAAGACTATATTTAGTTTGCTATTATACTAGACATCCAAATGAGAGCACTGGCTCCAGGGAAGGGTCTTCCCTTATAGATACTCCTGGATATTTCTTAGTATTCTTTGGCTTGTAGATGGATGCTCATATGGTCTCTTTCCCATGTATATGACTCTCTCTGTGTCTGTTCTGCTCTTTTTATATGACACCATTTAGAGCGGTTAGGTTTAGGACCCACCCTATGCTGGTCTGACCTCATTAACATAACAAAATAAAAATGCTATTTCCAAACAGGGTTGCATTCACAGGTAAAAGGGTTAGGACTTCAACATATCTTTTTAGGGGACATAATGCAATCCCTAACACAAGGTCACCTAGATTTTTCCCTATGCTTTCTTTTAGAAGTTTTCTAATTTTGCATTTTATATTTTGGTCTATGATTCATTTTAAGTTAATTTTTGTAAAAGATGTAAGGTTTCTGTCTAAGTTGTTTTTGTTTGTTTTTTACATATGGACATAGAATTATCCTAACATCATTTGCAGAAAGGATTATTCTTTCTCCAGTGAATTACCTTGTTGCCTTTGTCAAAGATTGTTGTTGTTGCTGGGTGCTGTTGAATCGATTCCAACTCATAGCAACTCTGTATGACAGGATAGGGTTTCCTAATCTGAAATCTTTATGGAAGCCGACTCTCACATCTTTCACTCACGGAGTGGCTGGTGGGTTTGAACTGCAGACCTTTTGGTTAGCAGTATAGCACTTTAACCATTGTGCTGCCACCAGGGCTTCAGAAAGTGTTTGGTAGAATTAACAAGTCAAATCATTTGGGCCAGTTGATTTTTTTTTTTTTTTCTAAAATGATAGCAATTATTGATTCCATTTCTTTAAACAGTATAATTTATCTATTTCTCCTTGTGTGAGCTTTGGTAACTTGTGCCATTCAAGGAATTGGTCCTTTTCATCTAAGCTTTCAAATTTGTGGGTATATTATTCTTATATTAGCTTTTAATATTCATGGGGTCAATGGTGATGACCCTGCTTGCATTTAAAATATTGGTAGTTTGTATTCTCTCCTTTTTCTTGGTTACTTAGTGAGACGGATTTTGTTGTTGTTGCTGAAAACAGAGGCTTTCTTTTCTTTTTAATCTTTTCTCAAAATTTCTGTCTTTTAGTATATTTGGACAATTCACATTTAAAATGATTACTGGTATAACTGGATTAATGTCTGCCATGTTTATATTGTTTTGGATTGCACTATTTTTTTTGGTGTTTTTTATTCCCTTTTTCCGTCACTAGTTTTAGCTGAGCATTTTATATGATTCCATTTTATCTCTTATCTCAGCATACTAATTATATTCATTTAAAAAAAATAGTAGTTGTCGCAGCGAGCGGCAGAGACAGTAACGATGCCAAAACTCTTACAGAGAAGTGGGGCCAGGAGGGTCACTCTGAGGAGTTGACCCCTCTTCACTCCCAGGAGTTTATTTTATAGTCAATACAGCAAGCAATAAAGCAATTAACAAAACAATGGGCTTTGGGTGTGGGCAAGGGAGAAGGAATTCAGGTAAACAAGCCAATCAGTAAAGGGACAATAGGATTGCGAAAACAAATCCTGACAAGTCTCAACATGTTGGAGACAAGTCTCAACATGCTGTGCAGCATAGAAGCCTGTGGGGGCTGCAGTTGTCAATAGTGTAGCCATGTTTAAATGGCATATATCCCCACAAGTAGTTGTCCTACATTTTGCAATATACATGTGTTACGGATTGAATTGTGTCCCCCCAAAAATGTGTTTCAACTTGGCTAGGCCATGATTACCAGTATTGTGTGGTTGTCCACCATTTTGCAATCTGATGTGATTATCCTATGTGCTGTAAATCCTAACCCCTATGATGTTAATGAGGTATGATTAGAGGTAGTTATGTTAATGAGGCAGGACTCAATACACAGGATTAGGTTATATCTCAAGTCAATCTCTCTTGAGACATAAGAGGGAGAATCATGCAGAGAGGAGAGGGACTTCATATCACCAAGAAAGAAGAGCTGGGAGTAAGCGTGTCCTTTGGACCCAGGGTCCCTCGGTTGAGAAGGTCCTATACCAGGAGAAGATTGATGACAAGGACCTTCCCCCAGATCCAACAGAGAGAAAGTCTTCCTCTAGAGCTGGCTCCCTGAATTTGGACTTCTATCTTCTTAAACTGTGAGAGAATAAATTTCTCTTTGTTAAAGCCATCCACTTGTGTTTCTGTTATAGCAGCACTAGATAACTAAGACAACATATTTAACTAATCTCTACGCACCTTCAGATAACCCTACATCACTACATGTATTGGGTAGGTAACTTATAAAGAGTATTCCTAATCTCTCTTATCTGTTACAAAATTGCTGTCCTTTGATTTACTTATCCATAAGTTAAAAACACTTATATATTGTTAGTTATTAATTAAAACAAATATTTATTTTTTTTGATCAATTAAGAAAATAAGAGATTTTATATTAACTTCACTTATTCTTCACTGATACTTTTCCTTTCTTTATGTAAATACAAGTTTTTGAGCTATATAATTTTTCTTTTGCCTGAAGAAACTATTTTAACATTTCTTACAAGGAAGTTCCACTGTTGATTTTTTTTCAGTTTTTGTTTGTCTGTGAATATCTTTATTTCTCCTTCACTCTTGAAGGATACTTTTCCTGGATTTAGAATTCTAGGTGTTTTTTGTTTGTTTGTTTTAATCACAAATATTTCACTCCTCTTTCTTCTTAATTGCTTGGGTTCTTAAGAGGGGTCTACTGTAACTTTTATTATTTTCCTCTATCATTAAGCTTTCTTTCAGAATGTTCTCTTTGTCTTTGCTTTTCTGCAGCTTGAATATGATATTCTAAGAGGCAGAGTTTTTGGTATTACTTTGCTTTGGGTTCACGGATTTTCCTGGATCTGTGGTTTGGTGTCTGTCATTAACTTTGAAAAATTTTTTATTATTTACTTCAAATATTTCTTCTCCTCCATTTTCTCTCTCTATATATCTCTGTTTCTTCTTCTTGTATTTAAAATATTTTACATCTTTTCATATTGTCCTACAGTTCCTGGATGCTCTGTTCTATATTTTTCCTTATTTTTACTCTTTGTATTTCAGTTTGAAAATTTTCTACTGATCTATCTTCAAGTTCACCGATTCTTTACTCAGCTGTGTCTAATGTACTGATGACATTATTCATTTCCTTTGCATTTTTTCCCTAGTATTTCCTTTTGATTCATTCTTAGAGGTTCTCTTTCTTAGTTTACTTGATGCATCTCTTCTTGCATGTTGTTTACCTTTCCCATTAAGAACCTTAACATAGTAATCATATTTATTTTAAATTCCCTGTCTGATATTTGCATGTTGTTGTTAGCTGCAGTCGAGGTGACGAAGTGTGTACAGAGTAGATCTGCTCCCTAAGGTTTTCAAGGCTGTGAACTTTCAGAAGCAGATCACCGATCCTGTCTTCCAAGGAACTTCTCAACTTTTCTGCTAGTAGTTGGGTGCTTAACTGTTTGCACCACCCAGGAACTCCTAATACTTACATAATCTGTGTTGTTTCTCAGTTTGGTTCTGATGTTTTGTTTTTTTCAGATTGTGTTACTCTAGCCTTTTGGCACGCCTGTAATTTTTTGTTGAAAATAGGACATGAATTATGGGGTAACAGGAACTGAGGTAAATAGGCCTTTACTAAAAAGTTTTATGTTCATCTGACTAAGAGTTGTGCTTTGTTTAATGTTTGGTAGCTGTGGGAATCTGAGGCTTCAAATTTCTCCAGTGTCTTTGTTTTTGTCTCTCCTGTTGTCTTTGGGGATTCCCTAAATATTTCTCCTCACGTACATTTTGCATCTTGCATCTCTTCCAGCTGTAATCTACTGTCATTATGTCTGAAACTTTTGGTCTTTCTAAGGTTTGGGGGGAGAAAAACATTATAGTTCTATAATCTTATGATTATATCTCAGTTTTTTTCCCTGGACTGTGAGTTTCACAAGTTTTCTACTGCTCTTGCCTTAGTGCCTTAAGCTTGATTGAGCTGGAACTGCAGAATTGTCCTTCACTCATGTGAGATAAAGTCTTTTCCCCTGTATACTTCCCCTTTTTAATGGAGAATAATCTGGCAGTATGTTCCCACCTCCCCTCATCCTGCAAGAGCTATAAAACAAATCTTTCTTGAGTTTTCACCTCTGATAATTGGCTGGAGTTTCTGGCAGTAGAACCCAAAAAATTGTGGGAACCACCTTAAAACTGCAGCCCTCCACAGTTTTTCACTCTTAAGCTAGTCCACATAGCCTCTAGCAGTTTGTCAATATTACGACTTACATGTTCTTTCCAGTTTATGGCCCCAGGGCTTCTCATCCTGGTAAACAAATCTCAACTATGACTCTGTATTTTCCTATCTCACCAGATTTCAGGATGGTGGTTTTTCCTGCAACCTCAGTTCTCTGAAGGCACTATGAAAAGCTGTTAATTTTAATTGTCCAGTTTTTTCTTGTTTTAATGACAGGAGCGACAACTGCTAAGCTCTTTATATGCCAGCACTGAAACTGGAAGTACTTGATTTTTTAAAAATGGTATTCTTAAAATAGCCCAATCTCTCCCATTTTCCGTGTTGTAAAATTCCTTATGAAAAAATATATTACATAAGATACTTGACATTCAAGCAAACTGTTGGATTTTTTAATCAATAAAAACCATGATCCACGCTTTTGAAAAAGATTTATCTTACCCAAAGTGATAATGGTTATTTGAAATTTCACCTACAGAATACATAAGTTTACTTAAGGTCTTTAATGTAGATGGAAGCTAGTATAAACAACTCTTCACTGATGGTTATTATAGAAGGAAGCCAATTTAAAAAAAAAAAAAAAAACCCTCTTCACTGATGGAACATCTTTGACTGAGATTATAATACATTTCTAAAATAGTTTCGATGTTTTGCTCCTGATAAGAAGTCTAGTATATTGTAAAAAATATTTAATATCTGAGGAATAATCCACAGAGATCTAAGTATTTAACAAATTGTATTTAAAAAAATAGCCATTTAATCTCTTGATTTTTCTAGCAGGGAGTACTTAATGAAATAATGACTGGTGAGGATTTTGAAAAAGAAAAACAGCTGTCTTTCCACTTTAATTCTCTTGTATTCTCTATGACAACTGAGAAGGAGCCACAGCCAAATGCAGAAGTAAGCTTAGAATAATAATATTGTAATATGTCTATCCAAGGCTCTTGTTTGTATGTATTTATAAATGTTCTTGTTTCCAGGGTTCTGAGAAATGGACAAATTTATACAGTACTAATAGGGATACAATTTGACAATTCATAAATAAAAATCTTGGAGTATTAATGCAGCAAATCCACATGTGGAAATGTATCCTAAGGAAGTGATCATAGACACACAAAAAATATTTAGCTACAAAAATGTTAATGAATATGATATTTAAAAATGGGAAAACTATGGAAAGAGTATGTATGTGCAAAGCTAGGTATTAGTCAAATAAATTATGGTGTATTCATTCAATGAAACACTAAATAAGCAATATATTTTGTAGGTTTTAATATGCTGCATTACTCAAATAATAAGTAAATAAGTTTTCAGAATAAATATTCAAATAACTCATATTTATATCACACGTGAAAGATAACCTTCATAACTTCTCTAGTACTCTTAATGTTTTGCTCTTCATTTTACCAAACATAATTGTCATATTTAAAATATTCATTTTTGTATTTGAATGTTTTAAATAATAATTTGATAGGTTATGTTATGAAATTTATTTTTGCCCTGAGAAAGAGCACTCTAAAACTGAGGTGTTTGGCATAACTAAAATGGCTGCCTTAGGTCTGGATTGGACACCATTTTGCTTTAAGCCCTACTGCTGCTTGTAAAGTATGAGACCACTTTTGGGTATACAACTCTTGTTTTGCAAACAAATGTGGTTATGCTTACTTGACTATAATTCCAGAAAGGATATGTGCTGATTGTTCTCAGAAAAAAATGCTTGCCCTCAGTAATAATGCGCTTCAAAATGGATTAACTGATAATGAAGAAAGGTTTGTTTGTGGTTGCAGTCATGCTAGCCTTCTTATATAAAAATCCTGCATTCCTTTCTGAACCTTAGAGCACTTTGTATTTTTACCTTGTGCTGCGCAGCTATCACTGTTTCCATTCCTCAGTAAAACTCCTTTTCCTTTCACTCCTAACAGAGTATGAGATTTTCTACTTTGACATTCCAATTTAACCATATGGTTGGAGATTTCCTATTAGTACATCTGGGTTTATCTAGTAAGGAAGTGTCTTATTTAACTATTCATTATTGATGACAGTTTATGGAAGGTTGTATTTATGAACTTAATCATGAATGGTAGATATTGCCCCTCTTCTCCCTGTAAATTATATTATTTTCCTTCACTAGCTGTCCTTTTACTTGATTTATTTTTCTTGTTATAATTCTATATTAAATGCATATTTTTATTCTTATGTATTATAAAAATAATGACTTGTGTTATTCCCTAATACTTTATATTTTTACACTGAATGTTTTAAACTTTCTGGAATCTATTTTTCATATGTAACATGTAAGAACCTAACTTTACTTATTTCCAAATGGATTGCCAATTTTCCTAATACTATTTGTTAAATATAACATTGTCCAAGTTTATTTGAAATGCACTCTACTACATACAAAGTAGATCTCTCATTCTGGATTCTATTCACTTAAGTTGATCTGTTGTCTGTGCATCGATGATACACAACTTTAATTAAGACATCTTAATACATACATGTCACTTGTAAATAACATTTTCTTTTTATAAATGTTCAACAATACATACATACATGTTTAAACATGTCATGAAAGTTGCTGTTTTTCAAAAATATTTGGGATTTTATATTAAAAAAAATCATCTTTCAACTTTAATTTGAGGTAGTTTAGTTGTTTATTTTATGAGCCAAGACCTGAGTTCATAAGCTCATTAGTTCATGATATACTATCATCAATAGACCACAAGACTGAAGGCTACTCTATTGCTCTCTTCTCTTCACTTCTATTTGCATCACTTCAATTCTCTTCACTTTCCTTTCCTTTTCTTCTTCCATCATATCTCCCCTACCACCACTTTCACAGGCACCTGCTTTAGTATATCTGACAGGTCTCTCCTAATTTATCTTTCAAACATATAGTTTTTCTTTTATGGGTCTTTTAAAATTACCAAACATATTGTGTCATATGTCTCAATCAGTTTACTTTGTTTTAAACATATTTCAATTTTTACACCTTTTCATTTAGGTAAGTGTAGCTTATTTCTTCTGAATCCTGCGTAGTATTTATTCGATTGCAGTCATTTACCTTACTTTACCTATTCATTCCTATAGGCATGGATACCTGATTGTTGTAACTACTTGGTGTATTGTTGTGGTGCTATGCCTCACACATCTCCAGGCAGAGCTGCTGAGAGTTTATCTGTGAGATAAAATGTAGACTGAGATTGTGGCGTCAGGGGTTATAACATACTTAAGTGAGTTCTATGAAATTGCTTTCCAGGATGGCAGGACAATTTCAAACTTCAATTAGCAGAGCAGGAAGGTTTTTCCTCTCTGGCATGCTTTCCAGCTCTTACTATTTCAACATGACACTTCTGCCTTTTGATGTATAGAGTAGTATTTCACAGCTATAGTAAATTTCATTTATCTTAAAATTGGTGAAGCTGAACATTTTTCTATGTTTACTAACTATTCCAGTTTCCTTTCTAAGAGTTGTATATTAACATTGCTTACACATTTTTCTATGGTTTCTTTTAATGTTATAATTTCTTTACTTCAGAAACGGCAATATCTACCCTTAATCTGTCACACATTTGTCAACTATGTCTATGTTTTGCTTTCTTAATCAGAAATCTTCACATTATCTCAAAATTTTCTCTTTTTCGTTTGTTTTCTCAATTTTGAGGTCATATTTAAGGAAGCCTTCCATTACCTGGGTCACAGAACTATTCTCCTGCATTTTCTGCCATGTGTTTGACATTTTAGGTCTTTAATAGATAGATCTTAGTCCATTTGGAGTTTATTTACTCACTGTTCTGGAGGTTAAAAGTCCAAATTAGGGTGTTGGCCATATTGACTGCTTTTGTGGACTCCTCTCCTATTTTCTGGGGACTGCCAACAATCCTTGGCATTCCTTCACTTGACAATTCCCACATGGTATCTGTCTTTCTCCTATATAAGCGGGTCAATATCTATTCTGGTCTTTTTATATGACACCGTTTAGAAGTGATTAGGTTTAGGATCCATCCTATTCAGGTCTGACTTCATTAACATAACAAAAGAAAATCTTATTTCCAAATATAGTTATATTTAGAGGAACAGGGGTTAGGAATTTAACACATTTTTGCCGGGGACACAATTCAATCCATAATAGTAACTGAAATAAAAAATTCATTGCAGGGATTCAGCAGCAGATTTAAGCTGGTAGAAGAAAGGATCAGCAAACTAGAAGATAGGGCAATAGAAATAATTGAGTCTGAAGAGCACCAGGAGAAGACGATACATAAAACTGAGCAAAAACTAATGGAATTATGGAACTCCACCAAGAAAACTAACATATACCTCATGGGAATCCCAGAAAGATAAAAGAGAGAGAAAGGGAAACAAATAATATCTGAAGAAGCAATAGCAGAAAACTTTTCAGATTTGACAATGGACATAAATCTACAAATCCAAGAAGCTCAATGTACTCCAAGTAGGGTAATAACATTTTTGAAAACCAGAGAATAATAGGAATAAATTTACCGGGGAGGAAAATGACTTGCACTTTGAAAACTGTAAATCATTGCTTAAAGATATTAAAGAATACCTAAACAAATGGAAAAATTTTCCATGCTCATGGACTGGAAGATTTAATATTATTAAGATGTGAATACGACCTAAAGCATTCTATACATTCAATGCAATCTCTATCAAAATTCCAACACCCTTCTTTGCAAAGTAGAAAAGCTAATCCTCAAATTTATATGAGACTTCAAAGAGCCTTGGATAATCAAAGCAATCTTGGAAATGAAGAACAAAGGAGGGGGAGTCATAATTCCTGATTTCAAAACATACTACAAAGCTGCAGTAACCAGAACATTCTCGTACTGATATAATGATAGACATATAGACCAATGGAATAGAATTTAGAGTCCAGAAATAAACTTATACATCTATGGTCAATCGATTTTTGATATGGGTGCTATGTTCATCCAATGGGGAAAGAACAGTCTCTTCAATAAATGGTGATGGGACAACTGCATCTCCATATGAAAAAGAATGAAGATGGACCCATATTTCACACCATATATGAAAACTAACTCAAAATGGATGAAAAAACTAAATTTAAGAACTAAATCCATAAAACTCTTAGAACAAAACCTAGAAGAAATGTTTCAGGACCTAGTTTTCAATAATGGATTCTTAGATTTTACACCAAAAGTAAAATAACAAAAGACAAAATAGATAAATTGGACTCATAAAAATTAAATACTTTTGTGTATCATAGATCTTTATCAACAATATGAAGACACAACCTACAGAATGGAAGAAAATATTTGGGAACTAGACATCTTCTATGAGCTTAATAGAATATATAAATAACTCCTACAAGTCAACAGCAAAAAGACAAACAACCTAATTAAAAAATGATCAGAAGACTTGAATAGACACTATACCAAGAAGATACACAAATGGTCAAAAAGCACATGAAAAGATGCTCAATGCCATTAGTCATTAGGGAAATGCAAATCAAAACCACAATGAGACATCACTCTATCTCCACAAAGAGAGCTATGATTAAACAAAACAAAACACAGAAAACAATAGGTTTTGGAAAGAATGTGGAGAAACTGGAAACCTCATCCACTGCTGGTGGGAATGTAAAATGGTTGTTGCTGTGGAAAACAGTTTGGTGTTTACTCAAAAAGGTAAACATAGGATCACATAAAGAACCCATTGCCATCAAGTCAATTCCGACTCATAACAACCCTATAGGACAAAGTAGAACTGCCCCATAGAGCTTCCAAGGAGCAGCTGGTGGAGTGAAACTGCCGACCTTTTGGTTAGCAACCAAATGCTTAACCACTGCACCACCAGGACCTCAATATGACCCAACAATTCCACTCCTAGGTATATACTCAAAAGAATTGAAAGCAGAGACTCAAACATACTTGTACACCAAAGTTCACTGTAGCATTATTCACAATAGCCAAAAGGTAGAAACAACCTAAGTGTCAATCAAAAGATGAATGGGTAAATAAAATATGGTATGTACATACAATGGAATGTTATTCAGTCATAAAACAAAACAAAACAAACAAAAACTCCATTGCCATTGAGTAGATTCCGACTCATAGCAACCCTATTGGACCGAGCAGAACTGCCCCATAGGGCTTCCAAGGAGCAGCTGGTGGAATTCTGTTACGTACTACATGAATGAACTTTGAAAACACTAAGGTGAGTGAAATAAGTCAGACACAAAAGGACAAATATTACTTTATTACACTTATAGAAAATGTCCAGAATATACGCACGCATGGTAACTAAAGTTTATTAGTGGTTACCATAGGAGACGGGGAGGGAAAAATGAGGAGGTACTGCTTAAGGGGTACTGAGTTTCTGTTAAGGCGATAAAAATCTTAGAAATAGGATAGTAGTGATGGTTGCACAACATGGCAAATGTAAGTAATACCACTGAATTGTACATAGAAAAATGGTTCCACTGGCAAATGTTTTGTTATACATTTTTCACCACAGAAAAATTAAAAAAAACTTGCTGAGATTTTATTAGATTTGTATTTATTATTTTGAGAACCGATGTATATTATATGTTAAGTTACACTTCTCCCTATGAACATATTATATGTCTTCATCTATGGAATTATCTCCATTAAGGTCATATACATTCCTTGCTAGATAAAATATTAAGTACTTTATAGTTTTTGTTGTTAATATAATGGCATCTCATTTTGTATTATATTTTCTTATTGGTAACTCCTGGTATATAGAAAAAATGTCGAATTTTGCATTTTGACTGCAAAATTACTGATGTGCCTTCTATTTCCTTAAAGTGTGTATAAATTCTCTTTGATTCATAGCATTGATAACCATGCCAACTACAAATTATTTTTTAAAAATATATTTTCCCTGACAATCTTTATTTAGTTTATAGACTTAATTTTCCAGTTTCTGAGAAATGATTTTACACATTCATGGTAAAAATGGGCATTCTTATCTCTTTAGTCTTTAATGAGAAACTGTTTTAAATTTATTTATTGGCTATGATGCTTATATTCTTTTGTTAGGGCATGTTAATATTCAATATCATACTAAAGAAGCTCTTATTCATTTCTCATTTTCTAAGAGTTTCTTTATATCTTTAATTTTTGAGCTTATGAAGTCATTTTTGTCAATCTGTTGAGATTTTCTCTATACCTTATTGACATCTCCACATAAATATCTCTATTAATCTCTTAATTTTCTCCATCAATCTTTTTAATTGAGATTTTACAATGCCAAATACTTTGCATTCATGGGATAAACTGTACTTAAACACAATGAATAAAACTGTATAAACTTTGAAATACATTTGCTAATTGCATCGGGGTATTATCAACTCTTTACATAAGGACATTTTGCTTATAATTTTCTTCTTGTGATGCTCTATTGAATTACGTTATGAAAAATATACTGGACCCATAAATTGAATTGAATAACATTTTCCACATTTTCTTCTTCTTAAATCTGGAGAGGTAGAAATTTTCTGCTTCTTAAAAGTTTGATAGAACTTGCCTATAAACTGCTTGGTTCTGAGATTTTTGTCAGGGAGTGTGAGGTTGGAGATGGGCGACTGATTCCTACAGAAAGTTTTCACATGCTTATTGTACTATTTCTATTAGTTATTGTTATTAGAATTTGAGCTTTATAGATTTCCAGAAATTTATCCATTACAGTTAGAATGTTCTATTTTACAAATCAACTTTTGTATAATTCTATTATTATTTTTAAAAACTCTTTCCTATAAGTGGAATTATTTCATGCTTACTGTTTATCCCCCACCCTTTTTTCATAGTTAGTCATGCAAGGATTTTATCTATCATAATGATTTTCTCAAACAATATTTTTTATTTTGTTTTGTTAATTTTTCTATTTTAATTTTTATTTATCTTCTTATATTTAGTATCTTGGCCTTCTTGTGTCATTGGGTTCACTTCGGGTTTATTTTGTTAGCTCCTTACTATTAATGCTTAATTCTTTTATGTTAATCTTTTTATTTTCTGGGGAAAAAATGTGTTCAGGTTTATAAAATATATTTAATACTGCTTTGACTCAACTGACACGCAGAATTGTCTTCTTCAGTATTTTTGTTTTGTAAACCAAGGATTGTTTAGTAGTATGTTATTTTGTGTCCAGATATATTGTATTTTCACTTTTTGTACAGCTAATTTTAATGTTTTGCATTTTACTGTTGGAGAAATCAATGTGCATAATTTTCAGTCTCAGAATTTATTAAGATGTTCCTTGGTGCCGATTACGTTACCACTTTAAGGTATAATTATCAGATCACAAATTATCTCCATGCTGCTACCTCTAATGGCTAGTTTTTAACCTCATCTTATTTGACCTGTAGGTAGCAATTAAAACTCCACCTCCATAAAGCATTTTCTTTACTTGGCTTGTTGTGTGCCATCCAGTAGATTCTGACTCACAGTGACCCCACAGGACAATTAGAACCACCCCATAGGTTTTCCTAGGCTGTAATCTTTCCCTGCAAGGTCTTTTCTCTCAGAGTGGCTGATGGGTTCAAGCCACTGACCTTTGTATTTGGAGCCTATCATTTAACCATTGCACCACTAGGGCTCCTTTCACTTAGCTTAAGAGTTGCCTGTTCTTCACCTTCACTTCTGTATCTTATAAAACCCAAAATACCAAACCTGTTGCCATCAAGTCAATTCCGACTCATAGCGACCCTACAGGACAGAGTGGAACTGCTCCATATGTTTTCTGAGGAGCAGCTGGTGGATTTGAACTGCTGACCTTTTGGTTAGCAGCCTGAGCTCTTAACCACTGTACCACCAGGGCTCCGTGTATCTTATAAACATCTAAAAAATGGCAGATCCAATTTTTAATCAAAGCTGAGCTGCTGATTTTCTCCCTGATATTTCCTGCTCCTTTTCTGGTTTTCCTCGTCTCATTAAATGGAAATTCCTTCTTGCAGGAGCTCAGACCAAAACCTTGGGATCATTCTTAACTCCTTTATACCATCGTAGAATACTGTTGGTTCAATCTTCAAAATAAATCTAGGAGCAGACCACTTCTTACCACTTCCGTAATTACCTCCTTGTGCAAAACAATATCATCTCTCACCTGGATTTTTGCAATAGCCTCCTAATTAGTATCCCAGTTGCTGTCTTTGCCCCCAACAGGTTATTCTCAACACAGCAGCCAGAGGGATCCTATTAAAGTTAAATTATTTTCCTGCTCAAAATACTCAGCCGAAATCTGCACACTTATTCCCAAATTTCCCATTATATCTCAGGCCCCACATAATCCAAAGCTCAACATAGCCTCGTCCCCAAACAAAAATTCTTGAAAATCCTTTCTTATTCAAACAATAATATCTTCACTAATGAAGAACACACACACACACACAAACACATGGAACTTGTTAATAGAATGTTTTACAATTGTGCTAATTTCATCTATATCATTTCCCCAACCTTCTTCAGTAAAAAAATACAAAAAAAAAAACAAAACTTACTTTTGAAGAATCTATGTCTCTATGTTTTCAAAAATTTTGTACCTTTCACTGGTGTTAGACCCTATCAAAATGGATTATAATTATATAGTTTTGCCCTACACATATAATTGAATGAAGAGATGAGCTACTTTGCAAAAGACATTTTATATCTGTCAATCTATTACTCTCAGTAGATAAGGGGCATAAATCTATTTTACAAATTCAAAATACTCAACTTTATTTCTCTGCCTTTTAAAGCTTGTTTGTTTTGTTTTGTTTTTGCATCCTAAATTTGCTTTCAGACTTTTGGCAATCACAGCTTCACTTAGATTCCTGATGCAAGATGGACTGATGCAAGGTTAGTTATTTCCATTCTGTCACTTCATGTGACTAATCCAAATAGTTTATTGAATGAATATGGAGATAAATGCTTTTGAGCAGATCTAGAAATAGTCTTTTAGTAAATTCAGATAATTCTAGAAGTGCCCAAATTTTATGTGGCTGCTAAATGTATGGCTATAATTCCAGCTCTGTATCACGGTCCAATTGCCTTGTGTACTCCTAACAGTGACCACTAATGAAAGACACGTGACCCATTTAAGGAGTGTTATAGGCAGACTTATTTCTCTGGTTTCTGGTGTATCTCTGGTCATGGATATGATATAATGACCTATTTTGGACCATGGTGATTTAAATTGGCCTTAATATTCTGTTTGTTTAATTCAGGAACAAACAGGAGCTGAGTGTTTTCTAATGGCATCATCTTACTAATAAAACAGGATGCCTACATCAGCAGTCTCTCCTTGTAAACATGGTCCTGGTTCTCTTCAGGAGTTGGTCCCACTCATTTGAAATATGGATTGTTTCACGTGCATCCATTTCTCACAGAGGCTTATTTTTCTTGAGGTTTCCAACTTTTAATATGTGCTCAAAAAAGGGATGTAATTACTATTAGTTCAGTATATTTACTCTGCATAGAAAAAGAAAAATTAACTTGTCAGACAAATCAACACTTTTTTGCTAGTTGGTCTTAAAAGCTAATACAAATTAATATCGAATACATTTTCTTAGAAGAGTACATTCTAAACTAAAATATATTAAGTATGGCTTTAGTTATCTATTCTTCTGTGGTGAAATAACATTCTTTAGGAAAATCCCTATATAATACTCTTCAGATTTCTCAAAAATATTAATTACTAATTTCACTCTTTGCTCGCCTGCCTTTCTGGTTTACTGGATTACATGATTTGGACTATTCAGAGTCTTTGCCAAGAATTACCATAATTTTATGCAAATAACACACATATTAAATTTTTTTTTTGCCAATCTGACAACCCCCTCACACATCATTTTCCTAGGCATGCTATGCGCATTATATGCATGGTGTCTTAGTCATCTAGGGTTGCTCTAACAGAAATACCACAAGTGGATGGCTTTAACAAGGAGAAGTTTATTCTCTCACAGTCTAGTAGTCTACAAGTCCCCAAATTCAGGGCATCAGCTCCAGGATAAGGCTTTCTCCCTCTGTCAGTTCTGGAGGAAGGTCCTTGTGATGCATCAGTCTTCCCTTGGTCTGGGAGCTTCTCTGCGCAGGAAGCTCAGGTCCAAGGGATGCGCTCTGCTCCTGGCACTGCATTCTTGGTGGTATGAGGTTCCCAATTCTCTGCTTGCTTCCCTTTCTTTTTATCTCTTGTAAGGTAAAAGGTGGTGCAGGCCACACCCTAGGGAATCTCCCTTTACATTGGATCAGGGATGTGACCTGGGTAAAGGTGGTGTTACAATCCCACTCTAATTCTCTTTAACATAAAATTACACTCACAAAATGGAGGCCAACCACACAATTCTGGCAATTATGGCCCAGCCAAACTGTTACAAACATTTTTTGGGGGACATAATTCAAACCATGATATGTGGGTACGCTATTTACATGGGCACGTTATTTGCAAAAGAAATATGGTAAATCCAGTTAATTCCCACTCTAATTAAACCACAGATAGCATTTATATGATTCCTTCATATTTCTGAATAATTAATTAGTAGCACTTGGTGCTGAAGTGTCCATTTGTGACCATTTTGCTCTTAGGAGCTTAAAGAGCAAATATCATTTTTGCAAATATTGTAAACTAAGGAATTCAGGTATAAGTATTTCTTAAAAATAACTGACATCTTTTCTTTGTAATTCAATTATGATAAATCCAAATTAAAATATACTTTGGGAGCTCATCCCCCTGTCAGCTAAGTCAGAGACTTTGAGAATTTTGAAAATTTAGTGTATAATTCAAAGTTCATGCTGCATTTTGAGAAAAAGAAAGAGAGATTAATGAAATCAAACTCTTTGTTTTAGGGGGAAAACGAAGTCTTCTGAGAAATGTTTCTAAATGGTGCATAACTATTTTATGAATCAGACAGAATGAGTTGGTGCAGGGTTATAAAACAATTAATGTTATTCATTGGACCTAGAGTAGTCAAGTAAGAGTTTAGTGTTAATAGCATTTTATCATAGGAAGCAGCAGAGAACAAGAACCTATTTATCACTGAGCTCTAACTGCAAGTACAATTTATGGCTAGAAGTTTTTGTTTCTGTTATGCTGATAGAACAAATCAAATGTGTGAAGAATTAATTTTCTGGAAGCCAGGTCAATAATGAAGACATTTAAAAGGATAGGACAAAATCAAAAAAGAGGAAAGACACTGCTTTAATGTTTAGTCACATTGATCAAATGTACTGTTAAATTAAGTTATTCAATTTAATAGTAATTTTAAACATCTCTTATAATTTTCAATGAATAAAATATATGTCACTAGATATAAAAATATTTTAAATGCATATTCATTAGTTTATAGTGTACAACATATAATGCACTAACTTCATTTACAGTATGCATTTTGCTCGAGTAAATTATCAGAAGCATGAAAAGAAATTGAAGCACAACCAACATTAAATGGATACAGCAGACACTACTAATTATGAGAACATTTTAATATTTAGTAGGCTTCATTAGTCACAGGACAGAGTATACAAGCAGTCACATTATACATTTTTTTATGGCAGGATCGAAAACATTTTAATATTAAAATCAGAAATGAGAACATTATTTTAGAAGAAAACAAGTTGAGAGAAAAATCATGATACATATGATCTCAGTTCATAAAAGTACAAAGCTTATGGCCTGAGCTATGAAGTAATGGTGCTTGCCTGGATGTGATAGGATGAAAAAGCTGAGCTTATTGTAGTAAAAAAGATTTTTGGAGCAAGATAAAAATGTGTTAAATGCTGTCAAATCTAGATCTCAAGTATCTATAACTAGATTTTATGTTATACAGTAGTATAATTTGACAAAGTGATAATAGACTTCACTGAGAAGAGAACCGGATTACACTGGCTCTGAATAGAAAAATCTCATTTGAAGCCTCGATTACTCTCATGTTTAGCTAGAGCATTATGCTTTAATGAGAAACAGGCACTCAGATGCCAATCAGCAAGTCTAGACACTATTTCAATATTAGGTGACCAGATGAGAACTCTAAATTTGATTCTCATGTTCTGAGAATTAATCTTCAACATTGATGGTGTAATAGCCTCTGTACATTTCCCCTAACCCACTCTACAGGGAAAGTAAGAATATTTCTGCCTCTGCTCTTTTATACTCTTACCCACTGATGCTTTGTTACTGACATATTTCTAGTCATGGCATTCCCTTGATTGAACTCTATCAGTGGTCTCCAATTTCGCCCAGCATAAAGTTCAAATCCTTAATGTTATCCACAAAGTCCTGTATCATTGATTCCCACCTAGCTTTCCAGTTTTAACTCTACCGATATACTGTGTTTGTATTGAAAATATCTAGCCACTGGTAAGGAACAGGCATGGAACTGCCAGAAGAGAAGCAGCTGGAGACCCACCCCCACACCATCAGGCATTAACTCTTTAGTTGTTGGATCTTGGGGGATAAAGGGGGGCTCTGGGAAAGGCTGGGAGCATAAGATGGGCCTAGGGCAAATGCTCTTTACTGGCCTTTCCCTAAACAGCCTCCTTCTAGATTTTAGTCACACTGACACTTCCTCTGACACTTAAGTGTGTTAAACTCCTCCTAGTCATTGGGATTTTCACGCCTGTTTTTTTTTCTTCCTGGAAGTCTCCCCCACTCACATTTTCATCTGAGTAAGTACTGCACATCCTTCAGGTTTCAAATTTACTTTATGTTCATCACAGTCTGGATGAAATGTTTCCAGTTACTTTCCTCATATGCTATTTTATACTCTGCTCGCACAAAACCACCATATTATTTAAGCAATTAATAATTTAGTATTATTCTCTGACAATAAACCAATGTTTTTGTATAGTAGAATAATAACCACCTGGGGTCATAATTAAAAATGCCAGTTCTTACACTCTACAACGAATTGATTAGATTCTCTTTGCTATGGCTCAAACACTGATGATATAAGATTCTTGGTGATTCTTATGCAAGTTAGAGTACAGTTCTATTCTGACACACATGAGGTTGCCATGGGTCAGAATCAACTCAATGGCAACTGGTGGAAAATTATTGGTCGTATTATTCTATCACTTCCCACATGTTTTGTCGTCATAGTCTTACCCATCCTTTTCCTCATTCTTCTCCCTCTTCTGCTACATCTTGCTGCTCTTTTGATATGTAAATCAGAGGACTACAATTTTAGTACTAAACCAGTTACCATTATGTCAATTCTGACTCATGGTGACCCCATATGTGTCAGAATAGAACTGTGCTCCATAGTGTTTTCAGTGATTGATTTTTATTTTCAGTTGATTGATGTTTTGGAAGTAGATCAACAGGTCTTTCTTCCTAGCCTCTACCCCAATGCCATTGAGTCGATTCTGACTCAGAGGTGCTTCTAGGTGTACTTTAATCTCCAGCCTTTGGGTTAGCAGCCGAGCACATTAACAGTTTCCGCCACCCAGGGACTCCACATTTTCAGTACTAGTGGCAACCTTTTTTATGCTTACAAATTTATACATCAAATAATACACACAAATAATACAATTTGAAATAATAAGATCTATATTTGCATCTCTTAGGGTGCTCTGAGGTTCAGTTAGGTTTTGAGGTTTAATTAACGTACAAATGCTTTGTAAAATGTCATTTATTGTGACACATATAGTCACAATCTTGTGCAGGTACATTAAAATATAGCTGATTGTGAATTATTATTATTTATTAAACCTACGGAGCTCCAGAGGCGTAGTAGTTAAGAGCTCGGCTGCTAACCAAAAGGTCAGCAGTTCTAATCCACCTCCTTGGAAATCCTATGGGGCAACTACTCTGTCCTATAGGGTCCCTATGAGTTGGAATCGACTTGATGGCAACGGGTTTGGTTTTCTGTTTTAAGGTCCTAGGTAGTGTAAATGTTTTGCACTCAACTGCTAATCAAAAGGTTGCACTTGAGTTCATTTTTCCCTCAGAATGTTAATGCTGGTGCTTTGCTTAGTGAACACCCCTTTAAGTCACCTGACTTAAGCTGGATTCTGACATGGCTGTCATGGAATTCAGCCTGAAAACCAGATGTTACCTTTGAGATTAATGAAATCTTCAATTGATTCCTATTCTTGGTTTTAGTAATTTCTTACAGTCTCTAGTCTAGTAAGAGAGAAAGTATTTTCGAGAGACTCATGATGTCAGGAAAAGGGAGCCCATCATTAATTAATATCTGTCATGACTTAATGTATTACTGGAGACTGTCAAGTGTGAGAAAGCTCTTTTTCTGAGAAATAATAAAATGTACAATTATGCCCTCATCTGGAGGTCACTTCTGCCTTCCAGAGTATATGAATAGAGGTCTTTGAGGATGGTTCCTGAGACTTTCTTATTTGTTTCTATGGTTGTCCAGGAGTAAAAATTTGATTTTGGAACATCATCATTTACCTATTTAAAATTTTCCTTAAAATAGGAATAAAGCAGCACATTATTTTCATGCAATACATTTTATTAGTGAAAGTTTTTATTTTTATGTTGGTTAAAGTAATATGACCATTGCCAAAATAGATACGAATTTGGTTTTTCTGTTTTTTGGCATTTTTATCTCCTCATTTAGGCGAGCTTGTCCTGATTTGTACCACTTTGATTTGTAAGTTTTACAATTATTGAGTCAAATAAATGTGACTGCTCTAAACAAAAAAATGTTCATTTAAGGTTTGGGAACAAAATGAATCTTTATTTTAATATAACATAATATGATATAATTAATATTATGCAACACAATAAAATGCAGCATACCATGATATAACGTATTTCATAGCAGTAAGTCTGAGGACAACCTGTCTTCTGAGTTTTACTAAAATTATAGTTCTATGGTAAGTATAAAAATGCTCCAAAATATTGCTTCATAAGAAAAAAAATTAATCCAACAAAACAAATTCTGTACATATATCTTCTTGGGCAATCTAGATGTTCCATCAATTTTAGTTTTTTTTGCTAATTTGCACTTTTTAGTCATTCATTTTAAATCATATATTTAATCCAGTTTGCTGATCTACTTTTTTAAGACACTGGGTATATATCTATATCTATATCTATATATATGTGAAAACCTCCAGAGTGATTCCAAAAATGTTTTGTTATTCTATGTCAGTGTTGCATTTAGAATGTTTTTCATAGGTAAGTTCTCAATAATAATTTTTTGGCAGTTATTACATGGTGATCAAAAAACTGTATTTTTGTCAAATTTAATTTAATTTAATTTATTTATTTATATGTCACTCTGTCCCACACATCCAATTGGTTCTTTACATTGCAATCATCTTTTTAAAATGCAAGTCTAGTAATATCATTAAATTTGTAAAGGCTTTTTTACTTCTTATTATTTATAGGGCTGAAACAATCATCTTCAACTTGTCCTAAAATATATTTTCTGTTCCTTATAAAACCTCCTAGTTTTACTTCATAACCTTTCCTTCTTTGGCTTGTTATGCTCCAGCCTCACTGGGTTGATGTGTGTTCCTTTAACGTGCAATGCTGTTTTCTTCATTTAGGACTTTCATGTATGCTGTTCTTCTGTTAGGAATTCACTCTGCAGAGATCTGTTTCCCTCCCAAGCATAGTCCTTTGTCTATGTAGTTTCTAATAATCCTTCACATTATAGCTAGTCTTAGTTTCCTAGTGCTGCTGTAATAGAAATACCCCAAGTGGGTAGCTTTGAAGAACAGAAATGTATTTTCTCACAGTTCAGAAGGTTAAAGACTGAATTCAGCGTTGGCTCTAAGAGAAGACCCTTGTGTTTTTCAGCTTTCATAGCCCTGGACTTCTTGGTTCCTTGGTGATCCTCAGGTGGTATCAGTCTTCAGCTATTTGTGCTTACTTCTGTGTCTAATCTGCTCTTACAGCCCAGTGATTAGGCTTAGAACACACCCTACATTGATAAGGAGTCATTATGATAACAAAGAAAACTCTATTCCAAAATAGAATTACGTCCTCAGGTATGTTGTTTTATCTGCCATGGAGTCCATTCCAACTTATGGCAACCCAATGTGTACAGAGTAGAACTGCTTCCTAGGGTTTTCAAGGCTGTGACCTTTCAGATCCTGTCTTCTGAAGTGTCTCTAGGTGGGTTCAAACAGCCAACCTTTCAGCTAGTAGTTCAGCACTTAACCATTTGCACCACTGTAGAAGGGTCTCCTTCTACAAGTGTGTAAGTTAGGATTCCAACACATAATTTGGGGGAACACGATTCAATTCATAACATAATTTAAAAGTAATTTTTTTAGGAAATCCCTTATCTTCGAAATTCTTTATTTGCCCTTTAAATACTTTATGAATTGTACCTTGTAGTGTTTTTTTTTTTGTTTGTTTGTTTTTGTAATAATATTTCTCTTTTTTGCTTCCAAATTTACTTGGGTGACTAGTTGTCTTCCGTTAGTTGATTGTAAACCCCTAGAGGATTGAATGTATCCATTTTGTTCACCTTTGTACAAACAATGCCTGACAACAGATGTTCAATAAATGCATGTTAAATAAATAAATGGCTAGTGGACACCTGAGAAAATGCTAAAGTATACACTGAAATCTTAAAATATGATTCTAAACAATACAATACCTTTGGATATCTGATGTATCCATAAAAATGATGCATTCCACACAAAATTCCACTAAATTTAAACTAATTTTGAGATCAAAATCTCATTCTTGACCTGAAATAAATTCACAGATTACAAGTAAAGCTATTAGGTCATACCTATACTTGCCTAACTCAATCACACTAAAATAATTTGACATTCTTTTCTGAGTGGAGGGAAAGTGGGGCAGGATATTTATTTACACATGTAGATCAAGCAAAGAGGATTTGAAAGTACTAGCAAATTCTTTAACATGATATTTTGACAACCTCCAGGAATATGAATCCACAGAAATTTCCATTCTATATATAAAGAAAATAGGTGTTGGAATAGCTTTCAATTACTCCCAATACAAACGTCTAGTTGAAGCTGGGTATATCAGAATCTCCTCTGGGGAATTTTCCAACAACAAGGTTTCCAGTGCCACCTTCCTAAGGAAATTTTGAGAAGTGAAGCAATTCTTAAGTGATATGCCACATCCCAACTCTAAACCTCAAAGAAGATTGCTGCAATAATGTAGCATTTTTGCCACGGGGCGTGTTTCACACTTCTTATGTGTTTCATGGATGAAAATATGTTGAAAACCACTAACTTAAATATGAGACTTACCTCAGAAGAGAAATTAAAAAGCATATTTAGAAACTCCATAACTCTTTCAGCTAGATATTTAATAAGCATCCTTTTTCTTCCCTTTCTGCCATCTCTACCGTCTTATAAATCTTTTATATAATAATGTTTATATGCTAGAGACGATTTGTCTCCTTCTACAAGTCTCTATGATAATGGAAATTTATTTATTTTCAATTCTGAGTTAACACTACTTCTTTTAGTCTTCTCTGATTTTAGAGAACAATAATTGCTATATCCAGTAGAAGGAAAAACAAAACTTTAAAACTCAAGAATATAAAAAGAATGGTCTGGGGTTTTTATTTCACTTAGACAAATCCGAACTGAGGTAATGACTGCTCAGGATTTGTGTTCATTCTTTCAACTCAAAAGCTTTAAACTGGAGATGCACATGATAGATGGGTAAAAACCTTAACATATTTATAGCATGGTGACTGGAACTAATTACAGAAGCACATAAATGTGGAATTTATTTTCAATAGAGCTGGAATCAAATTTACAGGAACATTTGCATTCAGTTAACACTATAAGAAATCTTTCTCCATTTTTATCTTGAAGGAATCAAGTAAAAATTTTCTCTCAACAAGTTGCTAAATAGAGAAATTAAGAGAGTAATTAATTTTTTTGAACCAGTGACACTCAATAGAAAATTTAAGGTTTATTCCAAAGTGTTCACACAAAAAGGAGTTTCACATGGATGAATCTGGAGGGCATTATGCTGAGTGAAATAAGTCAATCACAAAAGGACAGATACTGTATGAGACCACTATTACAAAAACTCATGAAAAGGTTTACACACAGAAAGAAACAATCTTTGATGGTTATGAGGTAGGGGAGTGGTGGGGAGGGACAAACACTAGCTACACAATAAATAAGTGGCAACTTTGGTGAAGGGTAAGACAGTACACAATATTGGGGAAGTCAGCACAACTTGACCAAGGCAAAGCCACAGAAGCTTCATAGTCACATCCAAACTCCCTGAGGGACCGAATTACTTGGCTGAGTGTTGGGGACCATGGCATAACAGCCATAACATAGTTTATAAAGAAAATGTTCTACATCCTACTTTGGTGAGTAGCATCTGGGGTCTTAAAAGCTTGTGAGTGGCCATCTAAGATATTTCACTGGCCCCATCTTGTCTGGAGCAAGGGAGAATGAAGAAAACCAAAGACACAAGGGGAAGATTAGTCCAAAGGACTAATGGACCACAATTACCACAGCCTCCACCAGACTGAGTCCAGCACAACTAGATGGTGCCCAGCTACCACCACTGACTGCTCTGACAGGGATGACAACGAAGGGTCTGGACAGAGCTGGAGAAAAATGTAGAACAAAACTCATACTTGCAAAACAAGACTAGAGTTACTGGTTTGACAGAGACTGGAGAAACCCTAAGAGTATGGCCCCCGGACACCCTTTTAACTTGGTACTGAAGTCACTGCTGAGGTTCACCCTTTAGCCAAAGATTAGACAGGCCCATAAAAAAACCAATAACATATGTAGCTCAATCATGTGTATAAGATTAAATGGGCACACCAGCCCAGGGACAAGGGCAAGAAGACAGGACTGGACGAATGGAAATGGGGAACCGAAGGTCGAGAAGGGGAGAGTACTGACACATCGCGGGGTTGACAACCAATGTCACAAAACAATATGTGTATTAATTGTTTAATGAGAAACTAATTTCCTCTGTAAACGTTCATCTAAAGCACAATAAAAACGAAAGAGTTTCAATGTCGTTAATTAGACGGTGAGTCTTATACATATTAGACTTGTTTACTAATACGTTGGCTTTTTCTTTTCAGTCATTCTGTAGGTTTGCACTTTCCTATAGTCTTGAAGTCAAGTTTGTTCTTGTGAGTATTTCCAATGAAACATGAGCAGAAGTGATTTCTGTTGTTTCCAGGTGGAAGATTTAAAACTCAGAGCATGCTTTTGAAATTGTCCCACCCCCACTCCAGCAATATTTCTAATAGTGGCTGTTTAGTGAGAATAATAATGATACAGATCAGACACCCTAAGCAATCCATAATGAATATGTAACCTGAGTGAGAAATTAAAAGACAAAAAAAATCCTTTGTAGCTTTCAGCTACTGGGATTTGGGGGTTGTTTGTTGTTCCTACAGAGCAAACTAATCTTTTCTGATTATTTCAACTCCTTTCTACATGATTCAAACGATGATAAAATATGGCTGAAAACATAAAAATTTGTTCAACCATCCCTAAGGATTTCAATGACATGTTTGCATAAAATATATATTTTTCAACATGCCAGAAAGTATGTAATTTCCTTAGTTTGTGTTATTAAGTTTAAAATCCATTAATTATAGAAACCTTTCAAGAATATTTTTTAAACAGAAGTATTGGTGTGATTGCATTTTTTAAAAGATAACACATCAAGAATACACTGTATGTTTATATATATCAGGAGCCCTGGTTGCCCAGTGGTTAAGAGCCTGTCTGCTAACCAAAACGTTGGCAGTTCCAATCCACCAGCTGCTCCTCAAAAACAGCTCTACTTTGTCCTATCGGGTCGCTGTAAGTCAGAATAGACTCCATGGCAACAGGTTTGTTTTTTTTAGGGGGGTAGATTATTAGTGTATATTGCATTTTTTAAAAGATAACACATCAAGAATACATTGTATGTTTCTATCTCCTGTAAGTCAGGATTTCATAATGTAACACTCAAATATACCATAAATTTAAATTTTATTGGTTTCTTACCTGCTTTTTGTAATAAATGCAGCATATTTAAACACTTGACTTTTTCATCTCCCTTATCTCATTCATCTTATAGTCTAACAATAATATTAGCTTATGTATACAAGTAGTCCCAGCTTAGGACATATTTGAGTTACAAAAACCACACTTATGATCATCTTTTTTAATTTATTTTTTGTACATCTTATTGTTAGTAAGACGTTGCAGCACGTAATTTGCTGATGTTATCATTCTCAGATGTTCATCCAACGACATTCAATTTTATTACTTACTGTTCAAAACACTGCTGGATTTATAAAGATACTGATAATAAAAAGCAATAATAATGAAAACTTAAAAAAAATGAGGTATTCAACTTATGTCAGAACTGACTTACTGTGGAGTCTTTGGAATGGAACCCCGTCATAAGTTGGGGACTACCTGTACTATTAAAATCTATTGAATGAAATTGTATAACTTTGATTGGTTTCTGTCATTATGGGCACTCTCTTGCAAATACCCTTAACTGCCTTCTGCCTTTTCTTTCTGTTGTACCATATAGCATACATGCAGCCTTGGTTACATCCAATCATCTGCTTTCCCTCTTTTCAGTGAGCTTTTTACTGTAGGGATAGTGCAATAAATAAAATATAAATCAGGAACCTCAATAGAGTGCTCAATGACAAAGGGGAATTTCTATATTTTTAGGGCATTGCTTTTTCCACTTTTCTAAAATAAGCTGGTTCTGCCTTCTCTATTCTCCTCAAATCCCACATTTTTCCTCTCCTTTCCCCTAGTCTCACATATGATAGAGATAATAAATATTTAGGAATAAATTGAAGCACTTATGGATGAAGATCAAAGACTATCGCCTTCAGACTGGATTACACCTCAACATAAAGAAAATAAAAACCCTCATAGATGGACCAGTAAGCAACAACATCATAATAAATGGAGAAAATATTGAAGTTGTCAAGGACTTCATTTTACTTGGATCCACAATCAATGCCCATGGAAGCAGCAATCAAGAAATCAAAAGACGTATTGCATTGGGCAAATCTGCTGCAAAAGATCTCTTTAAAGTGTTAAAAAGCAAAGATGTTACTTTAAAGAATAAGGTGTGCCTGAACCAAGCCATGATATTTTCAATCACCTCATATGCATACGAAAGCTGGACAATGAATAAAGAAGATAGGAGAAAAAGTGATGTCTTTGAATTATAGTGTTGGTGAAGAATATTGAATATACCATAAACTGCCAGAAGAACAAACCAATCTTCTTGGAAGAAGGACAGCCAGAATGCTCCTTAGAAGCGAGGATGACGAGACTTCGTCTCATATACTTTGGACATGTTATCAGGAGTGACCTGTCCCCGGAGAAGGACATCATGCTTAGTAAAGCAGAGGCTCAGCAAAAAAGAGGAAAATTTGAGGCCCCAGATAACTAAAGCACTATTGAAGAAGAAGAATAAAGTAGGAGGACTCACACTACCTGACCTCAGAACCTACTACTATACAGCTACGGTAGTCAAAACAGCGTGGTACTGGTACCGCAACAGATACATTGACCAATCGAACAGAATTGAGAACCCAGATGTAAATACCCCTATGGTCACCTGATCTTCGACAAGTGCTCCAAGTCCATCAAATGGGAAAAAGATCGTCTTTTTAACAACTGATGCTACCAAAACTGAATGGCCATCTGCAAAACAATGACAAAGGACCCATACCTCACACTACACACAAAAACTAATTCAAATCGAAGACCTAAATAGAAAACCAAAAATTATAAAGATCATAAAAGAAAAAATAGGATCAATGCTAGAGGCCTTAATACACGGCATTAACAGGATACAAACCATAACTAACAACATACAAACTCCAGAAGATAAGCTAGATAACTGGAATCTTCTAAAAATTAAACATTATGCTCATCAAAAGACTTCACCAAAAGAGTAAAAAGAGAACCTACAGGCTGGGAAAAAATTTTTAGCTATGACAAATCCGACAAATGCCTAATCTCTAAAATATACAGGAAAATCCAACACCTCTACAATAAAAAGACAAATAATCCAATTAAAAAACAGGCAAAGGAAATGAACAGACAGTTCACCAGAGAAGACATTCAGGTGGCTAACAGACACATGACACAAACACACACTAGCCATTAGAGAAATGCAAATCAAAACCACAATGAGATACCATCTCACCCCAGCATTACCGGCACAAATAAATAAAACAGGAAATAATAAATGTTGGAGAGGCTGCAGGGAGATTGGAACCCTTATGCACTGCTGGTGGGAATGCATAATGCTACAACCATTTTAGAAAACGATATGGTGCTTCCTTAGAAAGCTAGAAATAGAAATACCATATGATCCAGAAATCCTTCTCCCAGGAATATATCTTAGAGAAATAAGAGCCGTCACACGAATAGACATATGCACATCCATGTTCGTTGCAGCATTGTTCACAATAGCAAACAGATGGAAACAACCTAAATGCCCATCAACAGATTAATCGATAAACAAGGTATGCTACATACACACAATGGAGTACTACGCAACGGTAAAGAACAATGATGAATGTGCAAAACATCTCACAACACGGATGAATCTTGAGGGAATTATGCTGAGTGAAATAACTCAATGACAAAAGGACAAATATTGTATGAGACCACTACTATAAAAACTCATGAAAAGGTTTACACACAAAAAGAAACAACCTTTGATGGTTATGAGGGAGGGGAGGGATGGGGATAGAAAAACACTAAATAGACAATAGATAAGTGATAACTTTGGTGAAGGGTAAGACAGTACACAATACAAGGCAAGCTCATGGAAGCTCCATAGACACATCCAAACTCCCTGAGGGACCGAACCACTGGGCTGAGGGCTGTGGGGACCACGGTCTTGGTGAACATCTAGCTCAACTGGCATAACACAGTTTATAAACAAAATGTTCTACATTCTACTTTGGTGAGTAGTGTCTGGGATCTTAAAAGCCTGTGAGTGGCCATCTAAGATACTCCACTGGCTCACCCTTTTGTAATCAAGGAAGAATGAAGAAAACTAAAGACACAAGGGAAAGATTAGTCCAAAGGACTAATAGACCACAACTACCACGGCCTCCCCAGACTAAGTCCAGTAAAACTTGATGGTGCACAGATACCACCACTGACTACTCTGACAGGGATCACAATAGAGGGTCTCAGACAGCGCTGGATAAAAATGTAGAACAAAATTCTAATTCACAAAAAATGACCAGATTTACTGGCCTGATTGGGACTGGAGAAACCCCGAGAGTATGGCTCCCGGATACCCTTTAGATCAGTAATAAAGTCACTACTGAGGTTCACCCTTCATCCAAAGATTAGACACGCCCATAAAACAAAACAAGACTAAAGGGGCACACGAGCCTAGGGGCAAGGACTAGGAGGCAGGAGGGGACAGGAAGGCTGGTAATAGGGAACCCAAGGTCGAGAAGGGAGAATGTTGACATGTTGTGGGGTTATTAACCAATGTCATAAAACAACATGTGTACTAACTGTTTAATGAGAAGCTAGTTTGTTTTGTAAACCTTCATCTGAAGTACAATTTTTTTTTTTTTTAAAAAGGTCTTAAAAAAAAGGAAAATCCTCAGTGAGATGAATTGACACAGTGGCTGCAACAATGTACTCAAAAAAAGCAATGGCTGTGAGGATGGTGAAGGACCAGACAGTGTTTCGTTCTGTTTTACATAGGGTCACTATTAGTCAGAACCGACTTGACAGCACTTAACAATAGGAACAAATTTTCTCAACCTCCAGCCCCCAAATCTATAAAGTTACCTGCATCCACTCTTAGCTTCTTTCTTCCTGATACAAAGTAGCAAGTGTGACTGTACTTATCAAAAGTTAATCCATTCACATCTGCAAGACATTCCATCCACTCCTACTTTCTGAAGCTGTCCTGCGTTCCATCTCCTTCTGCCAGTTCAGGAAACTTATTTATCTATCTTTCTTATTGTATATACACACTATCTGTCTTATCCCTACAAAACATCCAAACATGCCTCAGAGAGCTGAAAAGACTAAATGATGTAGTATATAAAGAAAATCTGCCACATTCTGAATTCTGAAGAAAATTAAGATTTAACCATTTAATAAACATTTACCCCAAGTAACTTTTGAAATGGCTTTCTCTTCACTTGCTAAGCTAGAGAAATTTAATTTCAAAATGTCTTCATTTATAAACCTCTATAGAGAAGAAAAGCTTAAAATTAAGAATTACAGAGAAGAGTCAAGTCCCTTTAAATGCATTTTCTTAGCTAATCATCAAATATGTAAACGACTGTTAATTGCTCTCTACAAAACCCATCTTTCACTTAGTTAAACCAGTCTATCAAATCTCCCATCACTCCATAGCACAATTGTTACACAGTAACCATACAAACTAAAACTCCTCAAATCTCAAAATATATTGTGCTTTGAAGAACGTGTAAGAACAATTATAATCAGCTGCAGAGGTTAAAAAAATATTCTTCTCCCTCTCACCAGCAAAGTTAATTAAGAATCCCCAGGGGGAAAAAAGTGACTAGGCTGTTTTAATATATAAAATATATTATATAAATATATATTAAATAACTTGAAAATACATATATCTATAGTTCCAGGTTCTTTAAATATACTCCACACAACCACAACTAACCACATTCATAACTAGTGTTGTAGCTTCAATTCATATTTTTTTAAAGACATGAATGTGGACTTTGACATTTTTTGTTATTATTATTTTATATTAAAACAATCACTCTCTGGACTCCTTTCCTATAACATCATATCTTTGAAGACTGAGAATTTATCACATTAATTTTTATATACAGATATTGTTGTTGTTAGGTGCCTTTGACTCAGTCCCAACTCATAGTGACCTTATAGGACAGAGTAGAACTGCCCCATAGGGTTTCCAAGGAGCGGTTGGTGGATTCAAACTGCCAACCTTTTGGTTAGTAGCCGAACTCTTAACCCCCATGCCACCAGGGCTCCTATATACAGACAGTAGGGAGTGAATATATTTTTAAAAACATTATTATGAACAAATACCATCCTACTTCAAATGATCAGTAACAAAGAAATGTTCCTGTAAGAAAATTAAGCAATTTAATATGGCGTCTTCTGTAACTCAGTCACATATACTATGTATTACATATTTACATTAAATTCATTATTCCTAGTAGATATTATTTTAAATGCTCTAAAAATGATTATTTCCTAATATAACATCTGATAGTTAACTCAATACATTTTCTAAAGGTTTTATTTTTCTTATCTAGGCATGTAATAATTTCAAAAGGATGAAAAATTTGAATTCAGAACTTCTCTTTGTGAAGGTGGCAAAAATTGTTAGTTAACTTGGGCAATAACAGCTTGGAGATAAAGTCTATAAAAAGTTATTTTTGTCCAATAGTTATGCATCTTTTTACATTATTATGCACTCTTAAGTTGTACAATGTAATAGCATTGGTGGTCATTCATAATAAACAAAACCTTGAATGAAAGTAGGTCAACAGAAA
The DNA here is from genome assembly GCF_000243295.1 of Trichechus manatus latirostris. NCBI lineage: Eukaryota > Metazoa > Chordata > Mammalia > Sirenia > Trichechidae > Trichechus > Trichechus manatus. Next base: position 9,675,011 of record NW_004443949.1, on the reverse strand, counting down.
AAAAACAATGTTAAGTAATAAATTAAGGATAGATAGAGTAGAAAACCACAGGAGTTGTGGCTACAGGTTCATTAAAAAACAACCTGTTTTTGATTCTCTTCACCTAAAATTTTTTGAGTGTGTGTGTCTGCTACTTCTTCACTCTGCTGCCATGTTGTTGGCCTTTAGTTTTGTAACCTGCCTTTGCTCTCCTTTGTTCCTGACCTTGACAAAACAAACTCCTTTCTTAACATAGATGCCTTGTTGCTTTATATCTATCCACCTCTATGATGCAGCTCTCAGTGTTTACTGTTAATATGAAATTAGCTTGTTTCTTCTGATTGATTTTTGAGTTTGACATTCTCGGCACTGAAATATATGGTGATTAGACAATCTGTCAAAAAAAAAAAAGAGTATTCATTCTTGAGGTTCACACAAGTTATATGATGATCCAAAAGAGGACATATGAAACAATACAAGTACTAAATTTGGTATATTTCATCCCACAAATTACACTGGGTAAAAAGAATACAGAATGTGTTCCAGCATACTGAAGAATATACTGAATGGAAACTGGAACAGGATATTTATAAGTTTGAAAATCTGAAAAGAAAAGAAAAAATAAAGGCTTGGCCTGATTTTGTCAGAATAATTCTTTTTTGAGCTATATTCCATTAGATTAACTAAACCCATATGTAGAAATCCTATCTTCATGATCCTGAAAGATGGTCATTTATTTACCACATAATTATTGAACATCTACTATATTTTAGAGACTTTGAACAGTTTCTTCCTTAACATTCACAGTGTTTGGAGTAACTTACATTTGGCAGCTGTATTTGTTAGGCGTGAAAAATAAAACTTGCAAATTCCAGTGTCTTAACACAATCAGGTTTATTTTAGTTCTCCTGTGTGTCCTATGATGATGGTTTACGGCCGTGAGTGATTTAGGGACCAAGTTTTGTTCCTTTTCTTAGTGTGTCTGAGTTCTCTGCATTCAGTAACCTGCCAAAATAAGAAGCTAGAGAAGGTATGACCCACTTCCTAGGCGTCCGGACACAGAAGTGTCACTTATCATTTTGACACATCTATCATCAATAAAAACTAGTTACATATCCCCAGTTAGTTTCCTGAGGACTGGAAATGATAGTACATGGTCGGAGCTGCTTCTAGTTTAATACATCAAATATTATTCATCTTAGCTCCATTGTTTATTATTTCCTTTTAAGGATACTAAATGCTACTATGGTTAAGTTTGGACATTACACAAAAGGCCTTTGATCAGCAAAAAGAAAAGTGTGCAATTTTTCCGTAAAGCAAATTAAATTATCCTGGTTCTAGGTGGACAGAAGTAATTATTGGTATCTATTTGCCTTTTGTCTGCATCTAACTCTTTTTCTTGAGAATTAAAAGTGGAAAAGAAAGCCTTGCTCTCAAGGGTTTATTTTTTCTCTTAAAATAAATGAGATGAATTACTTCTCCTTTCAGAATTATCTTGCCCCAAGTGTTGCTGATGACTCCTTTTGAAAATGCTTTGCATTAGCAAGTGCCATCCAGATGAAAAGCCCATTTTGCCTTGACAGTAATTTTACACTCAATGCATAATGCTTGACCTTGTCATTAGGTCAACTATGAACTGCCACAGCTGAAATGTAATTTCTCTACTACATTGCTATTTGTCCTTCTCTCATTTGTACCCCGAGGTGTACAGGTACCCTCTACTGTCATCTTTGTCCCGTTTTCATACTGTGTTGTTACTCATCATCTCCCATCACTAACATGCTTCTTGTTTACAAAAAATAAAGTTGCTTCTAATATAAATATACCTGAGTTTCTTTCTCCCTTTATTTCTGAACAAAAACAAACTAGTAGTCAAAACACACAGGAATACAGGATTATGAAGCCAATATATCCAGTCACCTTCTTCTGATAAGCAGGTAAATGACATCATAGACGTCCCATCATCCCTTTCTGTGGTCTGCCTTTCTGGCTATGTTATTTTCTATTCTTTCTCATCCTATGAATGTTGCTCAGAATTATCTATTTTGAAATCTACTCCATCTGAAAACTAAATGTTTCCTTATGGTTCATGCAAATGTGCTCTACAACGACTGTCACATTTCTCTGCCATTCTGACAACTACTTTTATATCCAAAAATCGGAGGCCAGTTAACATTAACTGCATATAAGAAATTAACTATGAATTTTTTCTATTCATGTACACCTTTTTAAGAGTCTGTATGAAACAACAAATAATGAGAATTCATTATCAAGTTGAAATTATAATAAAATAGCATCATTTTGGAAGTACTGATGTAATCATATATTTTAATAAAAAGTGGATTTAAATCAAATTATAAAACTCTATTATTAATACCAAAAGTACTGTTTTAGTTATCTAGTGCAGCTATAACAGAAATACCACAAGTGGGTGACTTTAACAAACAGGAATTTATTTTCTCACAGTTTAGGAGGAAAGAAGTCTGAATTAAGGGTGCTGGCTCTAGGGAAGTTTTCTCACTCTGTTGGCTCTGCGGGAATGTCCTTGTTTCTTTTCAGCTTCAGTTTCTTGGTTCCTTGGAGACCTCATGGTGCGGGTTTGGTACCTATCTTCCCTATCTGTTCTTCCTTAATCTGCTTTTTATATCTCAAAAGAGATTGATTTAAGACACACCCTACACTAATACTGCCTCAGAAAAGCCATTCCCAAATGGGATTATAACCACTATACCAAAAAACCTAACCCCTTGCCATTAAATCGATTCTGACTCATAGCGACCCTGTGAGACAGATACTGCCCCACAGGATTTTCAAGGGAACAGCTGGTAGATTCGTACTGCCAATGAAAAGGTTAGCAGCCGACCTCTTAACCACTGTGCCACCAGGGCCCCTGTAACCCCTATAGGGGTTAGGATTTACAACACCTATTTTTGGGGGACACAATCCAATCCATAACAACTATGCAAAATATCTTTCAGTTAAGTCCCCTGGCAAAAAAGATGCTTCTTCCTTGCCGCCCATTTGAGCAGTCAATGACAATTTAATGGCCAGATGTGGTTCATTGATTGCTCCTCATTTGATATTCAGCTGAACCTTCTTTGAGGACTACAGTTTTTTAGGAAAGGGGAGGTATACAAAGGTGTCATTTACCAGGGTAAATACACAGCAGGTGATAAGGCAGAAAGAAGAGGAGGAAAGGAAGAGAAACAGTGGCAGCAGCAGCAAGAGGAAGAAGAGGGTGAGGAAGAAAGTGGGGAGGCAGAGGGGGAGAGGGAAAAGAGAGAAGGGCAAAGAGAAGGAGAAGGGGATTAAATGTGTCTATTGAAAGTTTTGAAGCGGTAAATAAAAGAAATGATGAGAAAATTTATTTGGGGAAATGACTATTAAAGAAAAATCCTAGGAAATTATACCTGCAGCTGCAAACTTTTTTTTTTTTCCCTAGATAGAGAATATGTGTGCTGCTCTCCTACTCATGGAGTACAGGAGTTGGTAGTTTATGTATTTATTTTGTTTAGGTTAGCTTAAGATTTGGCTTGTCTACCTCAGTTTTCATGATTAATGAAAATAATACATAACAAGTTTTCATATATTTTTGCAATTACTTTACCTAGCCATTAGTAACTAATAATGAAACATTTTTCATCTAACATAATTAGGGGTCACCTTAAAAGTAAATCCTCCACACCATAGCATTTATATTATTATTGCTGATTTACTTTTTAGCTTCTCTTTCACCAATCCCTGCAATTCACAAAAAAAGTGCTCAGTAAATGTATGTTGAACAAAAGAAGCTACCCTTCCCATTGCTAAAAGAAAGCAACTGAGGCTGGAGTTCCAAAGATGGTAAGAAAATAAGATGGTAGCCGGGTATGGCACAGCTTTATTTTCCATGCTATGGAATTTGTTATTTTTTTCTAAGATAAAATTGAAGTGCCTCAAAGATTTAAGCAGGGGAATGATATAATCATATATATATATTTAAAATTTATTCATATTGAGATGTGGAAAATTGAATGATGCTTCTGTAAAAATAAGTGAGGGAGAAGTCATATTTTAACTAGTTACAGAATTAATAGCAAGAATAAATGTAGAGTTTTCATTCATGAATTGTCAATGAAAATACAGGTATAACGTAGGATGGAAGTTAAAGGAGGATGCAAGGCTAACAAAGTTATTTCATTTATCTTGGGAGAAACTTGAACTTGATTATAGGCTGCAGGAAAAATAAAACTATTAAAAAGAAAGATAATAAACACAGAATTAAAAGTGTAAGAAAGTGCACTTCAAGTATTAGGATCCATAAGTATCTTCAAAGTTAATAATGATTATCTCCAAGATAGGTTCTATAATTAAAAATATCTGAAGGAATCCATATATTTACCACAATAAGATTGCTCAAGTGAATTAAAAAAAAAGTATACTACTTTGCTTTTTAAAAAATAACCATCAAGTCAATGTTGTACAAATTACTAGCTTACACAATGCATGCATTTCATAGAGAGGCTGACCACTTGAAAAAAATTATGTTTTGGGATCCTAAGCAGTTCCAGAATGAGATAGGACTGAGTAGTAGTCTGCAGAGGATGGGCTTGGTAATGAATCAAAAAACTGCAAAGAGCAAAAACTTAATGAAAAGCTCCGTAGTGAGGTTACTCAAGGTGCCAATCTGAAAAGATCACAGCTATATTTGCAAACTCAGACTCCTATAGGGACTAAAAAGTCAACCTAATTGTGTTAAGCTATGTGAGGAGAAGGAAATAAATAGCAGTGACTATTGATTTTGATGTTCTAAGAAGAAATAAACAGTAGTGAGGTCTGTGACCAAGAGGAGAGGAGGTGCATGTCCTAACTAAAAGGATAGTCTTTAAGCAGCTACAGGTGGTTGCTTCCAAATGGGAATCCATGCTGAGTGCAGACACACATTTTAAGAGTTTTCCAAAAAAATTAAAAATAATAAATTTTTATCAGATTTTAAAATTCAGGATCCACACAGTGAGTACAAATAGTTATCATATAGATTTCTGTGCCTCTGGCTAACAACATCAACAAAAAAACTCAAAGAGACCAGTTTCTGTTGAGTCACCTCTGACTTTACTCCATAAGGTTTTCAATGGCTGTCGTCTTACAGAGAAGAGAGAAAGATTACAGTCATTGAAAGCCTTATGGAGTGCATTCAGAATAGACTCAACAGTAACAGGTCTTTTTATTTTTTATTTTTACAGACCACCACACATCTGTCAGTTTGTAGTACTATGGTGGCTTCTGTGTTGTCGTGATACTGGAAGCTTTGTCACCAGTATTTCAAATACAGCAGAATCATCCTTGGTGGAGAGATTTCAGCAGAGCTTCCAGACTAAAACAGACTAGGAAGAAGGACCTGACAGTCTACTTCTGAACAAATTGGCCAGTGAAAACTTTATGAATAACAAGGAAACATTGTCTGATATAGCACTGGAAGATGAGCCTCTCAGGTTGGAAGGCACTCAAAATACAACTGGGGAAGAGCTGCCTCCTCAAAGTAGAGTCGACCATAATGATGTGGGTGGAGAAAAGCTTTCGGGACCTTTATTTGCTGAGGTGGCACAACTCGAAATGAGAAGAAACAGCTGCAAATATCCATTAATAATCAGAAAGTGGAATGTACAAAGTATGAATCTAGGAAAATTGGAAGTCATCAAGAATTAAATGGAATGCATAAAGATAGATATCCTAGGCATTACTGAGCTGACATGGACAGGTATTGCCATTTTGTATGGGAAAATCATATGGTCTACTATGCCGGTAATGAGAAATTGAAGAGGGATAGTGTCACATTTATGGTCTTGTCAACAAGACCATTTCAAGATCTATCCTGAAGTACAGTGATAGGATAATATCCATACGCCTACAAGGAAGACTAGTTTATATGACTATTATTCCAATTTATGCACCAACCATTAGCACCACGGATGAGGAAATTGAAGCTTTTTACTGACATCTGCAGTCTGAAATTGATCAAACATGCAATCAAGATGCACTGATAATTACTGGTGATTCAAATCTGAAAGTTGTAAACAGAAAAGAAGGATTGGTAGTTGGAAAATATGGTCTTGGTGATAGAAACAAAGCCAGAGATGGCATGACAGAATTTTGCAAGACAAATGGCTTATTCATTGCAAATACCTCTTTTCAACAACATAAACAGCAACTATACATGTGGACCTCAGTGGATGGAAAACATAGGAATCAAATTGATTACATCTGTGCAAAGAGACAATGGAAAGGCTCAAAATCATCTGTCAGAACAAGGCCAGAGGCCAACTTTGGAACAGACCACCAATTGCTTATATGCAAGTTGAAGTTGAAGCTGAAGAATATCAAAACCAGTCCATGAAAGCTAAAATACGACATTAAGCATAGCCTACCTGTATATGGAGACCATTTCAAGAACAGATTTGATGCATTGAACACTAATGACTGAAGACCAGACGTGTTGTGGGATGACATCAATGAATCATGCAGGAAGAAAGCAAAAGGTCATTAAAAAGATAGGAGAGAAAGAAACAACCAAAATGAATCTCAGAAGAGACTCTGAAACTTGCTCTTGAATGTAGAGTTGCTAAAGCAAAAGAAAGAAATGATAAAGTAAAAGAGCTGAACAGAAGATTTCAAAGAGTTGCTCTAGAAGACAAAGTAAAATATTGTAATGAAACATGCAGAGACCTGGAGTTAGAAAACCAAAATGGAAGAACATGCTTGTCATTTCTCAAGCTGAAAGAATTGAAGAAAAAATTCAAGCCTCGAGTTGCAATATTGAACGATTCTATGGAGAAAATAGTGAACAATGCAGGAAGCATCGAAAGAAGATTGAAGGAATACACAGAGTCACTGTACTAAAAAAGGATTGGTTGACATTCCGCCATTTCAGGAGGTAGCTTATGATCAAGAACCGATGGTGCTGAAGGAAGAAGTCCAAGCTGCACTGAAGGCATTAGCAAAAAACAAGGCTCGAGGAATTGACAGAATACCAATAGAGATGTTTTCAACTAACGGGTGCAGAACTGGAAGTGCTTACTCTTCTATGCCAAGAAATTTGGAAGACAGCTACCTGGTCAACACACTGGAAGAGATCCACATGTGTGCCCATTCTGAAGAAAGGTGATCTAACAGAATGTGGAAACTATCGAACAATATAATTAATATCACATGGAAGTAAAATTTTGCTGAAGATCATTCAAAAGCAGTTGCAGCAGTACCTCAACAGGGAATTGCCAGAAGTTCAAGCCAGGTTCAGTAGAGGACGTGGAACAAAGGATATCATTGCTGGTGTCAGATGGATCTTGCCTGAAAGCAGAGAATACCAGAAAGACATTTACCTGTGCTTTACTCACTATGCAGAGGCATTTGATTGTGTGGATCATGACAAATTATGAATAACATTGCCGAAAATGGGAATTCCAGAACACTTAATTGTGCTCATACAGAACCTGTACATAGACCAAGAGGCAGTCTATTGAACCAAATCAGGGGATACTGCATGGTTTAAAATCAAGAAAGGTGTGTGTCATGGTTGTACTTTTCACCATATTTATTCAATCTGTATGCTAAGCAAATGATTCGAGAAGCTGGACAGCGTGAAGAAGAACGTGGCATCAGGATTGGTGGAAGACTCATTAAACAACCTGCAATATGCGGATGACACAACCTTGCTTGCTGAAAGTGAAGAGGACTTGAAGCACTACTGATGAAGATCAAAGACTACAGCCTTCAGTGTGGATTATACCTCAACATAAAGAAAACAAAAATCTTCACAACTGGACCAATAAGCAACATCATGATGAACAGAGAAAGACTGAAGCCGTATAGGATTTCCTTTTACTTAGACCCACAATCAACACCCATGGAAGCAGCAGTAAAGAAATCAATGTATTGCATTGGGCAAATCTGCTGCAAAAGACCTGTTTAAAGTGTTAAAAAGCAGAGAGGTCACTTTGAGGACTTAGGTGCGCCTGACCCAAGCCATGATATTTTCAATTGCCTCAGATGCATGTGAAAGCTGAACAGTGCATAAGGAAGAAGTAAGAAAAATTGATACCTTCGAATTATGGTACTGGCAAAGAATATTAAATGTACCATGGACTGTCAGGGAAAAGAACGTGTCTGTCTTGGAAGAAACACAGCCAGAGTGCTCCTTGGAAGCAAGGATGGCAAGACTTCATTTCACATATTTTGGACATGTTATCAAGAGGGATCAGACCCTGGAGAAGGACATCACGCTTGGTAAAGTACAGGGTCAGCAAAAACGAGGAAGACCCTCAACGAGATGGATTGATGCAGTGGCTACAACAATGGGCTCAAGCGTAACTAACGATTGTGTGGATGGTGCAGGAGCGGTCAGTGTTTCATTCTGTTGTAGAGTTGCTGTGAGTTGTAACTGACTTGACGGGACCTAACAATAGCCTTACAGAAGTAGATCACCAGGCCTTTGTTCTGTGGTGCTATTAGGTGTAACTGAATGGCCTAACACAAACTATCCACCCTGAGTCATTAAAAATGTTTTTCTGTTCATTTAGGTGCAATAGTGAAACATTAAGATGCATATGTCTCTTATAAATCCTCTTTACAAAACATCTGCCAATGTACTTGGCTTCTCTTTTTGCAATTTCTTTCTGTGTCATGGAACTTCATACTACTTTCTATGTGATAGTATTACAAGAGAGGAGTTCATTGTCAATTCAGCTTTCCATAGTCAAAGAGCCATGTTCAGGCTGAGTACTTCTTTATGTTTAGTGTTTTTCCTAGATTGCATTATCAAAAATACCATAGTTGACTACAGTTTTCTGAGGAGTGTCTATATTTAAAAATTTCACATTTTCTCATTTGCTAATAAGTAAATTTCTCCAGGTAACCTTTTTGAACATTTGGGAGTATACTAAGGATGGTTTTCTATGCCCACAAAACACCAAATGCTCATAGATTCATCTTAACACCTACCACACTGTTTTGAAATTATTCAGCTTAACTCTTGAAGTTGATTACAGGGACCATATTCTAATTCTTTGCAGAGAACCTATGCACAATTGTTTTCTGAACTGATCTATTTTGTCTATCCTCCAAGTAAAACATGTCTTATTAATAACATTTCAGTTGAATGTATATTCTACTTTAAAATGCTTAGGAACTACTAGATAATTGGCACCAGAGTAGTTTCATAAACTTGTACAACATAAGAAATGAAAAATAAAAATTATGATGTTTGTGGCTACAAGTAACAGAAAATCCAAAAACTACAAGTCTGCAAGTAGGGTGATTCCAGGTACGGTTAACTGAGTGCTAAGTAAGAATGCAGTTTTCCATTCTGCCCTCCTCAGCATGTTGATTCTCTTCTGGTTATTTCAAAAAGGCAGTCCCAGTTCCAGGTATTACATGTAGATTCCAGGACCAAGAAGCAAATAAAAGTATATTCATGTTTTTTATCTCTTTTCAGGAGCAAGAAAATTCTGTATAGACTGTATTATGGGAACTTCTATTTATGTCTAGGGGTCATGGTGGTGCAGTGGTTAAGAGTTCAGCTGCAAACCAAAGGTCAGTCTGAATCCACTAGCCACTCCTTGGAAACACTCTGGGGCAGTTCTGCTCTGTCCTATAGGGTCACTATGAGTCGGAATCGATTCGATGGCAACGAGTTTTGTTTTGGTTTATTTGTGTCTGAATTGCCACAATTTTGTCACAAGCCCTTATCTATACCAATTCAACAGGAAAAATGATATAGCTATTTTTGGCTAAGATCGGTTAGAGTTATTCCATGTTTCTTGGGAGAGGTAGACTACCCTCCAAACTGGAGGTTTGTAATTCAGTTTGGAGTTTTAGTGGCAAGGAAGATTTTTGGGAGACAGCTTTTGAGAAAACAGCCAACAATGACTGCCAAAAACAAAAGCAACTTTGGCTGAGTTTTGCCGTGGGTTTCCTTGCCTCTTATTTGGAAACCCTTATATAAAATATTTCCTATTTTATCTCTTCAAATATTAGTGCAGCTAATAATTTTCATAATTCTTGACCAAGATGTGAGTAAAATTTTCATCTATATTCCTATTTAAAGTTACTAATTTGCTGATGATATATGATTAAGAAGAAATTTAAATTAAAATTTATCCAATGATATTTTGGCTTGTTCCAAACCCTACAAATTCACAAGAAGAAGAAAATATTACTTCTAATAATATGAGCCAGGAATAATCTAATTTCTCTCATATATGCCATTTTTGGAAAAATTCCTGGTGAAACAATATTAACAATTGCACTGCTAATATTGTAATGGGTTTGGAATGTATGTGTAATGGCTCCAGGATGGATTAACCCTTTACATGTGTCAGTACACAGAGTAGAATGTGTAAGAATTTGTTTTAAATGCAGGAATTGATTTTTGTGAATTTATCCATCTGTGAAAGGGTTAATAATACCTACGGTAATCATTGTAAGATTAAGTGATACATTACATTTAAAGGACAAAGATCAGTGCCTAACACACAAATGGTGCTCTTTACATAACTTTCCTTCTCCAAGATTCTCCAAAAACTAGGATAAAATGCCTTTTGCTGTTACTTGCTAATTAATTTTATTTCCATAGCATATAATTTCCAAATATAAAAACAATTTTCAATGCAATAATATGGAAAGAAGCCCTGGTGGTGCAGTGGTTAAGTGCTTGGCTGCTAACCGAGAGGCTGGAGGTTTGAACCCACCAGCCGTTCCATGCGAGAAAGATATGGCAGTCTGCTTCAGTAAAGATTACAGCGCTGGAAACCCTATGAGGCAGTTCTACTATGGCACACAGTTATATTTTCATCATTCTAAGTATTTGGAAATAATAAAGGTATGATTCATTGATCTGATGTATAATAGTATTTTGTGTCATTATAGAGTTTTTTATAAACTTTAAATTGTATACTTTAGTCTTTATAATTCCATATACTGAGTAAAATAACAGTGGATGCTACACTACTCGATACTAATTCCCTTTTTAAAAATAAAATTTGTACTTGCCTAAAAATATTTTATGGCTTTAGTATAGCATTACACTAGTAGAAACACTTGTGGAATAAGGATATTAACCAAAAACAAATGTTATTCCCAATGGAAAACTGATTATACTTTATAAGATACAGTTATGTGTCTTACTTTGTGAGCTATAGAATATTTTCCAATTTCCAGATGTAGTATTTTATAATATTAGAATTAGTGTTGATACAGATGCTCAACTGTTCTTATTTCCTTTTATTAGAAGTATAACATACAAAGTCCAGGTACCTATATCTCTATAGATTGTATACTTACTGTTCTTGTTGTTTTGTGCTGTCGAGTTGATTCCAACTCATGTTGACGCTATAGGGCAGAGTAGAACTGCCCCATAGCGTTTCTTAGGCTGTGATCTATGGGAGCGGGCTGCCAGGTGTTTTTCCCCCGTGCAGTGGCCAGTGGGTTCGAACCACTGACCTTTCAGTTAGCAGCTAACCACTTACAACCACTGAGCCACAAGGGCTCCTGGATAACTACTACCCAGATCAAAATTATGTAACTGCTATCTCATAAGACTTCCTCATGTCATGCTCTAGTCAGTATTACCACAGTTGTAAACACTATTCAGACTTTTTTTCATTTCTATATAGATCTTTTTTTATTTCTATATAGACCTTTTTTCATTTCTATATAAAATTCCCACATGAGTATACCATGATTTACTCATTCTATTAGACATTTGAGTTATTCCCCATTCTGAGCTATTATAAATAAAACTCCTATGATATCTTTTGGTGCATTTCTATTGGAACAATATCAAGGAACAAAACTGCTTATTTAAAGAGTATGAATGGGTAATTCCAATTTTCTGTTTTTTGAATAGGTAGTAACAAAAACATTTTGCCACCTTGTTACTCTACGTCCTCAAAAACTCTTAGTATTGTCAGTACTATTAAATTTTAGACATTCTCATGGGTATGTAGTGATATGACAGCTCACTGTGATTTTAATGTTGCATGTCTGTGCTGAATGATGATGATGATGAAACTTTTCCATACATTTTTGAGCTATTTTATATTCTTTTTGTGAAGCATATGTTCAGTTCTTTTTCAGCTTGTCTTTTTCTTATTGATTTTATAAGAATGCCTGTGAGTGCGTGTTTTCTAGATATATGCATTGAAAATATCTTATCCTAGTGTGTGGTTTTCCTTATTGCTCTCTTAATGAGCAAGTCTTTCGAGAAACAGAAGTTCTTAATTTTAATGAAGTACAATTTAGCAACTTTTTGTAATGGTTATATCTTACCCTTTACTGTTGATTAAAAAAAATCTCTGCATAGATCAAGTTAATGAAGACACTCTTGTGTTTTCTTCTGGAAGTTTGGTCACTTCATATATAACATTTAAATCTATGTGCCATCCAGAATTTATGCTTGTTTGATGAGTCAAAATTACTTTTTTTCCTTGTTGCTAGTCAACTGATTGAAAAGACCAACTTTCTCTGGTGAATTTACAGTGGAGCTTTTGTCAGAAAATAGTTGAACATGAATATATGGGTCTCTAATTAGAGTATTCTGTCCCATTGGACTATTGATCTTACTTTGAGCCAATATTGTAATGTTTTAATTATTGTAAATTTATAGTAAGTCTTTGGAAATAAATGCCTTCCAGCTTTGTTCCACTTCAAAATTCCCCTGCCCCTTCTAAGCCATTCACATTTCAACATACATTTTAGAATCATATTTTCAATTAAAAAAAAAATCCTACTTGGATTTTGATTGAGATTGCACTGAATCTTTTGAGAAATGTAGGGAAAATTGGCATTCTTTCCAGTATCATTGAAACAGCCCATGAACTTGGAATAACTCTCCATCTATTTGTTATACTTTAATTTCTCTATGTAAGGCTTGTTATAGTTTTCAGGATAGAGACAGTGCACATTTGTTATATTTTATGAGATTCATTCCTAGGTATTCAGAGTTTTGAGTGCTATAACAAATGGAATTGGCTATTAAAATTTATCTCATTTTATATTCTAGTTTAAAGAATGTAACTGACAATTGTATATTTACTGTGCATCCAGCTAAATTTGCTTATCACTTCCCAAGGTTTGTTTGTAGATTTTTTTTGGGAGGAGGGGCAATACTTGCAACAACATTATCATGACATTTGTGAAAACTGACATTTTCTTTCAAATTTTAACAGCTATTATTTCTTTTCTTAGATTTAAAATTATTCAAGCTAGAACTTTATTGATACTGAAAATGCTTTGTTTTAATTCATATTTTCTCTTTTCAAAAATTTTATCACTTTATTTTATTGTACTTTAGATGAAGGTTTACAGAGCAAGCTAGCCTATCATTAAACAATTAATACACATATTGTTTTGTGACATTGGTTGCCAACCCCATGACATGTCAATACTCTCCCCTTCTCAACCTTAGGTTCCCCATTACCAGCTTTCCTGTCCCCTCCTGTCTTCTCGTGGTTGTCCCTTGGCTGGTGTGCCATTTAGTCTTGTTTTATTTTATGGCCTGTCTAATCTTTGGCTAAAGGGTAAACCTCAAGAATGACTTCATTACTGAGCTAATATTTCTTTACCATGAGTTACTACACTGGCTAAGAAATGCAGTACAATATTGACCAGAAGTGATGATAATGGACAAACATTTTTCTGAAACTCAGGGACAAAATATTAAACACAGGTAATTATTTTTGGTCTATACACTATATCAGATTAAGGAAGTTGTCAATTTTGTTATAAAGTGATAAACATGTCTTGAATTTTATCAAATGTATTTTCTTTGTCTATTAATATAATTCTATAACCTTTCTCCTTTATTCTCTTTTTTCTGCTTATAGATTCTATACATATTTTGTCATAGTTATACCTAAGTTTTTATATTTTTTGGTGTTACTGTAAATGCTATTTTTTAAATTTCAAATTCCAATTATTTATTGCTGGTATATAGAAAAGCAATTGAATTTTACTTATTAATCTTGTATTCTGCAATCATCCTATACTTCCTTATTAGTTCCAGGAGTTGTTTTTATGTTAAATTCTTTTTAAAAATTAATTCTTTGGAATTTTCTACATGAACAATCACCATTTGTGAACAAGAGGTATTTCTTTCTTTCCAGTCTGTATATCCTTTTCTTTTTTTACTGCACTAGTTAGAACTTCTAGTGAGATGTTGAATAGAGTGGTGAGAGAAACATCCCCTTGCCTTGTTCCCAATCTTTGGGGGAAAGAATTTAGATTTTCACAGTTACAATTTTTTTTTAAATGTAAATGTTCTTATAAGTCTGAGGAAGTCCCTTTTCCTAGCATCCTGACAGTTTTTATAATGAAACTGTGCTGTATTTTGTCACATAATTTTTCTTCATCAATTAATATGATCACATGATTTCTTCTTTAGTCTATGATGTGGTGGATTACATTGATTGGTCATATTATATATAATTTATTTCTACATTGTTGGACCCTTTTACTAACTTCTTTGAGAATATTTGAATGTATGTTCATGAGAGATATTGTTTGGCAGCTTTCCTTTCTTATAATGTCTTTATCTGGTTTTGATATTATAATAATACTGTCTTCATAGAATGAGTGTAGAAGTGCTCACTCTGTTTTTATTTTCTGCAGGAGATTTTAGCAAATTGGTATCATTTCTCCCTTACACGTTTGGTAGTATTCACCAGTAAAACCATCTGGGCCTGGTGCTTTCTTTTTTGCAAGTTCATTAATTATTGATTCAATTTATTTAACAGATACATAGGCCTATCAAGTTTATCTATTTCTCCTTGTGTGAGTTTTTAGTTTTGGTGGTTTGTATCTTTCTAACAATTGGTAGCAGTTGGTGGTTGGTGGTTGAAGCCTATGTAGAGGCACCTCAGAAGAAAGTTCTGGTGATCTGACTCTGAAAGCTTACAGCTATGAAAACTCTATGGAGTTCAGTTCTACTCTGCAACACTTGGAGTCACCACTAGTAGGAATCAATTTGATGGCAAATGGTATTTTGTTTGAACAATTGGTAAAGTTAATCTAAGTTATCAGATTTGTGGGTATACGGTTGTACATGGTATTATTTTATTATCTTTTAATGTCCATAGGATCAGTAGTGATGGCCCATTATTCATTTCTGACATTACTAATTTGTGTTCTCTCTCTTTTTTCTAGGTAAACTTAGCTAGAGTTTGATTAATTTCAGCAATTTTTTTCAAATAACTGGCTTGTGGTTTAGTTGATTTTCTCTATTATTTTCCTACTTTAGTTTCAATGATTTCTTCTCTTGTTTTTATTATTTACTTACTTCTATTTGGTTTAGGTTTAAATTGCTCTTTTTTCTGTAGTTTTCTAAGGAGAAAGCTGAGATTTTTAACTTTAGACTTTTCTTCTCTTTTAATATACGCATTTTATGCTATAAATATCCCTCAATGAACTATTTTTAGTGTATACCACAATTTTAATATGTTGCATTTTCATTTTAATTAAATTCAAAATATTTTAAAAAAATTTATCTTGAGCCCCTGTATTAGTTTGAAGTGTGTTATATAATCTCCATATATTTGGGGGGTTTCTTCTTGTTATTATTGATTTCCAATTTATTTCCATTGTGGCCTGAGAGAATACTTTGTATGAATTCTATTCTTTTAAATTTATTGTGTTTTATGGCCCAACTTTTTCTTGATTAATGTTCCATGTGGACTTGAGAAGAATGTGTATTCTGCTGTGTTTGGCTAGAGTATTCTATAAATGTTAATTAGATCAAGTTGATTGATAGTACTTTTTGGGTCAACTATATCCTTACTGGTTTTATACTTGATATATCTATCAATTACTGAAAGAAGGGTGTGGAAATCTCCAAACATATTAGTGGATTTGTCCTTTTCTTCCCCCAGCCCTATCAGTTTTTGCCTTATGTATTTCAATGTTCTGTTGTTATGTGCGTGTATGTTTAGGATCATTGTGTCTTCTAGGAGGATTAACCACTTTATCATTATTTAATGTTCCTCTTTTTTCCTGATACAGTTTCTTGTTCTCTGGAGTCAGCTTTGTATGAATTTAATATAGCTACTCCAACTTTTTTTTAATTAGAGTTAGCACGGTATAGCTTTCTCTATAGCTTTACTTTTAACTCATCTAAGTCTTTATATTTAAAGTGAGTTTCTTGTTGACAACATATACATATACATGTATATATATATATATATAATCTGAAAAATCTCTCTCTTGTAGTTGGCATATTTAGGCCTAATAAAGTGATTATTGATATTGTTAGATTAATATCTACTCCGTTTGTAACTGTTGTGTATTTGTTGAATTTTTTTTGCTTTTTTTCTATC
Organism: Trichechus manatus latirostris; assembly: GCF_000243295.1. NCBI lineage: Eukaryota > Metazoa > Chordata > Mammalia > Sirenia > Trichechidae > Trichechus > Trichechus manatus. Next base: position 9,658,692 of record NW_004443949.1, on the reverse strand, counting down.
TTTTCTCATTTTAAGTAAGCACTTTACATAATTCTATGTTAGCTCCTTCTTCAAATATCCATTATACTTCTCTTTAAAAAAAAAAATTGGTTGCCCACAAGTTTGCAATATACATTTTATAATATTCTAAGTCATCTTCATATAATAATATACTGCTTCACATGTAATGCAGGTAATTTATCACAGAGTATTCCCAATTCCTTAAGACATCAGTGACAATTTTACTTGCACGTATTCTAAAATCACCCACTACATTATTCATATTATTATTTTAAATATTCACATTTTAGATGAATTAAGAAATAGAAAAATAGATTTTATTTTACCTTCATTTATTCCTTCTCTGACCATCTCACTTTCTTTATGTAGATTCAGCTATGTAGATTCAGCTATCATTATTCATCTCTCTGAAGAACTTTCAACATTTCTCGCAGGACTGTTTTGCTGGTGATGAATTTCCTGTTTTTGTCTTTCTGAGAAAGTCTTTACTTCACTTTTGAAGGATAAGTGGGCTGGGTATAGAATTCTAGGTTGGTGGTTTTCTTTTCGTTTTTTTTTTCCCAAACTTAATATTTTACTCCACTCACTTTTTGTTCCACGGTTTCCGATGAGAAGTCTGCTACAATTATTTTCCTTATTCCTCTGTAGTTAAAATGACATTTTTTTTTCCTTTCAAGACTGTTTCTTTGTCTTTGGTTTTCTGCAGTCTGAAAATGATATATATCTAGGTGTAGATCTTTGATAGTATATTGCTTGGTGTTTTCTGAGCTTTCTGAATCTATGATTTGATGTTGGTCATTAATTTTAGAAAATTCTTTTAATACTCCAAGTATTTCTTCTGCTTCATTCTCTTTTTCCTTCTCCTTCTGGTATTCCAATTAGACATACATTACCTTTTAAAAATCATCCCACAGATCTTGGCTGTTCTTTGAAAAAAAAAAAAATCTAGCTAGGAGTTGAGTTGTATTTAATGTTTGTTCTAGTTTTAGATGCCAGAGACCTCTAAGGTCCTTGTTTGTCTCTCTAGTGTTGTCATTAGACTTTCCTAAGAACTCTTTATCAGGTAGGTTCTATGTTGTGCAGCTCTTTCAGTTGTAAAACAGTTATTATACCTTACCACCACATCAACAGGCTCTACTGTAATAACAGCAGATTGCAGCTGGAAGACATGCAAAGTCATCCCCCTCTAGCTTTCTCATTTATTTGGAGCGTTCTATGCACTCCTCCTTAGAGAGAATCTGTATCTGATAACTCTTTCAGCCATACTCTACTCTTATTATACTGGAGCTATATTGGTGAAGGCGTAAGTTGTGGGGGAGAAACATTCTATTATCTTATGATTAACTCTTTCTTTCAGTGCGTCTATGTCCCTGAGCTGTGTCCTTCACAAGTGTTTCTTACTTTTTTCTTTCTTCTTTAGGCGAGATAGGAATACAAGGGGTGGGGTGGGGGCCAGAGCCACAGATGCATTCCTTCAGGTTAGATAAGGCTCTAGTAAAGTCTTCCCCTGGAGAGTAGACTTTCTTTATGGAGAATGCTCTTGGCATATCTCCCTTCCATCTGCCAGAACGAGGGGATTTTTTTTTTTTCCCCTCTCCACCGTGAGTATATTGTGGGATTTCTGGAGGCAGATTCCATGACTAGGACAGGTAGGTCCTGAACTTTAAGTGAACTGTCTCCAACGTAACATTTGCTCAAACTCAGGCCCAGATCCCTTCCCCATGTGCCTGACCACAGAGAAAAATTTCCTGTCAGGATTCCCTGTTATTGAAATATTTGTGTTAAGTTTCAAGGTCCTCCACCAGTAATTTTTAGAAACCCTTTCCTCTTTCCACAGCCACCTATCCCATGGTCTCTACCTATAAAAAACTTTGCTCACCTATCTCTTCCCTGAAATGTTACTAGCTTAGGCAAGGGTTTCTCTTCCTCTGTTGTAGTAGTCCCTGCTCCCACTGAAATGGTCTTTGCAAATAAAGTCTCTCCTTACTTAGATCTGTGTGTGTGTATGTGTGTTTAATTTCACAGAGCACTTCTATTTAGTAAAAGCACTAAAATATTTGGTCTCAGTCTACCATCTAGCTATTTGTTTTGTTGTATATGCTTTTACTCTTTTATTGTTTCATCTGCTTTTACTCATTTATTTGTTAATTGTTTCATCTGCTTTTATTATTTTATCCTCTCCTTTTTTTTCTCTTTTGCAATGTCCTATTTTTGTCCCGTATCAGGTTTTTATTTTACCTTGTATTATATATTTAGTTGTACCCGTATTATTTTTTTTCCTTATTAGATTTTTAGATATTACATTATTTTATTATTCTGTTAGTAGTAATCCTACTGCATCATTGATATATTACAGTCTACTTTAAATCAGTACTTTTACCACTTCTACCAAAGGAAAAGTCTTCAAAAAGTTTAACTCTGTTCATTCCCCTCACCCTTTTTTTGTTATTGTTGCAGCATCTTTTGTTTTTATATATATTACAAATATCATAATATTTAGTATTGTGGTTATTTTAACCTATCAATATGGATTTCTATTTACCCATATATTTGTCATTTCTGACATGTTTTATTTCTTGTTTCAGTTGCTTGATCTTATCTGGGATTATTTTTCTTATAGGGAAGGTCTACTGCCTCAAATTCTTTTAGTGAGTTTTGTTTTTGTGTTCTTGAGAGGAGAGGTGGAGGTGTGTTGGAGACATCTTTATCTCACTTTAAGTTTTAAAGTTTTATTTTCACTGATTAGAGACTCTATTTTTTACCGTAACTACTTATCTCCTTCTATACTGCTACTTCTCCACCATCACTTCTAATATCCACTGTGGCAGCTACTTTCTATCTCCTTCTCTTTTTCTTCTCCCATAAACACATTTTGTCATCCCTCTAGTTTTTCCTTGCCCAATTTTCAGAATGTGGGATTTTTATAATATTTCTCTGTATCAAACTTGTTTTTCTTTTTGCTGATTATTTAACAAGTAACAGGTATGAAGTTTAGTATCTAATATTTTAGTTTTTCGGAATATTTGTTGTTGTTGTTGTTATTGTTGTTAGGTACCGCTGAGTCAGTTCCAACTCATAGTGACCCTATGTACAACAGAACAAAACGCTGCCTGGTCCTGTGCCATCCTCACAATTGTTGCTATGCTTGAGCCCATTGTTGCAGCCACTGTGTCAGTCCATCTCATTGAGGGTCTTCCTCTTTTTGCTGACCCTCATTTTTGACGATTTCCAATTTTCCTAGATTCATACCATATTCCATATTCCTATTATTAACGGATGTTTGCAGCTGTTTCTTCTCATTTTGAGTCATGTCACATCAGCAGATGGAGGTCCCGAAAGCTTGACTCCATCCACGTCTTTAAGGTCGGCTCTAGTTTGAGGAGGTAGCTCTTCCCCAGTCGTATTTTGAGTGCCTTCCAACCTGAGGGGCTCATCTTTCTGCACTGTATCAGACAATGTCCCGCTGCTGTTCATACGGTTTCACTGGCTAATTTTTTTCAGAAGTAGACTGCCAGGTGCTTTTTCCTAGCCTGTCTTAGTCGGGAAGCTCAGCTGAAATCTGTCCACCATGGGTAACCCTGCTGGTATTTGAATACCAGTGGCATAGCTTCCAGCATCACAGCAACACACAAGCCCCCACAGTACAACAGACTGACAGACGTGGGGGTTGGAATCTTTATCTTGGTGAAAATGATTTATTTAGTTTTTACATTATATATATAAAGTATTTTCACATTCTCCAGGGAATAAAAACCACATTGTTGTTGTTAGTTGATGTTGAGTCAATTCCAACCACGGCGACCCCAAGTGTACAGAGTAGAACTGCTCCATAGGGTTTTCAAGGCCTTTCAGAAGCAGTTCACCAGGCCTGTCTTCTAAGGTGCCACTGGATGGGTTCAAGCCATCAACCTTTCGGCTAGTAGTCGAGCACTTAACTGTTTGTGCCACTCAGGGACTCCTAATAAAAACCATAACCAAAAGAAACAAACCTGTTGCCATTGATCGATTCCAACTCACAGTGACCGTATAGGATACAGTAGGACTGCCCCATAGGGTTTCCAAGGCTATGACCCACAGAAGCAGACTGCCACATCTTTCTTCCATGGAGCAGCTGGTGGGTTCAAATCACTGACCTTTTGGTTAGAAGCCAAGTGCTTAACAACTACACCATCAGATATCCTTAAATAAAAACCATATCCTTGATAAATAAACAAGAATGGACTGTTCAGTCCATTCTTGATGACACTGGAGAGGACCAGGGTCAGTTAAAAGCTAAACAAAAGCTCAATCCGAAAGCCAATTTCATTTGCTGATTGCCTTGTATATTTTGGAGGGATCGAATATACACTTGCAAATTATGCTTCAAGTGAGCAATATTGTTTTATTGACAATAGTAAAGTACTCATTTAATGACTTTGATAAATAATGCATTTAGAAGAACAGCTATGCAAGAAGTTTCATGTTGAAATTATAATTTTTATTGTAGCTATTTTGCATTCATTTTTCAAATCTACTATGCATATGTAAATATAAATTATACTCATGCAAGTATGAGTTGGAGTTGATTCGATGGTAACAGGCTTGGTTTTGTTTTTATATTTATTTGTTTATATATGTGAACTTTTCCAAGTTATCTGTATACATGTGTACACATAGACAGACACATCTGCATACATATCTTGCCCGTGTGATAAATGATTAGCCAAATATTCCAACCCTAGTTTAGAAGATCTTTTATTTTCATAAACAGAGGTAGTTGATGTCATGTGAGTTTTCTTCTACCCAGCAAAAATTACATCAGGAAGTAATGTTTCCAGGGGACATGATGCTGTTGTTGTTAGGTGCTGTTGAGTCGGTTCCAACTCATAGCGACCCTATGTACAACAAAACAAAATGCTGCCTGGTTCTGCATCATTCTCACCATCATTGTTATGTTTTAGCCCATTGTTGCAGACATTGTGTCAATGGATTGACACAGGGGACATGACAATTACAAAGAATTACTGTAATCAAGAGCAACAAGTGACCTCAGTACTACCTTTATCATAAACATTGAAAAAGTTTTCCCCAAATAGGGAATTTCTAGGATCCTTCTTTAGTTTTAATTTTAAAGGGAAAGTGTGTTAGCATGCACTATTTATGCTGGACTAGAGACAGATTGAAAAAATAAAAGATAACATAGTGGAAGAAGAATTACATTCTTATATAAGTCATGTTTTAGAATTTTAAAGGAAGCATAAACTGTATTTTTACAGATATGAGGATAATGTCACTTCAATCCTTGAAGGGTTCAAACCTTGAACACTTCATGAACCATGAGGATAATGTACCCTTCAACCCTAAGTGTAGATCCAGTGCTTAATATTATGGATTGAATTGTGTCACCCAAAAAGGATATGTTGAAGGCGGAGCCAACTTGGTGCTATAGACAGAAGCACCATGCCTTCCCATCCCTCCACAGCAAAGACCCAAAACACTAAGTAAAACAGAGACAAATGTCAATTTTAGAACCCTAAGTGTCAAATGAAGAGATAAAGAACTCAACCAAGCACCGAATGGACCAAGAAACACCTGAGGCTACCAGACTCTGAAACAGACAAAGATGGATCTTCCCCTACTACACACATAGAGAGCATAGCCCTGCCGACACCCGGAATTCAGACTTCTGAATTTCTGTTTTTCAAGGACATCTCTTGGTGGCATTTTGTTATGGCAGCTCTAGGAAACTAAGACACTTGTTCCAGATTAAACTGTGTTCCCCAAAATATGTGTTGTAAATCCTAACCTCTATATTTGTGGATGTAATCCCATTTAGAAATAGAGTTTTCTTTGTTATCTTAATGAGTTCATATCATCGTAGGGCATGTTTCAAGCCAATCACCTTTGAGATATAAAAACAGCATATTAGGCACAGAGAAGCAAGTAGAGATGGGGGGAAATATATGCCATGTCACATGAAGATCACCAAAGAACTGAGGAACAGAAACTGAAAACAGACAAGGACCTTTCCCCAGAGCCAACAGAGAGCAAGCCTTCCCCTAAAGATGGCACACTCTGAATGTGGACTTCTAGCCTCCTAAACTCTGATAAAATAAATTTCTGTTTGTTAAAGCCACCTACCTGTAGTATCTCTGTTATAGCAGCATTAAGAATCTAAGACTATATTTAACATAATTACAACAATTTGGTTAAAAAGCAATATGTAAATTCCATTTCTTTTTTTCAAATTCAAATGTGGACTCTTCTTATCAATAGACAAATATAAGACCCCATTAAGGATCAACCTGTTCCCATAAAATATTCCAAAATTTGTCTTCTCTATATTCTAAAGGCTCTAACAACAATTAATGAATCAATGAACTCTAATGTAAGTTTCTTAGGATTAACAATCATTCATTATTGTGTATCTGCATTCTCAGATAGTGCTTTTCACATGAATGAATTTCAATGAACAAATGTTTGTTAAACTAATATAAATTTTCATAGACTTTTTATTCTTATTATTCTTTCTCTAATGTTGTTATTGCCTTTTTGTTACATTCATATTAAAACAGTATCACCAAACAGTATTATGACTGAATAAAGTGTAAGTAGGCAGCAAAGATTTAGTTAAAACATACTTTAGTAATGTGTTACTAGTAGTAGCAATAAACTAAGTAATAGCAGTAGTAAAAATAATAAACATGATAATGTATCTGTAGAGCATATATGTGACAGGAATCAGCTAAGTGCTTTATAAAAATTATCTCATTTCATATTCACTATAATTCTCCGTGTTGCTAATCATTAATATTCCTTTTATAGATAAGGAGAGCTGGGGTGTGAAAAAGTTACATAATATTTCAAAGGCCATACGGATAACACACAACAGAACCAATTCTTGAGCTCAGGTATACCAGGGTCTGCACTGTTAATCATTAACACATAATATTGTTGGTCTATGGGTTTGTATATATGTATGTCTGCTAATAATACCTTTAGCAAACACCTTGCAATAAATGGAAAGGAGCCAATGTTTTATTGAGAAGGATGGTCCACGCTTCAGTGCTTGATCATTCATTTTCACATATATTTATATTAAAGGAGTCAGGAAACACTTGCAGGAAACAAACAAACGTAACAGTTGTAGAAGCAATGAAGTAATCAAGGTGAAAATGTTTAAGAATTCATTGTGGTGAATGAAGCATTTGGTTCATTGCCAAAATTTCTGGTCATCTAATTAAATCAAACCAATCGTTGTCAAGTTAATTCTGACTCATGGCAGCCCCGTGTGTCAGAGCAGAATTGCGCTCCATAGTGTTTTCAATATCTGATTTTTGTGAAGTAGCTCACCAGGCCTTTTTTCTGAGGTGCCTTTGGATGGAATAGCACCTCCAACATTTTGGTTAGCTGTCTCTTGTGTTGCCCTTTGCATCACCCAGGGACTCATGGTGATATGATACTTTCTTTAAATGTTATAAACAACCAAATTATATGACCATATATTCAATTTGGCCAGACAAAGTATGAAAGGACAATATCACTGTCTTTGGAGGCTTCATTTTATGAAGACTAGTGGTATATGGGAGTCCCTGGTTGGTGCAAATTGTTAATGTACTCGACTCTAACCAAAAGGACAGAAGTTCGAGTCCACTCAGAGGCGCCTATGAAGAAAAGCCCTGGTGATTTACATTCAAAACAGCAGCCATTGAAAACCTTATGGATCACGGTTCTACTCTGGCATACTTGGTGTTTTCATGAGTTGAAATCAGCTCGAGGCAACTTTTCTTTCCTTCTTTTTTTTTTTTTTTAAAGTGGTCAATAAACAGATTTATTGTGTAGAATAAATACCTGAAGACAGATCGCTTTGTTAGTCACCCTAGAGAGAACAGAGTAATATTATCACATGTGGAGTTTTCTGTTTTCATTTATGGAAAGCTTAAATGTGATGGGTGGGGGATGATGAAATCCTGTTATATCTTAGTGTCTACATTCTTATTAGAAATCAATGATTTGAAGACTAGAAAGAACAGTGTGTGTGGAGAGCAGAAGTTAGAGTCAAAGTAATGACAGATGAAGATGAAGAGGTTGAACGTGAGTGCAGAGCATTTAAGATAGAAAGGGAGAAAAGAGTCAGATTATTTAGGGTCTTACTGGTTATATTAAGTATTTTGAATTTTAAATCTGAAAATAATGTGAAGTCATGAATGCAAGCGCACTGATTAATTTACATTTCATATACTTTCCCTAATGATTTCACCAATGGCTTTCTCCCATCCTTTTTCCCTCTTATATTTCTCCCCATTTGTGCTCTCCCTTATCACTGCTTCATTTTCTATTTTGACAACCACTTAATTGCCCTATCCAATTTCAACTCCTTTGCCAGTGCTTCTTATGTCATCAGTGCCACTACTTATTGTCTGCTTCCTCCAATTCTTAGGCAAAAATAAGTAATAAATTGTATGAAAAATACTTGGATATTTTTAGACTTCTTGATTTAGTATTTTGACATTTTGGATATCATATTTTACCCTTTGTTTTGATATGCTTCTTGGAAATCAAAATCACATCTGCTTCTGTCTGCTGTCTATATCCTTGAGCAATTTTGGCCAGCTTTATGTCATTAAATTAGTCTTCCCTACATTTTATCAATGCTGAATTTACTATCTGTATATTGAATAGACTGCATATGCAAAAAACAGAATTATTTGTAATATGTGGTATTATTTTATCAATATGTGCTCATATCTTTCAAAATTAATATTTGAAACTGATTTTTTATGAACAATTAACATTGTTCCCAAATCAAAATTGATTTTGATTTTTATTAAAATTATTTTGTGTTATCCTCTAAAGAATAGAATACTTTCAAGAATAAGTAATTCATTATTATAGCAGATTTTTACAAGAGTTTTCAATGACTTATTTAATAACCAAAAATTATACTTGTATCAAGTGTAGGCTGCTAATATTCACTGTGTATAAGTCTAATTTTTCAGCTACTGGAAGAGGAAGGAAACAAAACGTGTACTTCCATAATTTAACCTTCTGGTATCATATGAGTGAGATGGACAGTGTTCATAAAACGTTTTAACTAGATCAGTAGACATGCAATTTGCTATTTACAAATATTCGAAACATTAACTCAACTGATGAGATAATTCTCTGGCTGCTAAATTTACACATCACTTTAAGAATACTATTTCAATTTCATCTCTGACTTAATTCCTATCTACCTACTTAGTTTGCCTTCTTGCTGTCTGGTTGGCGACTGGCATTCAGAAAGCCAAATCATACCTCACTTCAGTGCTGTAGGGAAGGCTTTGAAAATTCCCACGTCATTCTGTGGATCATGAGGTCTTTGACATCAGGATCTATTTATATCCTATTCTTGTTGGGCACATCAGGGATCCAGGAAAGAGTTGATAATAACTTGAGGAAGTAGACAATGGTCAAGCCTTTAATATTTCTAAAAATAATTCAGTAAGTTAATGGTTAAGTTCCAATCCATCAACATAAAGGAAATGTTCAATGATCAACCTGGAATCTGGTGTTAATTTAGCAATGTCATTGTAAGCAGAAACTTCAATCAAATTACTTTTAATAAATATATGAGTAGATTGAGTTCCTTGAGAAGCTAAGATTTACAGATTTGAGAAGTAGTGATGATTGTTTAAAACCTGGCTCCTAAAGTGGAAAACAAAGAAAAACCAAAAAAAAAAAAACAAAACAAACCTAAACCTGCTGTCATGGTGTCAATTCTGACTCATAACAACCCTATAGGACAGAGTAGAATTGCCCCATAGGGTTTCCAAGGCTGTAATCTTTAGGCAAGCAGACTGCCACATCTTTCTGCAGGGGAGCAGCTGGTGGGTTCCAACCATCGGCCTTTCAGTTAGCCGTCGAGCACTTTAATCACTGCACCACCAGAGCTCCTTAAAACAAAGAAAGTAAGCCCTAAAAGGGAGACACTAATAACATAGAGAAAAACTGAGAACACTGTGAAGCTATGGCAATGTAGTATGAAAGATTAAGAGAGAATTAAATTGTTTTGGGAAATAGACATCATTTCTTGGATGTTAGAGAAAAAGTAAAGATTAATTATATTGTGAATCGGCAAACAATCTTTATGATTATGGATGATTAGTGTTAGACAGAATTTTATCTATTTCAGTGATTGAAATGGAAGTCCAACACAATTTAAAATTAACTGAGTTTTAATGAAGAACAAGTATTATAAGAGTCCTTAAAAATGCCAGTAATTTCAAGTCTCAAAAAAATGCATCATTTATCTTTTCATTCATCCATATAAAATGCTGTCAAGCATCAATTTCAAAAAAAACGAACACTAGGTCTTACTTAATGTTATTTTTTACTTTTAAGTACTAAGGCTGCAATATTTGGACAAAACATTAGGTGTTTTACTTTTTAAAATGTATTTAATTAGGTTTTGAACAATAGTTTTCACAACACAGACTGCTCTCTCTCCTGCTGTTTCATTAGTGCTATTGAAAATAAACATTTGATTAAATATATTACGATTAACTATTTAAGATCAAGCTAAAAAGCCATCATCAACAGTTAATCTTGTTTCAGTGTGAAAATATTTTGCAATCTTAGCAAATTACTTGCCGTAAGTTGAATTTCTCTTGCAATGCAATGGCAAAAAGGTTACCAGTTCTGTATCAAGATGATGATTTAACATTTAGAAATACAAACTATGAATTAAGGAAAAATGGACTTAAATTTTATTATATACTTGTTTTCTTATTAAATGCCAAAAGAAATCAAAATATATTTAAAAAAACAAGCTTGAAAAATTTTGTAGAGAACAAAGTGGTGAGAATATTAATATCAAAACAGCTTATAACAGGTATGTTGGAATGCTTATTTATTTTAGAATTTACATACGGTACTTTGTTATATGTTTATTTGTATAAAATAACTCCTATTATAAATATTATTTACATAAAAATAATAGTATTTGATAATTTTTATTTAGATACAAAGAAACATGATTAACCCAAGTGGTTTCTGTTCGTGAAGTAAATCCAAAAGAACATTTTTTTTTTTTCCGCTAAAGTAGGGATATTTTCACAAACATCTAAGTAGGACTTCAAGTGTGAATCAATGGAAAACTCTAAACAGCTGTGTTTGTAAATCTTTAGCTAGCACAGATAGTATTGGGTAAGCTTAAAGGAAGATTCACTTTGGGAAAATAAAGACAAGAATCTTCAGAAAAATTTAATGTATAGAGCTCATGATGTTTGAGTAAAAATTAGTACAATATGAATTTATTTATAGAACAAGAAATCTTGTAATCAGAAAGGGAAATGGGAGACACTACAAAATGCAATACAAATAGAATGCGTAACGGGAGGTCAAAAAGGAAAATAAAATCTGTGGAATAAAAATTAATTTTGAAGTTATTTGCACAGAAGGAGGAACCTTTTCAATGACAAGGGAGTAAGAGTTAAATAGGCAGAAGAAATAAGAAGAGGAGTCATTTTCAGTAGTTAGAGAGCAGTGTGAGCAAAAACATAGGAAAAGAAGTTAATATGTACTGTGAGTATTTATACATCCATAATTTCTACAATAATTTTTGAATACCTGCTATTTGTTACTGTTATACTGGGCAGTGAGAATGAAAAATATTGACTAATTTATAATTAATTTATACTATCAAGGTGTTCCTTGTCTGCTGAACTAGATTATGTAACAAATTATCAGTTACTAGTTGCCATTGAGTGTCAGAGTAGAACTGTGCTCTGTAAGGTTTTCAATGGCTGATTTTTTTTTGGAAGTAATTTGCCAGGCCTTTCTTCCCAGGCACCTCTAGATGGGCTCAAACCTCCAAACTCACTTAGCAGCCTAGTATATTAATCATTTGCACCACCCAAGGACTCCATGTAACAAATACAGAATCTAAATAAGTGGTATATTATAGATGTATAATAAGGAGAAAAATTCAGCATCACTTATTAAATAAATATTTTTTGAGGATGTACTATGCACCAGTCGTTGCTTTAGGCTCTGAGTATACTCTGTCAATATTAAAAGTAGGGTCTCTTTCCTCAAAGAGTATATATTTGTTCTTAGGTGATTATCTTTCTCAAATGTGTGACAAGGAAATATGGTAGCTATGACGAATCAAGATTCAGGCAATAGCAGTTTAGAACAGTAACTAAGACATGAAGTATAAAACTATTTTCTCTGTTCTTTAATTCTGAAAAATATATTACTGTGCCTTGAGGGATTCCAAAAGAAAAATGAAAGACTGTATTTGCAATATGCTAATTACTAGTGGTAATAAACAATAAACTAGTATGAGCATGAATAGTGGAAACGCCTTGACTGAGAATGAATTCTGACTTTACCAGTTACCAGCTTTGAAACCTTTCATAAATTACATGATCCTCCATGCCTCAGTTTCTACGTCTATAAAATGGAAATAATACAGTTGTTAAGATTAAGAAGTAAACATATTAAAACCCTTATGTCTATACTTGACACATAGAAAGCATTATATAAGTGCTGGCTATAATAAAAATACAATGATGTTATGCTAATAATAATAACAACACTGGTGGCTCAATGGTTAAGAGTTCGGCTGCTAACCAAAAGGTTTGCAGTTTGAACTCACCAGCCGCTCCTTGGAAATCCTTTGGGGCAGTTCTACTCTGTCCTATAGAGATGCTATAAGTTGGAATCGACTTGATGGCAATGAGTTTGGTTTTTTGGTTTTTGGAATAGTAATAGTAATAGCAATAATTTCTCCTTCTAGAAAACCTCCACACATCACAGCCTCAAAACTTGTACACAGAGACAGAAATATGTTTCTTGGCTATGAACTCCTACTTTATTTTATATACAGTCTGCATTCTTCATCCCACTCTGATTTTTTTAGATTCGAATGATTAACCATCAAGTCGATTTCAACTCACAGGAGTTCCTGGGTGGTGCAAACAATGAACATATTCAGCTGTTAACTGAAAGGTTGGAGGTTCCGGTCCACTCAGAGGCACCTCAGAAGAAAGGTCTGGTGATCTATTTATGCAAAATAAGCCATTGAAAATTTTATGGTGCACAGTTTATATGATTATAATAATATTTTTCCAAATAGAGTTACTGCAGTACGTAGATACAAAGAATCATCGTACTTACGGTATCTTAAGATACGATAAAAATGAAAATCTGTGTTTTAGAAACAAAATTTTCTATTTGTATTTTATAGATAATTGAGAAAAATAAATGCTTAAATAAATTTATGAAGGCCCAAAACTAAATAATGGCTGAATCAGGATTTAATCCAATGTAGCCTAGCTCTAGCAAATCTAATCACACTCATACCCACACAAGTGTGTGTACACGTGTGTGTATATATGTGTGTGTGTATATATATATATATATATATATATATATGCATTCACATAAAACAACAGAAATATATTTGAGAAACATTATTTTGCGGTATGTTTGAATACATACATACATACACACACACACATATAATTTTATAACTTGATTTTTTTCATTGTCGTTGTTAGGTGCCATCAAGTCGGTTCTGACTCATAGTGACCCTATGTACAACAGAATGAAACACTGCCTGGTCCTGCACCATCCTCATGATCATTGTCATGCTTCAGCCCATTGTTGCAGCCACTGTGTTAACCCATCCCGTTGAGGGTTCCTCTTTTTCGCCGACCCTCTACTTTACCAAGCATGATGTCCTTCTCCAGGGACTGGTCCCTCCTGATAACATGTCCAAAGTATGTGAGACAAAGTATTACCATCCTCGCTTCTAAGGAGCATTCTGGCTGTACTTCTTCCAAGACAGATTTGTTCATTCTTTTGGCAATCCATGATATATTCAACATTCTTCGCCAACGCCATAACTCAAAGGCATCAATTCTTCTTCGGTCTTCCTTATTCATTGTCCAGCTTTTGCATGCATATGAGGCGACTGAAAACACCATGGCTTGGGTCAGGTGCACCTTAGTCTTTAAAGTGACATCTTTGCTTTTTAACACTTTAAAGAGGTCCTTTGCAGCAGATTTTCCCAATGTAATGCATCGTTTGATTTCTTGACTGCTGCTTCCATGGGTGTTGATTGTGGATCCAAGTAAAATGAAATCCTTGACAACTTCAATCTTTCCTCCATTTATCATGAAGTTGCTTATTGGTCTAGTTGTGAGGATTTTTGTTTTCTTTATGTTGAGGTGCAATTTATACTGAAAGCTGTAGTCTTTGATTTTATAATCTGATTTTTTTCATTAACAATATACAAGATTCATTTTATTGTAGTGTGCTGGGTATACACTGAAATTCAAACCTTACCATGATACATAGATATTATTATATAGCATGATTTTTCCCCTTTAATAATATACTAAATACTAAAAGACTCGTTTCTTGTGAAAATATTTGCCTCTAAAAGATAATTTTATTGGCTACATAATATTTAATTTGATATAGTTACTATGACTTCTTTGAACAAATTCCTACTATGGGGCATGTAGGTTATTGGCATTTTTCACTCTAAGGAAAAAAAAATGTATTGGAAAACTTCAGTGCTATAATTTTAAGTATATTCTCATCACTAAGCAGAATAAATAATTTGAAGTGAAATTATTGCATCAAATATATGTGTTTTGAACATCTTTCTAAATTACTCCCCAGAAAATATTCCATTTTACCTATGATAAAAATAATTTTGGATTCAGGTCCAATACTTGATTACAAAAGATCACTATTTTAGATTTTTACTCTACAGAATGTCCTAAGAAATCTCACTTTTTCCACTAGTGCACTCCATAAGTATAACCACTGACCTGATTTCTTTCTCATAGAATTATTTTTCCTCTTTATGAATCTTATGTGATGAAATCATATAACTTGGGTTCTTTTTTGTATGGCTTCTTTCACTCAACATGGTACTTGTTGTATTCATCCATATGGTTGAATACAGCACTGGCTCCTTAATTCTCATCATTGAATAGCATTTCTTTGTGTGAATTATTATTCATTATACTGCCAGTGGATATTTTAATTCTTTCCATTCATTGGTTATTATAACTAGTGCTACTATGAACATTCTAGTAAATACGTTTTTGTAAACATACGCATTCATGTCAATTGGATATATACTAAGGAGTGAAACTCCTGGGTCTTAATGATGTGTACAGTTTTCATAAATGGATAAATAAATCCACCTTTCCACCAGAAGAGCATGAGCATTCCAGTTGTTCAACAATCAGCAACATTTGTTGTTGCTATTTAAGATATTCTGATAAAAGAAGAGTGACATTTCATTGTTGCTTTATTTTAATTTTCTTCATAAACAGTGCAATAGAACCTATCTTCATAAGTTTGTCATTTAGATATCCTTTTCATCTGAAGCTCCTATTTAAGTCTCTAATCCACTTTACTATTGAATTTTTATTTTTAATTTACTGAATTTTTAACTATATTCTCCATGTGAATCCTTTGTTCAGTGCATGTGTTGCAACTATCATCTCCATTCTATGGTTTGCCTTTTAACTCTTTAATGTTTTTGATGAATAAAATCCAAATCAAACAGGTCGCCTTCAAGCCAATTCTGACTCATAGCGACTATAAGACAAAGTAGAACTGT
The DNA here is from genome assembly GCF_000243295.1 of Trichechus manatus latirostris. NCBI lineage: Eukaryota > Metazoa > Chordata > Mammalia > Sirenia > Trichechidae > Trichechus > Trichechus manatus. The sequence continues at coordinate 9,643,079 of NW_004443949.1, read as the reverse complement.
CCCATAGAGTTTCAAGAAGTGCCTCGTGGATTCCACTGCCAACATTTGGGTTAGCAGCCATAGCACTTAACCACTACGCCACCAGGGTTCCCTTTGATGAATAGAAGCTTATGATTATACCACTTTACAATTTATCAGTGTTTCCCTTTATGGTTTTTTTTTTTTTTTTTTTGGTTATACTCATTTTAGGAAAATTTGCCTGTCCCCAAATCATTAATTTATTTATTTGTCTATCCTTCAGCCAGTACCAGTGTGTTCATTCATACGGCTTTGTAATAGGTCTTGTTATCTAGTAAGTCTTCAAATTTTGTTCTTCTTCAAACTTGTCATTGCTCCCCTTGGCCACTTACATATCAAATTTAGAATCAACTTGCCAATTCACACACACACACACACACACACACACACACACACACACACACCCTTTCCTAATATTTTGATTTGGATTGCCTTCTTTGAATCTCTAAACTGATTTGGAGAATTGGCATCTTTATAATATTGAGTCTTCCAAAACACAAATATCAAAAATGGTTTATTCTTCTATATACTTTGGCTTTTTATGCTTTGCTTAATAATATTCAGTATTGTTTTATCTTGCATAAAGTTTGCTAGATTTATTTTTAGATGTTTGATTATTTATGGCAATGCAATTATATCTCTTTTAAAATGGTATTTTCAATTTGTTAGATGATGTTATATAAAAAAGCACTGATGTTTGATATTGGTGTGTCCAGTGACCTTGCTAAACCACTTTATTGTAATAATTTATAGATTCTCTTGGATCATTTATTTAGATAATCATGTTGTATGTGAGTAATCATTGTTTTATTTATTCTCTTCCAATCCCTTCATTTTAATTTCTCACTTTATTGCACTGGCTAATAGTTCCAGGCCAGTAATAAACAGAAGTGGTGATGGAGTTAATTACTAATCAAAGGGACAACATTTGATATAATCTATTGTTAATGACTGTAGCGTATGCCAAATTCTTCATTCCTGATAATAGTAATGTGATCACGCACCCTCTCTCTCTCTCAATCTTCGTAGAAATTTTTCAATGTTGTTAGTCTTTTCATAGAACAAACATCAGAGTTTAGATGGCTTTTGTTTTATTGAAACTTTGTTTTCTACTTCAATTTTTCTTCTTATCTTTATCATTTCTATTCTTTTACACACTTTAAATTTTTTCTTCATTTTATAACTTTTTGAGATAAATGTTTAGATTAGTGAGTGTCAGTCTTTAATTTTTTCTCTTATACGCATTAAAGATTATATGTTCTCCTCCAAGCGCAGCTTTAGCTATATAATGCAACTAACTTTATGTTATATTTTCATTGTCTTTTAGTTAATGGTATTTATTAATTTAAAAAAAAAGCTATTTTCTAGGAATGTGTTTATTATTCATATCTAGCTTAATTCCAGTGTTGTAAGAGACATCTTCTTGAAGTTCATCTTCTGACGTTTGTTGAGGCTTGTTCCTTATGTTTTAAAATAAATTTCATAAATAGTGTATTTCAGTACCCATTTAAAAAGTTCACAAGGCTATAGAGCATCTTTTTGAGCCTTACATTTTCCTGTCGTTTCTTTCGTTTTATATAATTTCACTTATTCTCAAAACTGTGAAGGATTAGAGTAGAATTTGTCTTTCCTCTTGTATATCGTTTCTTCTAATATAATGTTTTCTCCTAAGTCTGCTACTCACTGGATAAAAGCAAATAACAATTTCTGGTAGAGGCATTTTAAGATTAGTTGATAGTGAATAAAAATTTTATCTGATGATCACTTCCTGTCCAATGTATATTCCACTGGAAAAATGAGAAGCAGAGCTGAGAAAATATCATCCATCTGATCCATCTTCATTTAGCAGGGAAATTGTTTCCATCCTGTCCCATAGAGTTGGGCTTGTGGCCTACTTTCAACAAAAGTTAATTGCAAATATCAATCTACACATGAGCCACCTTTGTTTAATTGTCTAGAAATAAGTACTAATGTATCATTTAAAGGCCATATCTGAACAAATATTATAAGTCATTTTATTACAATAGACTGCCAAAGGGAACACCATTTTGTTGGATATGAAAATATCAACCCTCTTCCACCTTGATTTCCCAGGATGCTGAGAATGGGGAAATCAGAGGACAAATGTGCATCTTGGAAATATTGTGATATTTCTAATATTCCTTCTACTCAATGACAAGATAGAGATAACTATTATTGTTAAGCCATGTTTCTCTCTTTCTAGCTCTTTTTCTTTCCCTCTCTCTTTCTTCAGATCTGTTTTGTATTTGGAAGCCTTCATGTTATGTGTAAAGATAAAAGTCAGGCCAATTTCTAAGGCTTTCTACAAGTAGCCTAATATCTATTGAATATGCAATACAAACCTCATGCCACTTAAAATAAGTAATATAATATTCAAATATACTCATTGCTGTTGAGTTGATTTCGACTCATAGCGACCCTATGAGGATAAAGGAGAACTGCCCCATAAGGTTTCCAAGAAGCAGCTGTTGGATTCAAACTGCTGACCTTTTGGTTAAAGCCAAGCTGTTCACCACAGCGCCACCACAGAGAGTTATAATCAATGTAGTAATGCTAAGTTATTAACTAAAGATTAATTAATAGGGTTTATTTATAAATTCTGGTAGTTCTTAAGGCATTTTAAAAGTTTTACAAGTAGTTACAATGAAATACTATGCATAGTGGTCACTTTAAATGTCATCTATTCATATTTATCCCATGTATTTACCATTATCCAATGTCAAATAGTACCTTGCTTAGCCTGATGACTTTTGTGCCCTATATAAATGATTTGTCAAAAGTTGCACTACATTGTCAAATTAATTATATTTGCATTCAGCTTCATGGGTTGATTTTTTTTTTTTTTTTTTTCTTTTGCAAAGAGGTGAAAAACTTGAATGAAATCATGGCCAAATCTATTGTTATTTGGAAGCAGCTGAAGCTTTTTTCTTTCTTTCCTTTTTTTTTTTGGTAGGAAGAGGCATATGGGATAAGAGAAAGGAAGAGTGAAGAAAAACAAAGAAAAAGAACAAGGAAAAGAAGATAAAAGAAAAAGAGACAAAGGAGAGGAAGGCATATTTTTTGAAAAATAAATATGAAATCTAATGTTTTTTTATTTACAACAGAGCAGAAAAAATTAAATATATGAATATTAGCATATTTATTCATTCATTTACCCATAATTTATTGAATGTTTACCTATTCCAGGCACTCTGCAGGGTGACAGGAACACAGACTGTGCCCATTGGGAATCAATACATTATTGGAAGCACTGAGATGTCAGTTGGCAAAACTGATACTGTGCAGTGAGTCCTTTCCTAAACTTAAATCCAGCTGCCAATGGAGTACATAAGAAGGACTTTCTTACAATTCTTTAGGTCAGACATCCAGTATAGGTCATCAAGGTGTCAGCAGGGCTCGTTCCTTTCTGGAAGCTCTAGGAGAAAATACATCTCCTCGCTCATTTGGATTGTTGGCAGAATTCCCTTCCTTGCATCTGTTGGACTAAGGTCCCTGCTTCCTTGCTAGCTGTCAACTGCAGGCTGTTCTTAGCTTCTAGTGGACTCCATGTCCTTGGTCCTGGTCCCCTTCTTTTTTTCCTCAAAGCTAGCAATGGCAGGTCAAGTCCTCTTCACATTGCATCTCTATGACTCACATTTCTGCCTTTCTCTTCCACTGTTAAGGACTCATATGATTTGATTGATCCCACCCAGGTGGTCTAGTTTAATTTTACTACTTCAGTGTCTTCAAACTTAATCGTATTTGCATTCCTTTTTGCCATGTAAGATAACGTACCGATAGGTTCAGGGGATTCGGGCATGGACATTTCTGGGAGAGGCCATTATTCTGATTACCACAAATACTTAACTCAGAGTGGGGTGGGCAGGATGGGGCAGGCAAGGGAGGAGTGGAGTTAGGCTCCTAAAATATATAAGGAATATCAGAGATAAATTTCAAAGAATAAGTAAAAATTCCTCAGGAAGGTGAAAATAAAATGAGTTAGCAAGAATATTTAAGAATGAGGTTTGTGATTCAGAGAAAGAAAAATGACAGTTTTGAAGATGTGTCTTCAGTTTAGCATGTGATACGGATACCATGAGTGGCTGAAGAGATTATCGAAAGACTTCTCTGTCTCCTGTGCCATGCTTAGGCATTTGAGCTTTTTTCTAAAAATAGTAGAAAACCATAGAAGCATTTTAAAACATAAAACAACATCACATGTGTATTTTATTTAAAAAAAAATCACTGACAGAGGCATAGAAAGGGCTTGCAGGGGAGAGTCAAAGCTGGAAGGGTAAAGTCAGGAGGATGATACAATAAAGGAAGCAAGAAATGGTATCAGCCGATCATAGGCAATGATAATAATGACATTGAAGGAGGGAACGGATTGCAGAGATATGAAGTAAGTACAAATGACAGAACTTGAAACCAAACTGGATGTGGGGATAAAGCTAAAGGGAAGAAAGAGGGATTTCAAAACTTCTGGCTTTGGAAGCTGGGGGCCTGACTTGAAAGTATCAATTCATGTTCCGTTAAACATATGCCTGAGGAATTATTGTAACTAAAGCTAAAGAGGCTGATTTATTCTGTGATGGACTGGGCTTGGTTGTCCTACACTGAAACTTCAGTTAGAATTGAGAAAATTATAAAGATACAGCTCATTTCTTATCAAATGTATACCATTGCTGCTGTTGATTAATAATATATCATTAATTTATAATTCCAATTGATGTAGAAATTCAGAGCGTTAAAAGTATAACCTTGAAGTTTAAAAAGGAACAGAAGACATACCGTCAATGCTCAAGAGCATCTTTGATGCCTGTGAGCCATCCCACAGTAATAAAGGTATACACTGCATGTTAAACTGGAAAAATTATTTGGCACTTATGATTTATCATGATTTACAAAAAGATATATTCTTCAGCTCCATGATTTCCAAAAGTATTTTAAAAGCATACCTGTACTTTTGCCCGTGATAAATTCTAGGGAACACTCCTATGAAATAATCCAAACGTTATCTTGGTTTCTGTTGCTAGTGTCTACTAAAAGTAACTGAGCTCCTTGGAGGATTCTTGACTACATGTCTTGGGGTAGGAAATAAAAAAAAAAAAAGGCTCAGTCTGGAACCTACTGTTGCTGACTGTCCTACATTTAGGACACTTTCAAGGTTCTTGGAGGTATTGAAATTATCTTTTTTTTTTTTTTTTATTGTTGTAGTTAAATGAAGTTTACATTTCAAGTTAGTCTCCCATACAAAATTTTATGCATACATTGTTATGTAACCCTAATTGCTCATCCCATTCTGCGACAGCACACTCTCCTTCCCGCTCCTGATTCCCCATGACCATTCAACCAGCTCCTAACCCTCTCTGCCTTCCCATCTCACCTCTGGACAGAAGCTGCCCCTTTGGTCTCTTGTATCTATTTGACTAAGAGGCACACTCTTCACAAGTATCACTTTATGTCCCACAGTCCAGTCCAATCCCTGTCTGAAGAGTTGGCCTCAGAAATTGTTTTAGCTCTGGGCTGATACAGAGTCCAGGGGCCATGCTTTGCAGGGTAACTCCAGTCTCAGTCAGACCCTTAAGTCCGGTCTTCTTACTAGAATTTGAGTTCTGCACCCCAACCTTCTGCTGCTCCATCAGGGACTCTCTGTTGTACTCCCTGTCAGGAAGTTCATTGGTGGTAGCCGGGCACCATCTAGTTCTTCTGGTCTCAGGCTGATGAAGTCTCTGGTTTGCGTGGCCCATTCTGTCTCTTGGGCTAATACTTTCCTTGTGTCTTTGGTGTTCTTCATTCTCCTTTACTCCAGGTGGTTGGGACCAACTGATGCATGTTAGATAGCCACTTGCAAGCTTTTATGACCCCAGATGCCACTCACCAAAGTAGGATGCAGAACATTTTCTTAATAAGCTTTGTTATGCCAATTGACCTAGATGTCCCCTGAAAGCATGGTCCCCAGACTCCTACCCCTGTTAGTCTGTCTCTCAAAGTATTTGATTGTATTCAGGAAACTTCTCAGCTTTGGTTTAGTCCAGTTGTGCTGACTTCCCCTGTAGCATGTGCTCTCCTTCCCTTCACCTAAGATGATTCTTATCTACTATCTAGTTAGTGAATAAACCCTCACCCTCCCTCCCCACCCCCATAACCATCAACGAATGTTTTCTTTTGTGTTTAAATCTTTTCTTGAGTTCTTATAATAGTGGTCTTATACAGTATTTGTCCTTATGTGACTGATTAAATTCACTCAGCATAATAAGTTCCAGCTTCCACCATGTTATACGATGTTTCACAGCTTCATCGTTGTTCTTTATCGTTGCGTCATATTCCATTGTGTGGATATACCATAATTTGTTTATCCATTCGTCCGCTGTTGGGCACCTAGGTTGTTTCCATATTTTTGCTATTGTAAACAGTGCTGCAGTGAACATGGGTGTGCATATATCTATTCGTGTGACAGCTCTTACTTCTCTAGGATATATTCCAAGCAGCGGGATAGCTAGATCATATGGTACTTCTATTTCTAGCTTTTTAAGGAAGTGCCAAATTGATTTCCAAAGTGGCTGTATCATTTTACATTTCTCCCACTAATTTATAAGTGTTCCGGTCTCTCCACAACCTCTCCAGCATTTATTATTTTGTGTTTTTTGGATTAAGGCTAGCCTTGTTGGGGTGAGATGATATCTCATTGTAGTTTTGATCTGCATTTGAAATTATTTTAAAGGGGTCATCACTGGCCTATTTGAAGTAATTAAATAGCTAATGAAATATTAGATATAATTATAAAAACACATGGGTCCAAAAGAGAGGGATAATATAAATTACAAACAATATATATATTTATACAATCAAAGAAGGATGATGATAATTGAATAGTTATAATTTTAAATATTTTTCATACAAAGGGGTATTTATTATATCATATAAATACATTCTGGCAAGGCTTGAGGATTTTTTGCTTGTGTTAGATCCTGCAGCTGGCTCCTGTTTGTCATATCTCCGGTTCTTGGGATTGAGCTGGAAACTTACCTGTGGTCTTGCCGGCAGATCTAGGGATTCTTCGATCTTTGCAGCCTGTGAGCAAGAGCCCTGCTCTCTGACCTGCTGATTTTGGGTTCATCAGCCCCTGCAGCTCTGTGAATCAGGAGAAGCCTCTATCCTGACCCACAGACTTGGGACATTCCAGCCTCCACAACTGTGTGAGCCATTTCCTTGATATAATTACCTCTCTTTATATATATTTATATGCTTTACTGATTTTGTTTCTCTACAGGACTCAGCCTAAGACAGAAGGAATAGCAGGCACCAAGCAAGTCAGCAGAATACATTGCGTTAGCACTCAAGGCTTGAAAATAATCCTCTGTTCTCTGAGACCATTTAGGCAATGGCCCTACCCTCCAGACTCCAGGTACTGGCCACACTCTCCAGATTCTGAGGGGAGGCCCCTCAGCCCTGGGCTTCAGCTCCACCTTCCAGGCCAGCTGGAATGGCAACTCTGCTCCCTTGGCTTTGGGCGACCCCATTCTCCTAGTCTATCTGAGTGGCAACTCCACCATTTGAGACTGAAGGAGCTCTGCTTCCTGTGTTCCTTTTCTCTTCAGCTTCTGCTTCCCGGTTCCTTGGCCTCTTGGTCCTTTGGACCTCTCAGCCCATGTCTGCCCTGCTGGGGCAAGTGTTCCAAAGCTCTGTAGCTCCACCAATAAGTGCCTGGAGACACCCCACTCCACCTGTAAACTTCGGCCAGAAAGCACTCAGCTCCCCTGCTCTGTGGGTCTGCAAACCTAGCTCCGCTGATACGTACTCAGAGGCAACCCACTCTCCCAGGAAGCTTCCTATGCAAAGGCACTCAGCTCTCTCACTCTGTGGGTCAGCTCCCACACTGTCTCACACTAGTCTCCTGGTGCTGCTGCTGCTGCTGCCACTTCTGCTGCTGCTTCTCACCCTCTGTGTCATCTCCAGTGTAACAGCTCTCCTCACTTCCTTCTGAGTCCTCACCAGAATTATCTCTGACATCCATAATTCCATAAACAGTCTCTTTAAGGCAATTTACGCTTTTACTATTAGGCATTTTAAAACTCTTCCAGCCTCTATCCATTCACAGTTTTGAGACTGCTTCCACATTTAAGGTTAGAGCAGCACCCCACTCCCAGCATCAAATTCTGTCTTGGTTATCTAGTGGTGATATAACAGAAGTACCATAAGTGGATGGCTTCAACAAACAGAAGTGTATTTTCTCACAGTCTAGTAGGCTAGAAGTCCAAATTCAAGGCATCAGCTCCAGGGGAAGACTTTCTCTCTCTGCCAACTCTGGAGGAAGGTCCTTCTCATCAATCTTCCCCTGAACTAGAAGTTTTTAGCACAGAAACCCCAGGTCCAAAGGACATGCTCTTCTCCCGGCACTACTTTTTTGGTGGTATGAGGTCCCCATGTCTCTCTGCTCGCTTCTCTCTTTTATATCTCAAAAGAGATTGGCTTAAGGCAAACTAATCTTGTAGATTGTGCCCTGCCTCAGTAACATAACTGCAACTAATCCCATCTCATTAGCATCATGCAGATATGATTTACAACACATAGGAAAATCATATCAAATGACAAAATGATAAATAATCACACAATACTGGGAATCATGGACTAGCCAAGTTGACAGATATGTTTGGGGGACACAATTCAATCCATCACACATCCATGTGCCAAAAATAAAAATAAACAATTATTCTAGACACAGACTTTACACCTTTTACAAAAATTAACTCAAAATGGACCACAGATCTAAATGTAAAACACAAAACTGTGCAACTTTTTGAAGGGAACAGAAGAAAATCTAGGTGCCTGTGGGTTTGGCAATGGCCTTATAGATATTACAACAAAATGAAGATACATTAAAGAAAAAAATCATAAGTTAGATTTCATTAAAATTAAAAACATTCCTTTGTGAAAGACACTGTTAAGAGAATGAAAAGATGAGTCATATATTGGAAGAAAATAATTGCAAAGCACATATCTGATAAAGGTCTTGGATCCAAAACGTAAAAAGAACTCTTAAAACTTAGCAATAAGGAAACAAACAACCCAATTATAAAACGGGCAAACGATCTGAACAAACACTACACCAAAAAGATATACAGATGGAAAATAAACATACAAAAAGATGGTCCATATCTTATGGCATTAGGGAACTGCACATTAAAGTAACAATGAGATACTACTACACACCTCTTAGAATGGCTAAAATCGAAATGGTGAAAACACCAAATACTGGCGAGGAAGTAAAACAGCATGAACTCTCATTCATTGCTGGTGGAGTGCAAATTGGCACAGCCACTTTGGATTGCAGTCTTGCCAGACTTTTTTTTTTTATAAAGCTAAAATAGTCTTAACACATAATCCAGCAATCACGCTCTTTGGTATTTACACAAACAAGCTGGAAAAATTAAGTCCACATAAAAACTTACATACAAACGTTTACAGCAGCTTTATTCATAATTGTCAAAACTTGGAAGTAATCAAGATACCCTTTAATAGGTGATTGGATAAACAAAGTGTGGTACATTCATACAATGGACTATCACTGTGTGATAAAAAGAAATGAGCTATCAAGCCACAAAAAGACATGTTCCTCCAACTTAAAACTGCTCTAAAAAATAAAGCCCATTAATGAAAAAACAGATGACGGAAAAACGTTGTCTACTCTTCTGTGTCATCTAGTTTTGCTATATTCTGTGGTCCTTGGGAAAAAAAAAAACAAAACACTTGCAAATTAATGGAGTTTGGAAGAGCTGCAGGACCCTCTAATTTAGGGGAAAACGAGGCAAATGGCATAGAGCTTGGGAAAGAACTTGTAGGAAGGGGGTGGGTGGCTGTGACAATGTTAAAAATCATTTTTAATCAGAAAGTGAAGGTATAACACATGTATAAATTCTGAAAAATCGAAAATTTTAAATTTATATGCAATGTGCTTTTAATCACTTAATTTTAAGTAATGAATTCACATGCTACTAAAATATTTGTAAAGTAGTAATATAACTACCATGGTCCCAGAAAAAAAATCATAAAATGATTATTCTTTTCTGTGTGTAAATATTAAAATTATCTCTGAAAATACAATAAAGTATTTCCCTGTTTGAGTATTTTACACACTTTTCTGATTCATTCCTTTGTTTTGCTCTATTTTTCACTTTAAAGCAATAATTTTTACTTTTTCCTCAGTAATCTCTGTGACTACAAAATGAATGAGAAGGCTTTTGTTTTTGCTGCAATGATTTTCATAAAAGCTACCATGAACACAGTTATATTTGAACTATTTGATTATTTCATTGTTTTCTCTAATAATTCTCCCTAAGGAGCCCTGGTGGTGCATGGTTAAAGTGCTTGGCTGCTAACCGAAAGGTCAGGAGTTCGAACCCACCAGCCGCTCCATGGGAGGAAAAGTGTGGCAGTTTGCTTCCATAAGATTACAGCCCTGGAAGTTCTATGGGGCAGTTCTACTCTGTCCTATAGGGTTGCTATGAGTCGGAATTGATTTGACACAATGGGTGAGAATCATAATCTTAAAATGATGCCAAGAAACAGTCAGTGGCAAAAAATTGTAAGCACACCTTTACTCTTTTGACAATGGTTCTAGACGCTCTCAGTACCAGTGCTTATAAATTAAAAATTTTTCCTTTTTTAATTCTAGATTTTATGAATTTTAGATTAAAAATCTCCCGTTGTCAGGAATAGCTCTGATGAGTTTCTGACAAATCAGCAACTTCAGAGACATAGCTTCCCTTCTTCTACTTGTTTCTTTGCTAGGTTGCTTCATTGTAGTACAATGTCAATCATTTTGAAAGGGCTAAACTCCCCTCTATAATCAATTCTCTTAATTTTCTCTTTTATTTTCTGGTAAAAGACTATGCATTTATTTCATCCTCCATTTACTGTACAGGTTTTTCAGCTCTATCTCCCTCAATATCTTCCACTTGGGTATTTTATTAAGAGGGAATAGAAATAAGACAAGGAGATAGACTAATACATTGCTGATGTGGATACTTTTTCAGCTGATATCCACTGAGCCCCTCAAAAAACAGACTTGGAGCACATGATAATATAAATGAATTGATTGCGAAATGTAGATGAATTGATAGTTCTATATTTCCTTCATTTTCTCTTAGTTGTAATTCATCGATTCATTCAACAAACATTGATCAAAAGTTTACCATGTGCCTGACTCTAAAATTGTGATGTGCCCATGAACATGCCAGTCAAAAGTGTGATGACGTAAGCACAGAGCAAGTGGATAGTGCAGCAATCGCACATACAAGGACCAATTAACTCAGTTAAGGGATCAGGAAAGCTTTTTCTGAAAAATTAGAGACCTAGATTATAAGTATTTGATGGATGAGCAAAATGGATGATGGGAAGGAGAAAAGTGTTTTCACCAGAAAGACCATGTTTGAAAGCCTAAAGGAAGAGAAAAAAAAAAAAAAAAAGTCAAAGATCAATTTTTGAACAGCTAGTTCAGAAACAGTGAGAGAACAGTGAGTCTGGCTAGGCTAAGATTCTGTAATAAAGAACTTATTAGCCTCATTAAAGCATTTGGAATTTATCCTAAGTTTAATGGAGAGCCATTCCAGGGAGAGGTGACAATTTATGTTTTAGAAAATTCACTCAGGCTGCTTTCAGGGACGCAATTGAAGACTGTCGTTTACCCAAATGAGAAATAACAGCTCCCTGAACTACAGATGTGGAAATGAGGATGGTAAGAAGAAGTGGAGGATCTAAGGGTTCAGTGATTGATTCAGAGGGATTTAGTGATTGATTCTTTGGTAATGAGAGATAAAGACATGAAGGGCTGTGCCCTGATACCTGACATTGGCAATTAGATTTATGGTGTTGCCAATTCCTAGGGCAGGAAACGGGTGAGGAGATAACTTTGTTACGATACTGTATTCAATTTAAACAAAAAGGTAGTTTATTGTTCAAATCGCAAATTAACAATTTGGGCAATAATGTCAAACCAAAACATGTGATGAAGCTTTGTGGAATACTTTCACAACACCTCAGCACTGAGGACAGAAAAGCTCTAAAATCCATGATGCAAATATTGAGAATCTCTGCTTAATAAGACTTTTGGAACATAGACTGGACTAATTGACAATGCTACACAGATCATTTTAATTATTTACATGATATAGCCGATAAAAAATAAAGTAAAAGAAAACTTCATAGAAAACCTCCAATGGTAAACATGCAAGCCAGATAAAATTTCAATACAGTCAAGTTACTACAATGCCTATTTCGTGTTAGCTGTAAGTACATTCTTAGTACCTTGAATACCTGAACACATCTTTGATGTATTGGTTTTAGGACTGAACACAGAGAAAACAAAAATTTGTGGACTAATTTCCTTACCCCATTCCAAAGAAGGAATAAAATTCTAACAGTGGTATACTTTCCATGGAAATGATGTTAACAAATTGCATGCTAGAAATTTTCCAGTGGGAAGAGCACACTCATATTCTTAATATTTGGTCTGTATATGCCAAACATGTTTCTGTACCATAAGTGTGCTTGATTGCCTCATGCTAATTTTAAGAAATGGTAGTTACAGTGTACTTTAGTATAAGCAAAAACAGATTTCAAAATATCCAAGTAACTCCATTATAGACAAACCCCATTACCTATAAGTACACATTTAAAAATTAACTTGTGCCAAGTATGGATATTTTTCCCATGTGTTCAAGTGCAAAATACGTTAACACCGTTTAAGTTATCCCTGTGCCCTTCTCCATGGAGATTAAATATTTAACACTTAGATTCTAAGCATTTGCAGGAAAGATTTCTAAGGACCAGCATATTAAAGAAAATTAGTGTTTACTGAAGCACAACTGTTGCTTAATCCTCAAATAGTTCATAACTATCTCAAAAGTATATGTTAGTCCTTCATTTAAAATAGATTTTTTTAATAAGGAATGTAATATTCCTTATTTTAAAAAAATCAGAAAATTCTGGATTATTCTTTTCAAGAACCAGAATATGGTTCAAATTTTAAATGTGGGCAGACAGACTTCTTAAAGAAAGTTTTTTATCAACAATCATCTCTAAGAAAAACTAAACTTCTTACTATGCATATATTTTCACCAGGTTACATGTGGCAACTAATTCCTAGGCTATCACACAGCCAGTGAGGAGGATATTTCTAGAATAATATGTCCATTTGTTGTTGTCTTTTGTTTTTTTGTTTAAAGTTAGAAATTAAGGCCTATTCAAATATTTCCATTTACCATTTACATGTTTACAAAACATTTCTAATTTACTCACCAGGTAATGCAGATTAACAGATAAATTATTCTCAGATTAACTGTATACAACACACATTTCAATACCTTTTCTTTTATATTTTGTATAACAAAACAATACAGTTTAACTACCATGTTCACAATTGTATTTTCCAGGCAATAGAAGATAATGACATTTGAGCTGATATAAAATGTAAGCTTTATAAAAATCCCTATGAAGTAATCTTTCTTCCTCCCCACACTCTACTTCATTTATCTATCTAACTTAGAAACAATTCGGAAGAAGCCCAAAAGATTCCCCCCCTAGTATACAAGCCCTACTACACAAGCCCTGTGAATATGATGGGCTATCACTCTCCTGATTAGATTATAATACATGACAAGGGAGAAGAGATTTCCCAGAGGTAATCAAGGTCCCTAATCATCGGATTTTGAGTTCATCAGGAGAGATTATCCTGAGGGTCCCTGACCTAATCTGGTGATAACTTTAAAAGAGGCTCAGCAGGTATAAGACAAGCAGCCTTGTGGTGGTCTTGAATAAGCAAATTCCCATGCTGTGGAGAGGGCTTTATGACAGGAACAGTGGTAGCATTTAGGTGCTGAGGACCTCAGTCCTTCAACCACAAGAAATTGAACTCTGCCAACAACCACATGAACTCGGAAGAGATTTAGATGAAATTGCATCCCATTACAACATCCCTTTTGGAGCCTTGTGAGGCCCTGAGGGAACTCATCTAAGCCACACCACAGAAACTAACATGATAAATATGTGTTATTTTAAGCCATTAAGTTTGTGGTAGGTTTATTATTATTTTTTTAATACAGCACAGAAAACTAATACATGATATGTCCAGCTATTTATTTATTTTATAGTCAAAGAAAAATTGCCCTCAGAACATAAATTCATAGGCTATATTGAGAAACCTGATGGCAATAAGTAGCTGTAAAATGGGTTAAATTTATCTTTTGGTAAATTCACTTTCTCTTCCTCATGAATTTGACTTTCAATGCAACACTAATTTATGCTTTTAGTAATACATGACACTTCAGAAATCTGAAGTCCTTTCAATCAGTTGAGCTTTTGATGACAATGTTTATAAATTACATTTATTAGTACTGTCAAGATAAGAGTTTGAACTCTGATTTCAAACTGCAGCATTTTTTATTATATTGACTATTTTTCTCTTTATTTTTCTACTCTTTTTTGTTACCTTCTCTCTTCTGACTTGAATTTTCTTCACTTACTCAAAAGAATCCCTTATCAACATTAACTCTAATTGTTTCCACATAATTTGTATTCCACTGATCAGCTATGATCTAGTCTCATTTGTAGAAATATGCCTTTTATTTTTATAAATCTGTAGAAATGGAACATTCTCACTATATTTTACTCTTAGCGTTTGCTCTCTGAAAGCAATTGCAGCTGAGGAGAGTTCCATTTTGTCAAAGAGAGGCCACAGAGGAGGCCCTCCTGGTCTGGGAGGTAATTGTCTCCACCAGCAGCGAGGCCGCCTTTCCAGCTGTGTCTAACAGCTCACGTTGTACTTCGTCACCACCCTACACTACCTTTGTCCTATGGCTGCTGCTTGGTGGACTCACCATCTTCCATACACTCATGATAGTGAACTGCAGCTCCAAAGCAGACTCCCACACCACAAATTGTGGATAAGGTCTATAACTCTGACTCCTGGGCTTATTTGCAAGCATTGTCGGTCGCAGAATTATCAACAAAGGGATAAGAACGATATTGTCAGAAAATTTGGTTTGTAGCCCCAGCTAAGCCTACTAACCATTTCCAAGAAGAGGCAGATATAAGTGATCATCCTGAATCCTCCAGACAAGCCCATCTTCCAGCTGAGTAAAACTGAGTGGCATCAGTTGATGTCACCTGTAGGAGAGAAATAATCCAGCTGAGCCATGCCCAAATACCTGACCCATAAACTATGAGATATAGTACAGTGGTAATTATTTTAAGTTGTTCTGATTTGGGGTAGAATGTTGAACTGAATTAAAAATACTTCAGGAAGGGCTATGGAACTTATACTAAAAAAATTTTTTTTTTCTACTGCACCCCAGTCAATATAATGTTTCAGATTGTAAAAAGATTAAAACAGACCCATTTCCCTTGCTTCAACTTATCTTCTTTTCATTTTTTCCCTCTCTATTTCCCTCTATCCCCCCATTTATTAGCTCTCTCTCTCCTCTGAATCATGAAACCTTAACTAAAGGACAATCCACAAGGCTTACAAAACCAGATCTGAAAAGAACTGACAGTTGCCAGAATGGGATTTCACCAAGTATCCTACGCAAGAGTAATGAAAAACAGAACACTCTCCAGCCATTCCAATCACCAGTTTTATAGCAGTTAGAGATGAAAAAAACAAAAACAAAAACTATGACATGGGCCAGCCCACAAGGATATACACCCTCTATTCACCTTACCCTATAAAACTCTAATTCTGTTTACATTAGGAAGTTGCTTAGTCTTCAGGTGCTCCCCGATGTACATCAACTGATTAAAGACTTAAAGTCTACTGGTGCCATTTAACTATTGTTGTGCCTTGACAGAAACTATATAACTAATTCTCATATTGAATAGTATAAAATGTAATTTTGTGTTTTAAAAAAAACAAACCTGTTGCCATTGAGTTGATTCCGACTCTTGTGACCCTATAGGACAGTGTAGAACTGCCTTATAGGGTTTCCAAGAAGTGGCTCGTGGATTTGAACTGTTGATCTTTTCGTTGGCAGCCGTATCACTTAACTACTACACCACCAGGGCTCCAAAACCTGCAGTCGAGTCCATTTCAACTCCTAGCGACCTCACGGGGTTTCCAAGGTAACAAATCTTTACCAAAGCAGACTGCAACATCTTTCTCCCACGGTGCAGCTGGTGGGTTCGAACTGCTGACCTTCCGGATAGCAATCTTCTGAGTGATAAAGTTAAGCTTAAGAAGTTGTTGTTGTTAGCTGCCGTGGAGTCAGCACAACAGAACTAAATTGCTGCCTGGCCTTGTGCCATCCCTATGATTAGTTGTGAATCAAACCACTGTGACCCATAGGGTTTTCATTGGCTGATTTTCAGAAGTAGATCATCAGGCCTTTCTTCCTAGTCCATCTTAGGATGGAAGCGCCTCTGAAATCTGTTCAACATCATAGTAACATGCAAGACTCCAGTGACAGATGCATGATAGATTGAGGTACATTGGCTAGGAATTGAACCTTGATCTCCTGCATAAAAGGTGAGAATTCTACCAGTGAACCACCACTGTCCTCTTTAAAAACTTAAAAAAAGAAATCAAACCCACTGCCATCGAGTTGATTCTGACTCATAGCGACCCTATAGGACAGAGTAGAACTGCCCTCATAGGTTTTCCAGGGCTGTAAATCTTTACAGAAGCAGGCTGTCACATCTTTCTCCTGTGGATTGGCTGGAGAGTCTGAACTGCTTACTTTTTGGTTAGCAGTCAAACACTTTAACTGCTGCACCACTAGGGATCCTCTTTAAGAATTTAGGTGTATTAAATTTAAGATAACTTTTTGACTATTCCACGATGTTTTCTTAGGTTGTAATTGGGTTTCATATTGCTCACGAATTCTCAGTGAAATAAGGACGGAAAAACAATATTTCACAGTTTACAAGCCATTGAGGCATGAAGGCATATTGTTACTTCTTGCTATCACCTGTGTTTCCCCGGAGTTGTTCACATTGTGCCTCGACTCACTAAATGCTTTTCTAAAGCAGGTTTCAGATGAATGTCTTGGTTTCTTGCTGAAATAATAGCCTCTTATATGGTTTTATAGGATGTAAGCCCCCTGTCTTAGTTAACTAGTGCTGCTGTAACAGAAATACGTCAAGTGGATGGCTTTAACAAAGAGGAATTTATTCTTTCACAGTCTAGGAGGCTAGAAGTCTGAATTCAGGGTGCCAGCTCCAGGGGAAGGCTTTCTTTCTATGTCAGCTCTGGGGAAAGGCCCTTGTCATCAAAAATCTTCCCCTGGTCTAGGAGCTTCTCAGCACAGGGACCCTGGGTCCAAAGGATGCACTCCCCTCCTGGTTCTTCACTCTTGGTGATATGAAGTCCCTCTCTTCTCTGCTCAATTATCTCTTTTATATCTCAAAAGAGATTGATTCAAGATAGAACCTAACCCTGTAGATTGAGTCCTGCCTCATTAACCTGTCTCTAATCCTGCCTCATTAACACCATGGAGGTTAGCATTTACAACACATAGGATAATCACATCAGATCACAAAATGATGGACAACCACACAATACTGGGAATCACAGCCTAGCCAAGTTGATATACGTTTTTGGAGGACACAATTCAATCCATAACACCCCGAGAGTAGGCTGTTTGTTAATTCTTGTATTCTTCCTAAATAGACACTCAATATGTATACACATAGGTGTATATTACACAAATTCACACTCACAAAACGTTTTTATATATTATATTGTCATTTTTAAAGAGCTTCAAATATTAAGCTCTTCAAATATTGAGTATAAAATTATAAAGATTATAAAGATCGAATTTTGTTTCACACATGGACTGAAACCAAATACTCTTATAGATAATGGGTCCAATTATTGGTCCTTTAAGTGGAATACTTACGAGTCCCTTTTCTGAGAAAAGTTTGCATCTATTGAAGAAGTATTTGTTTTGCACTGACTCAAGAGTAGAAATAGATAAACAGTTCTCAGCTTGAAAGGGATCCATCTTCCCTTAACACTAAGTCTTCTAAAGGCACTCGGTATTAGAAAGTTAAAGAATATTCTGCACAGTTCATGAGGGTTGACCAAGCATATGAATTACTTATTCTCCCAGTGAAACAATGCTAAAGAAATTTTTTATATACTCGTGCACACACATATCAGCACAAAGACGAGGAGGAAAGGAGAGAGGTATCTGAAGTAGAGACCTTCTGGAGAAGATAAAGCAGATGGTGTTAGATTATTATGTAAACCACAGTTAGAGAAATAGGTCATAAAAAAGTAGTAGTAAAAATGGTAGTCATTATTTCTCTGAGCACTAACAATTTCCAAACACAGATTCGGCAATTTCAGAGATGGGGTAGGTAGCAAGTTGAGATAGAAATCAAGGTGATAATCTGAAGGACTGTTTGTAGCTGTTAAAGTCAGTATACTACTTCTACATGACACACACACACGCACACACACACACATTTAGCCCAGCGAAGGCAAAGACAAAATCCAAAATGGCCTGAAGGGGGGAAGAAAATCCATCTATAATAAAATCAGATTGGTATCAGGCTTCTCATTATTAAAACCTGATGTTAAGAAAAAATGGGATATACACTTAAACTGTTGGAATTCTATGTCCAGTAAAACTATCTGCTAAGAGTGAGAGCAAGACTAAAGGCAGTTTTCAAAGTTCAAGGACTCTGAAATTCTCTGAATATGTTCCCCTCCATTCCCCCCAAACTAAAAAATAAGTATATATATCCATATTATAAATACACGTACATATACACACACGTATATGTGTGTGTGTGTGTGTGTATACATATATAATATGCTGGTTTAGGAAAAAATAGGTATTGAAATTGGAACTTATGACATTCTGAGAAAAACATGTTATGTAAGAAAATTAATTCCCTATAATAAATAGTGTGATTAAGAAATTAGTTGATTAAGGTGAATGTATATGACAATATTTGTTATAACCTGCTTTTGTTCTCTGGGCTAAGAAGTATTATATTTCACTACAATTAATTTAAAAAGGACAGGATTTCCAAAGACAGGGTCAGGTCCCAATAGTCGCATGTTCTTTATTCTCTATCAAATATAACACCCAAATAATATTTAAATACCACCATCATTGAATTAAATCTTCTGCCTGAGAGTAAACACTAGGAATATGAACTACTCCTAATGAGCATGGTGGAAACTATGCTTGACAACCATACCTAGTTCTGTCAGCTCAACCATGTACTACCTTTTCAGAAAGAACGGCATATCAGGACCGTTCAAAACTACACTTTCAGGTCTGAAAGTATGTTCCAAATAGATATCAACATAAAACAACTTGTTTATTTAAAATGCAAAGGGATATGCTTCTTCTCAATTCATTAACGGAGACATATATGGGGACAAACCAAGAAAATATGATTCCCACA
The DNA here is from genome assembly GCF_000243295.1 of Trichechus manatus latirostris. Taxonomy (NCBI): domain Eukaryota; kingdom Metazoa; phylum Chordata; class Mammalia; order Sirenia; family Trichechidae; genus Trichechus; species Trichechus manatus. Next base: position 9,623,645 of record NW_004443949.1, on the reverse strand, counting down.
AAAAAGCAGGTGCAATTTCAAATTAAGAGATGTTTGCCAATTTCCCTTAGTTCAGACATACAGCTGCCATACAGTAAAGGGCATGAGAAACTTGGCTGCCATACCTGCAAATGGAGAAGGAAAAAAAAAAAAAACAAGCAATAAAACCTGGATGTTTCAGTGTTTTGAAGCCTAAAGTACAGTAATGCTATTCCTGAGTAATCCCAAAGAATGGTGAGAGGGGAAACAAGCTACTTTCCTAATCTTTCTTAGTGGGGGTGAGGAGTCAACAGAGATCATTTCATGTTGTTAATTCAAGAAATAAAGGTTTAAGTGTGGTATGCATTTAGAAATGTGATAATAATATGTATCATATACTTAATATCTTAAGTGGTTAAAACAGTTGACCTCTGGGAGAGCAGGGGCTGAATGTAAATTTTTACTTTTCCTTTTATACTTCGTTTTACACTCCCTTGTTAAGCCTGCATTACTTTCATTATTGTATTACTATTATTTATCATTTGTAAATATTTTCTGAATATACTCTACAACAGATAGTTTAATATATGTTGAGACTTTTCATAAGAATATATAACTTCATTTATCAATCATAACATTTGGTTTCAATACTTGTGCATACAAAATAGGAGAAAAATAAAATGGAAGGCAGGAAGAAGGGAAGGAATAAAGTGAAGAAGGAAGAAGAAAAAAGGAGGAAGGGAAGAGGGAGGGAGGAAAGGAACAAAGGGAGGGAGGGAAGGAGGAGGGAGGGAGAAAAGAAGCACTTCTGACCCAATGGCTTTGGAAATACAAGAGCAGTCAGTTCCAAGGAAGTGGCATATGTATAAGTAATGCTCAAACACCACGCCAAAAGCACAACAAGCAAGATCCCATTAATGAAAAGTTTATTTTTAAATGCTCAAACAGTTCTTTGCATAAAGAAGTGTTCCATACGACACAGTAGTTTATGGACACTGTTGTTGAGTTTAATTTATACACGCCTCAAAAAATGAGGTTTCTGATTTACGAAGATTTTTTTTTTTTTTAATTTACCACATCTGCATTATGTTTACACATTGCACAGAGATTAGCAGTGTGCTCATCTGTAACAAAGTGTTTTTTGGCAAGAGAAAAGATAGTCATTTTCAGCACCTCCCAGAAAATTCAGTGAAACATGTAAACATCATTTATCTCCTGCTACGTTTTTTGGAAGAAGGGATTACATTGTGGTATTTAAGGGAATTACTTGTTAGTATTATCATAACTTAGTTGATAATGTTTTTCCACATAACATATATCTTCTTGATTAAAAGTGTATTATGCCAATCTAAACTATATAATTACCATAATATAAAACTTAAGTTTATTTACTGTGGTAAATACATATGTAACAAAACATTTGCCATTGGTCTTATAATAACATTCTTCAAACCACGTGTATTAATGTTTTAAGCGTGACAAATAACCACAATCTTAGTGGCTTGTTGTTGTTAGTTGATGTTAATTTGATTTCAACTCATTGCGACCCCCATGTGTGTCGGAGTAGAACTAAGCTCTATAACGTTTTCAATGACTGATTCTTCTGAGGCGCGGAGGGTGGACTTGAATCTCCGACATTTTAGTTAGTCGTTGAGCGTGTGAACTGTTTGCACCACCCAGGGACTCCAACTAGAGAATAGGCCATATTAAAAAATACCAATAGACTGCTGCTTTGACATCACATCTTCATCAAACATGCATCACAAAAACTGAGATGGAAATTCTCCTGCTTGGTTTGTTCCTAGAAACAAGTAAACTCTCTGCATTTAGGACACTAGATCCGTACCCTGTCAAACCACATACCCTTAATCTCTAACTTAATATGTGAAATAATATGTATAGGATGTGTTTTAAGCCAATTACTTTTGGGATATAAAAGGAGCGGATTACGCACAGAAGCAAGCAAGTGGAGATGGAAGAAATAGACACCAGGACACATGAAGACTGCAAGAAACACAGGAAGAGAAAGTGAAAAGAGGCAAAGACCTTCCCCCAGAGCCGAAAGAGAGAGAGCCTTCCCTTAAAGCCAGTGCCCTGGAGAGGACTCCGGCAAGATGGCGGTCTAGGCAGAAGCACCACGCCGTCCCTCCACAACAAAGATCCGAAAAACTAAGCCAAACAGAGAATCAACAATCCTG
>NW_004443949.1:9604110-9613524 GCF_000243295.1 Trichechus manatus latirostris | reverse complement strand
AAAAAAAAAAAGCCAGTGCCCTGGATTCACACTTTTAGCCTTCTAAACTTTGGGCAGATAAATTTCTGTTCATTAAAGCCACCCACTTGTGGTATTTCTGTTACAGCAGACTAGAAAACTAAGACACTTATAAAATAATAAATAAAATGATCTATTGGACAAAGATCTTTTCCAGTTTTTGCTGTTTGTCATTTGTATTTTGAGTTTGTTTATTGTCAATCTATATGTCCTGTAAATTTTTAAACTATGGTAAAATTTATTGATTTTTTATATTTTGGTCTTCTATTTTAGGAATTTAGGAAGAGCTTCTCATACATGTTTTCTCCAGTATTTTATGGTTTGATTTTTGAAGTTTAAATATTTTATTCATATAAAAATAGTTTTTATGTAATATGTGACAGAGCTAACTTAATTTTTTCAGATGTCTACCTAGTTTTCCCAGCAAGTTATATAATTACCTATTTTTTTTGCTTATTGCTTTTAAAAGTCATGTTATCATACACTAATTTCTCTTGTATTTGTATATTTTTAAAATTTGAATATATCTTAAAGTGTAAGATATATTTTCTTAGGAAAAAAACTTTTTTTGTTCAATATGAGTTATTTTAAGAATTTCACAAAAATCATGTAAATATAACTTAGGATCCCAGGCTAACCACTGAAAACTCATTTAATCCTTAATACATGTTTTTAGAGTGGAAAACATCTGAAAATAGTATTTTTCAAATCAAAGTAATCAAATAAACAGAGACATAGGAAATTGAATTTTGAAAAAAAACAGATTTTGTAGAACAAAGGAGAAGTAATGAACTGGCATTTGTAATTATTTAAAAGTTATTTAACTGAATACTTTTCTAATTAAAGTTAAAATAAATGAAATTTTATTTATTTTTGTTTCCCAAATGCTCACATTTACCATGACTTTTCCATCATTATTTAAACATCGAATTTGTTTTGGTTTTCAGTTGTTTGAGCTGTTTGCTTTTGGCTCAAAATGGAATGAATATAGGAAAAGCAAAATAAGATAGCAGAGAAGGATAAAAAGCGAAAGAATAAGAGATAATTCTATGAGGTAAATTTAGATGTATAAAGTAAGCTCGGAATTAGAAATTAACTACAACTAATGCTTGAATAAGAAACCCTGGTGGCCTAGTGGTTAAGCGCTACTGCTGCTAACCAAAAAGTCGGCAGTTCGAATCCTCCAGGCACTCCCCTATGGGACAGTTCTACTCTGCCCTGTAGGGTAGCTATGAGTCGGAATCAACTCCAAGGCAACGGGTTTTAATGCTTGAATATGTAAAGAATATTAAAGTGGCACTAACAAAAATGCGCGCGACAGAGTTGAGGGATGTCACGTGCACAGTTCTCTCCTGGTGAAGGATCTGGCGCAGGGCAGATAGAGAGTGTTTCCTTAGCTCTGGGGTTAACAGGGCACTAGTAATGGTTTAAAGAGCCCTGGTGGTGCTGTGGTTGGAGTGCTTGGCTGCTATCCGAAAAGGTTGGTGATTCAAACCCACTAGCAGCTCTGCAGGAGAAAAGACCTGGAGATCTGCACCAGTAAAGACTTCAGCTTAGGAAACCCTATGGGGCTTCTGTCTTACAGGGTCGCTATAAGTCTGGAAGGCCCAAAACAACAGCAGCAATGGTTAAGCATTAGGTTGCTAACCAAAAGATCTGCAGTTCTAACCCACCAGTAGCTGCACTGGAGAAACGGCCTGGCAGTTTGATCCCAGAAAGAACACAGTCTAGAAAACCCTACGGGAAAGTTCTATTCAGTCCTATAGGGTTACTATGAGTTGGAATCTACTCAAGGGCACATAACAACAACAGCTGATGCCAGGGTGGAAGGGTGAAAGTAGAGAGAAGAAAGAAAAGAAGGGAATCTCTGTACTGGAAGCCATGGGGTGTGGGGAGAGAGGGAGAGACAATACACGCGAGAAAATATTATAAATTTGCTAAAAATTTGAGATTACGGCAAAGATGTGGCTGACTGGCAGAGAAAAGCAAAGATTTATAGAATATCAATCAAATAGTTTGATTTGTACGCCTTATATATTCTACACTTTTATATAGTTCTTCTGCATTAGCTGATCTGTTATAGTAATTTAGTAAATTTTAAAATAAGAAACCTATTTTTACCTTTTAAAAAAAATTCTGTCTGATAGTTCATAAACTGTCATTACTCCCCATAATGTAATAGTCCTAATTATACACCCATTGGTGTATCTACGGAAAATAGCGCCTATAGCAAACACTGCAACTGCGCCCCCACAGAGGTGCAGCAAGGGTAAAGAGCGCTCAGGGGGAATCTCTAAATTGGGCCTCCCCCACCCCATTCGAGCGCCCAGGGGCAATCTTTAAACTGCTCGCTCCCCTCCCCTGCCCCGAATTTCAGGATAAATAGACACAGAGGCACATCAGCAGAAAGGGCTTGCCCCCTCTTGTCTGGCTGCCTCAGTCAGGCGCCGTTCGTATTTGCGGTGCCTCGAAATGTCACTCCGCACCTTCTCTGGGGTGCCCCCTTGCACTTGTGCCCGGGGCATTTGCCCCCTCTGCCCCTCCCTCCTCGCTATGCCTCTGCAACCCTGTCCAAATATGACACCCATCTTCTAGATAACTACACCATAATATCAGCTCAAAAATACAAATCATGCTCGTTAATCTTCTACTTACCACATTATAGCACTACATGAAAATTACAACTGCTTCTTCCCTGCTCTGGGGAGACTGTTTTGCAAACTGGAACTGCTAATGAAAGACAAGTTCACATAGGCACTGTATTAATATCATTTCTTTTCAGCTTGAAATCCACTATGCGTCGCTCACATTCTTTGATACATACGTTTGCGTTTCAACAACTAAGTCTCTCCTTATCCCTTTGAGATAGATAAATTGAATAGCAGGCAGTTTTCTCAGTGAGTGTCTTCAAATGAGACCTTAATAACTGAGTAGCTGTCTTTAGTCCTTAAAGGTGGAATTTGGTTTTACACATTAAGTGAAGCATGTCACTATACACTAACAAGCCGCATGACGTCCGTTCAGGCAATGTCCAACCACATATATGTCTGTAGTCCCATAAAGTTTTTTTTTTAAGGAAAAGCAGGTCTCCTTTAAAAAAAAAAAAAAAAATTCCCTAATGGGTGCAAGCTCTCAGGGCTTTGTCAGGTGGGCAGGCAGCGATGGCCAGCGGAGGCTGCAGGGGGCTGGGGTGGTGGGAACTAGGCTGCCCCTGCTTCTCAGGCAGGTGGAACAGCAGGTGGGGTTGGGCTTCTGCCGCTCCAAGTCCCTCAGAGCTTGCTTCCTCTAGCTCTGCTCCCACCGCTGCCCTCTCAGCCACCTCTGCTACTGTCCGTTCCTCTGGCCTCCGCCAGCAGCTCTGGCAGCAGCTGTGGCAGCAGCGGCGACCAGAATGACCGCAACAGGGCTTCCGTAAGGTATTAATATACAGGCATACCTCATTTTATTGCCCTTCACTTTATTGCACTTGGCAGATATGCCTTTTTTACATATTGAAGGTTTGTAGCAACCCTGCATCAAGCAAGCCTATCAGTGCCATTTTTCCAGCAGCATGTGCTCACTTCCTGTCTCCCATGTTTTGTTAATTCTCGCAGTATTTCAAACGTTTTCATTATTATTATATTTGTTATAGTGATCTGTGATCAGTCATCTTTGATGTTACTATTGTAATTGTTTTGGGGTGCCACAAACTATGCCTATATAAGAGCGCAAACTTAATCCATAAATGTTGTAGGTGTTCTCACTGCTCCACTGACCAGCTGTTTCCCATCTCTCTCCCTCTCCTCAGGCCTCCCTATTCCCTAAGACATGACAATATTGAAATTAGGCCAATTAATAACCCTAACATGGCATCTAAGTGTTCAAGAAAAAGGAAGAGTCACATGTCTCTCACTTTAAATCAAAAGCTAGAAATGATTAAGCTTAGTGAGGAAGGCATGTCTGTCGACAGCTAAAATAGGCTGAAAGCTAGGCCTCCTGTGACAGCTAAGTTGTAAGTGCAAAGGAATAGTTCATGAAGGAAATTAAAAGTTCTACTCCAGTGAACACACAAATGATAGAAAAGTGAAACAGCCTTATTGCTGATCTGAAGAAAACTTTAGTGGCCTGGAGAGAAGGTCAAACCAGCCACAACATTCCCAAAAGCTTAATGCAATTAAGCCAGAGCTTAAGCCAGAGCTTAATCCAGAGCAAGGCCCTAACGCTCTTCAATTCTATGAAGGCTGAGAGAGTGAGGAAGTTGCAGAAGAAAAGTTTGAAGCTAGCAGAGGTTGGTTCGTGAGGTTTAAGGAAAGAAGCCATCTCCATAGCATAAAAGTGCAAGGTGAAGCAGCAAGTGCTGATGTAGAATCTACAGAAAGTCATCCAGAAGATCTAGCTAATTGATGAAGGTGGCTACACTAAACAACAGATTTTCAATGTAGACAAAATAGCCTTATATTGGAAGAAGATGCCATCTTGGACTTTCATAGCTAAAGTGGAGAAGTTGATGCCTGGCTTCAAAGCTTCAAAGGACAGGCTGACTCTCTGGTTAGGGGCTAATGCAGCTGGTGACTTTAAGTTGAAGCAGATGCTTACTTATCATTCTGAAAATCCTAGGGCCCTTAAGAATTATGCTAACTCTACTCTGTCTGTGCTCTATAAACAGAACAACAAAGCCTGGATGACAGCCCATCTGTTTACAACACAGTTTACTGAATATTTTAAGCCCACTGTTGAGATATACTTCCCAGAAAAAAAAAAAAAAAAATAGATTCCTTTCAAAATACTAGTTCTCAATGACAATGCACCTCATCACACAAGAGCTCTACTGGAGATGTACAAGGAGATTAATGCTGTTTTCATGCATGCTATCACAACATCCATTCTGCAGCCCATGGGACAAGAAGTAATTTTGACTTTCAAGTCTTATTATTTAAGAAATACATTTTGTAAGGGTATAGGATTGCGAGGAGTTGGAATTGACCCCATGGCAACAAGTTTGGTTTGTTTTTGGTGTATAGCTTCCATAGACAGTGATTCCTCTGATAGATCTGGGCACAGTATATTGAAAACCTTCTGGAAAGGATTCAACATTCTAGATGCCATTAAGAACATTCGTGATTCATGAGAGGAGGTCAAAATATCAACATTAACAGGAGTTTGGAAGAAGCTGATTCCAACCCTCATGGATGACTTTAAGAGGTGGAAGACTTCAGTGGAGGAAGTAAGTGCAGATGTGGTAGAAATAGCAAGAGAACTAGAATTAGAAGTGGAGCCTGAAGTTGAAATTGAATTGCTGCACTCTCATGATAAAACTTTAATGAATGTCATGGTTTGAATTATGTCCCCCCCAAAACGTGTGTATCAGTTTGGCTGGGCCATGATTCCTGGTACTGTGTGATTTTCCTGTATGTTGTAAACCTGCCTCTATGATGTTAATGAGGGAGGATGTGGCAGTTGTGTTAGAAAGGCAGGACCTGATCTACATGACTGGATTGTGTCCTGAGGCAATCTCTTGAGATATAAAAGACAGAGGGGAGCAGTGAGACAGGGGGACCTCATACCATCAAGAAAGCAGTGCCGGGAGCAGAGCGTGTCCTTTGGACCGGGGTGTCTGCGCCAAGAAGCTCCTAGTATGGTGGAACACTGATGAGAAGGCCGAGAGAGAGAAAACCTTCCCCTGGAGCTGATGCCCTGAATTTGGACTTTTAGCCTACTTTACTGCAAGGAAATAAATTCCCTTTGTTAAAGGCATCCACTTGTGGTATTTCTGTTGTAGCAGCACTAGATGACTAAGACAACGAATGAGGAGTTGCTTCTTATGGATAAGCAAAGAAAGTGGTTTATTAAGATGGAATCTACTCCTGGTGAAGATGCTGTGAACATTATTGAAATGACAACAAAGGATTTAGAATATTACATAAACTTAGTTGATAAAGCAGCAGCAGGATTTGAGAGGACTGACTCCAGTTTTGAAAGAAGTTCTGTGGTGGGTAAAATGGTCTCAAACAGCGTTGCATACTACAGAGAAATCTTTGGTAAAAGGAAGAGTCAATAGATGCAGAAAACTTCATTATTATCTTATTTTAAGACATTGCCACAGCTACCCCAACTTTCAGCAACCACCACCCTGATCAGTCAGCAGACATCAAAATCAAGGCAACATTCACCACCAGCAAAAAGATTACAACTCATTGAAGGCTCAGATGATGGTTAAGCATACTTTAGAAATATTTTTTAATTAAGGTATGTGCATTTTTTTAGACATAATGCTATTGCAGACTTAGTAGACTACAGTATAATGTAAACATAACTTTTACATGCACTTGGAAACGAAAAAAGTCATGTGACTCGCTTTATTGTGAAATTCTCTTCATTGCAGTCATCTGGAACCAAATCTGCAATATCTTGGAGGAATGCCTGTAACAGGTTTTATGGGGATTGGTTTGTAACTGTGAATTGTACATAAGTCAGAAGTTCATAACCTGGGGCCTGCCTGTATATAATATGGTGCTTGCACAACCTCCAAATCACATAATGTCTTATTTCACAGAACGTATCATGGGCTTTAAGTGACACATGACTGTACTAAGATTTGTATAACACCTAACTGAATTAGACACTATCTTCTCCCCGTAGTGGCAGAAATGACAAAGGGGCATTGTGATATTGTATACGCATTATCTTGAATACCTGTCTCAATCACTGTCATGGCATATTCAATATGTTTATGAATAAAAATAGATACTAGCCTCTCTTCATCTATTTTTATAATCATATAACTAAAACAATTTCTTTCTTTTACTCTACTCTGTAGAAATTACAAGCATAAAGGACAAACACTGTTACAGCCCAGATATTTTTACTGAAGCAAAAGGTATTCATGAAACACCAGGTAATGAGGAAAATAAATTATGTATTTTTTTTTTTTAATTTCCTTAATAATGCTACGATTCTAGGAATTTAGTGTAACTACATAGATAAATTGGAGGGTCAATACTACAGTTAAAACATAGAGGAAATAAATTAATGACTCTTACAACACAACAGAAACTAATTTAGAGGAAAGAAGGAAAGAATGAATTTATAAACACTTTAGTTTTTCATAATTTTTCTTTTAGAAAATAACACGGTGCATAATTACTTGTAATACTATTAACTAAACAACAAAAACAATAGAATAGAAACAAGATATGCCAAAGAATATCATAACGCAAAATTTACAAAGAAATAACATACATTTGCTAATTCAAGTTGAACCAGGTATTTACAAGTTAAAAAATAGCTCGTATTTAAATAATTGGATTAAGATTTATTTCCATATTTGATTTACACATGCACATTATAAACTATTAGTCCCAAGTATGCAAACATTATACAAACTCCCAAAAGTTGAGATCAGAGGTGAATATGAGTGATTATGAAAGTAAATGTAATTCTTTGGATGCATGGGTCATATGTGCTAATCATTAGAATCTTATGTACTAATAAATCTCTTCGCATTTTAAAACCAAACTACTGACTGACAGACGTTTAGAGCTCCTTTGAGTGAATTCCGTTATTAGTAATTATTCTCTAGCTTTGTTCTATTGTGGCCAGAGGGATACATTTTTAAGGTGAAGTGATGATTACTAGGTGCCATCTGTTACTTTATGTAATATTCTTTTTGCTTGATGTGCTGTTTAAGATCAAACCCTCAAATTTGACCTCATCAGCACCATGATCTAGATAATGGATCTAGTTAGTACCAATATAATTCATTCATATTCTATTGCTGAACACATTCAAGTCTCAACTCATATTTGATTAAATTTCCATTAATCATTATTAAAGATTCCTCTGTGCAAATGAAATGGCATTTAGTTTGTTTAACATATAATTGAGTTCTAATTGAGCAGCAACTGTTTTATATAATTGTTAAGTACTTTTGAATGTAAAATTACACAGGTACCAATTTTGTCAGTAAAGTTTTATGTACCACTCAGTTTGCCCATTAACTTCATATTCTTGATACTAGAGCAATAGTTACTGGTTCATTCTGGTTAATGTTACCCCCATCACTAGTCTCATTCCTCATTAGTTATGTGGTATCATGATTTCAGGGGAATAAATTCCACCTTCTGAATATCTTTTAAAAAGTTATATATATTTTTTTCCAGTTCTGTATGGAGAGATAAATGCCCTTTATTGCAAAAAGCAAGTAGGCATCAGCTGTTCTGTTAGAAAAAACTCTTTCACCTAGAGGATGCTATCCCAGCTTGTGAACAATGCCACCAAACCCAAGATAAAAACATATTATTTAACATTATCAAAATCATAAATACAGTGTTTCCTTCCCAAATCTGTAACTGTCTATTCCTAAATGGAAATTGGAAGCCCCTGTGCAAACTAGTTTTTTTGTTTTGTTGTTTTTTACATTAATACTCTGTAGGCTTAAGATTCAATTTCATTTTCCTTAATTTTTATAATGGTGAGGACATTCAGAGAGTACATGAATGAAGAAAATACTTCAGAAGGAGATTCAACAGCAGTAGGATAGAGTATACAGTATCAAGGGCAAACCTTCCAGTAGTGGTAGCATGTGAAGTTCTTCAGTCATGGACTCGAGCTAGATTTGATTGCTTATATTTGAAATCTAACACTTTCATCTACCAGTTATATGACCTTGGTCCTAAAATTAAAATCTCTGCACCTCATTTCCTCATTTGACAAGAATGATAATAATGATTCTTACTATATATGAGGGATAATGTTGTTGTTAGGTGCTGTCAAGTCAGTTCTGACTCATAGCGACCCTATGCACCACAGAATGAAACACTGCTTGGTCCTGCACCATGCTCACAATCGTTGTTATGCTTGAGCCCATTGTTGCAGCCACTGTGTCAATCCATCTCATTGCAGGTCTTCCTCTTTTTCGCTATTTTACCAAGCATAATGTCCTTCTCCAGGGACTGATCCCTCCTGACAACATGACCAAAGTATGTAAGACGTAGTCTCACCATCCTTCCTTCTAAGGAGCATTCTGGTTGTACTTCTTTCAAGACAGATTTGTTCGTTCTTTTGGCAGTCCACGGTATATTAAATATTCTTTGCCAACACCACTATTCAAAGGCATCAATTCTTCTTTGGTCTTCCTTATTCATTGTCCAGCTTTCACATGCATATGATGCAACTGAAAATACCATGGCTTCGGTCAGGTTCACCTTAGTCCTCAAGGTGACATCTTTGCTTTTCAACACTTTAAAGAGGTCTTTTGCAGCAGATTTGCCCAGTGCAATGTGTCTTTTGATTTCCTGACTGCTGGTTCTATGGGTGTTGATTGTGGATCGAAGTAAAATGAAATCCTTGACAACTTCAATCTTTTCTCCATTTATCATGATGTTGCTTATTGGTTCAGTTGTGAGGATTTTTGTTTTC